>NC_024802.2:748245-1069366 GCF_000309985.2 Brassica rapa
ACGGCCCATGTTAAAAACCTGACATACCCTAATCTTCTAAAATCATCATCGAATCAATCGTCTCCTGTTGTTAAAAAAAAAAAAAAATCAATCGTCTCCTTTCATCTTCTTTTCCAATCTTCGTTACACATAATCAATCGTTCACTTTAATTCCATCTTGATGATTTCCTTTGGCCTCCTCTCTTTCTCATTCTTTATAAACTCATTCTTTTTTAGCTTTTTTAAAGTCCTTATTAGATCCATCATCCAGTGTCGCATCTGCTACCCATTCAGTGGCCTCAGCCTCAAAACGAAGAGATTCTACTCGCCATGGAAGAAGTTGAGTTCGAAGAAAAGGTATATCTTCTCCTCTCTGTATTCTTTCATTGGAGTTTTCGTTTTAATTGGCCAAAACCAAATATTTGATCCCGTAAGATGAAATTTGGGTGATATTCATGAATGATAAGTTCTGGGTTTTGAAATACTTTTTTTTTCTAAAATCTTTATGTGCCAAAACAAGTGTAATTGTGACCTTGAAAGATGAGTTTTCCTTTTGATAGAAACAAGTTCAAACGTTTAGTCATGGTTATTAGTTATCTTTGTTTCATGTTTATGTTTGTTGTTAGGTTCGACAACTACGGCAATTACGGGCTTCTGTGCGGTGCAGACGGGCCAGCACACCTGATAGTGAACAGAGACCGGAGACCAGAGGCATTGGGGAGAGTTTAAAACACCAGGAATTTTTTTCATGTACATCGCGGGATGGATCGGGTGGGTGAGGAGAAACTACTTGATAGCGATTAGTGACGAGAAGAAACCAGCGATGAAAGAGATCATCATTGATGTACAATTCTCTTACAGGCTCAAACCGAAGCTGTCAATCTTCTCTACGGTGCCAAAACCCAGGTACACTCTATTCCATTAGAGCTTTTGAATTGTCCTTTTTATCTGTGATTTAGGGGATATTTTTGTGTTTTGCGATTGTAGTCAAATCCGGAGAACAGTGTGGGGATCTTGACAATGGCAGGTAAGGAGTTAGAGTCTTGACTACGCCTACTTCTGCTGATCTTGGCAAGATTCTGGCCTGTATGCACAGTATGTCTCTCTACTCAAAAGCAATTTTTGTAATTGTTGTTGTTTTGAAGGAGGCATCAATTTTACTGTCTTTTGACCCCTCGATGTTGGAGAGTTTAATTTGACAACAGCGATCCAGATTGCTCAGCTTGCTCTTAAAAATTGCCAAAATAAGAATCAGCACCAAAGGATTATCGTTTTCGCTGGAAGGTACTCGCTTTCTTGCCTTTTTTTTTTTTTAAACTATCGAATTAGAAATCATTTATATTGTTAACAAAGTAATCTTCATTGGAAATTTCTCCTCCAATATGCTAAATCTGATGCAAAGGACTGGAAACAAGCAGGGAGCATGGGAGGGGATGAGCCTTAACAGAGGAGAAGAACAGCTGAGGTGCAGTGACAACATCACTGGATTCTGCCTCCTCGAGAGTGGATCAAATGCAACACTGATGGATCTTTTCTTGATGAAGAGCTCTCACTTTTGGACGTCATTAAAAGCCAGGCTAGAAGAGCAACCAAAGTGGTCCTCCTCCTGCTTACCCCATGCACGATGTACCTTATCATCCACCTCCTTTTCCACCTATGTCGTATCCCACTGGTCCGGATTTTCCATATGCTCTTTATCCTCCTTACCCAATTCCTGGAGCTCCTGTTGCAGAGTCTGGCAACGAGAAGCCAGTGCAAGCCTCCCCTCTTCCACCACCTCCTCCTCAAGGATATCCTAGACAGCATCAGAGGGGTTACGGCCCAAGAAACATGCCGCATGGAGCTGGACCTAGGGACTTTGTGAGACCTCCGTATATGGGGCAAGGTCCTGGGTTCATGGTTGGTCCAGGTCCTGGCTTTCCCGGTAAGATGTTGATTCTCTGTCAAGGGACAGGTTGAGCATACATGGTGTTAAGATAGAGTATAATTACTAAATTGCTGTATTTTTTTTGTTTCTTCATTTGAAATAGGTCCTGTGTACTACTTCCCGGTTCCACCCCCTGGAGCTATAAGAGGCTACCCTCCACGCTTTGGTCCGCACCCTGGTAACCAGGGTCCTCAAGCTCTGTATGACTCCTGAACAACTCGACTTAAAGGATAGAGTCATAAAACAAATAAAATATTACTTGTGGCAAGTTATGCGTTTGCATCTATATATTTTGTGCTTTTGATACTATGTTGAACTGACACCTCTGATGGAATGTCTCTAAGTATTTCCATGCCTTGAGTCCATCTTTGCTGGTTGGTAGAATATCACCTTACCTTTCTGTGCTCACCTTCCGTATTTTTATTCTTTTTTTCAGTGACGAAAACCTTCAGAATGATCAGTACCTCATTTCCTTAATGGATGAACAAGGATGGGTTCCCATCAAAATCATAGATGACTTCAAAAGGGTAAAACTCTAACACAAGATTGTCTTGCTTTGCATTACTCTGTTTTGTCATTTTCATTTTACACAAATGTGTTGCTTTTAATTTCTCTATTCTTACTCTTGAATTACAGGTTAAGATGATGAACATGGATGTAGAGTTTATAGCAAATATAACTTTAAAAACTCTTCAAAGCATACTGTTCTCGAGGGAGATCAAATGGTGGTCGACTAAGTTTGAAGCAATTTCATTCTGATGGACTAAGAGGGAGGCAAACAAAGTAGCAGATCAGTTACCAACTACTAGGCCTTTAGACAATTCTTTTAAATTTCATTACCATGTATCACAATATAACACTAATCTTCTTCATGAAGATCATGCATGTGCTCTTGACTGCATATAGTAATAATAAACATAGAGGTTATAAAAAATAAAATTTATATTTTTCAATTTGTGATATTAATACAAGATTGTAGAATGTTTTTATTGGAGATAAAAAAAAATGAAAATGATGTTTTTGGATCATAATGTTGGACTGAAGATATACTCAATATATCAGTAATCGTCTTCTGAAGATCATGCATGTGCTCTCGACTGCATAGTAATAATAAACATAGAGGTTATAAAAAAATAAAATTTATATTTTTTAATTTGTGATATTAATAGAATGTTTTTACTGGAGATAAAAAAAAGAAGGAAAATGCTGTTTTTGGATCATAATTTTGGACTGAAGATATACTCAAAATTCACATAATCCTTAAACTGATACATTAGTGCTTAATATTGTAACCAAAATATAAAATAAAAGATTAAGTTAGAAAGTATATAAAATTTTATTTTTAATAACAATGTCGATAACCTGATTAGTATTTTGAAAAGATAGTAATTGTAAAAAAATGAAATTTAATAATAAAAATTAAATAAGTTGTGCATATCTATTTAGAATATCTTAATTATCTTTGTACACTGAGTTTTAATCCATAACTATATTTTAACTATAATTAGATTGCAATATTTTTTTTATGTTTATAGTTTAACAAATGATATAGTAAATAGTAATATGTTTCATAGAGGTGTTACAAAAAAAAAGTCATAGAAATTTTAGCGTATTTAACTCATACAACACTTTTAAAAGTTTTTTATTTGCTTCCTTACGAAATTTATTTTGGAATAAGTGATATAGTTTACTTATATTTTTTATAAATTTATTTATTGTAGTAACAAATATATGATTTATAAAAAAGAAGAAATAGTAAAATTTGTAGTAAAAATAGTGAAATTATAATTTAAAATAAACTGCAAATTTATTAAAATTTAAAATATATTTATATTGTTTCGTTCATTTGCATATACACTACTAAAAAATATCAGATCCTTTAAATAATAACAAAAAGATAGAATGGAGGTACAAAAATTGAAAATAACAATTCTCTTCAATTAAAAATAGGGCAATAAAATTTTAAAAATACGAAATAAAACAAAAAATAAACACAGCAGAAATATTTAGCAAGATAAAATCATATTATAATTTCCATAATTTTTTTATTTATAATTTTCATAATTTATAGTGCCCAGTTACACTAAAAAGTCTAAATTTACAACATACACAGTTTTAGTTACATGTTTTTTAAACCTATTATCTAACTAAAATGATTCTAAAATAAATGACAGCATGAAGATTGGAAAATCTAAATAGAAAATATATGATAAAACATAATACATAATGTTAAAATTACATTATCATTTATCACTAAAAAATCATGATCGTAGCAATAAAAATAAAATTACAAACACATTTAATAAAACCATAAAAACACAACAAAGTGTTATTAAATATACAAAATACAAATTTGACATAAAAACTCACTAATAAGAAGGAACAGCATTTAAATAAATAATTTTATCGTCACAAGCTCGGAAATTTCAAGTTGTTATCGTCACAAGTATAAGACTATTTAAAGATAAGCGATCTATATTTAATTTATTGTTCATACAAATATTACACTCACTATTGCGGGAAAACTACAACTCAGCTTCATCACTAACAACAAGATTTTACTCTGACAACTTAATCAAATACATCAAGCACCTCAAAGGACGAATAACAAGTCAACCAAATAATGAACTCAAGAGCAACTTCGCCTATTCAACGAAACAAAAACATCAGGACAAATCAAAACAATAGAGGAAAATACGCTCTCCAACCTCTTTCTGTTTCTTTATTCGTATCCCATCAAATTATTGTACTATGTCTTTGAATATAATAAGTGCACTAAATATATCTTGATCAATTCATTCACAGATTTTATCTCTCCAACTAGAAAAAGTTATAGGCATCCAATCAAATTTTAATTAAAACTAGCAAATACATTTTCAATATTTTAAGAGATTTCCACCGTTTTCACAAATAGATTTCTACCTTAAAATTAATATATTTAATTAAAAGCATTTTCCGCGCGTAGCGCGGACAAAGAATCTAGTTAAATATAATTAAACTTAAAACATAAAGAAAAGTTGATGTTTCAAAAGGAAAAACATGTAAATGCATGTGTTTGTTTTGTGATTATCGAGTTCGAAGAAAGATAATAAATTCGTTCATCCTCTTAAAATCATAATAATCCTCGTATACTTTGTCAATGTCATGGATGTGGTATTTGTTAGGGGCTTCATTGTAGATATATTGATTACATACTTTATCTTCAAAATGATTCTGAATCTAGTAAGTATCCAGTATGTGAATTCTTAATTATAATCCACCATTGATCGACCTGAATTGACTATTTTCCGAAGATAGTTTATCCAAAAATTAATGAATCATACCATCTTTGATTAATATTTATTTTATTTTATAACTATTTAATTTAATTTTTTTATTTAAATAGATATATAATCTATAATAAAGGATCTTTTTATAAATTTATAAATAAGAAGAAACCAGTAAAGGCGTATCTAGATTTTAAATTCACGGATATCAAAGGTCCAAAATATTTATGTTTGTTTTTATAGCTTATCCCAAAAAATAGCTTATCCAAAAAAATCCATATTTATGTTTGTTTTTTATAACAAAGGTCTAAAATATTATGTTTAACCAATTATAATACATAAAAAGAAAATTTTTTCCAGTGGTCTGATATAGTTTTAAGCCGGCACTGGTAAGCAATAGGAAGACATCTCAAAGGTAATAATAACAGTAACCTAGATTTTTTTGAAACACAAATGCAAAAGGAAAACACTTAAATTGTCGCTTACTGTGATTAATCAAAGGTTTGGCGAGATAAACCACTCTAGTTTATCCCCGCATGGTCAACTTGATCCTCGTCAGACTTTAACAAAATAATTTTGTTTATTTTGATTCTAGTCAAATTAAGCAACTTCGTGTTTCTGTTTAACTCCGACTTTGGATATATCTTTTTGGATTTTAATATAGTATTAGATCTCGATTCGATCCGTGCAACCATATAAGTTTTTGTTTTCATTTATTTTTATATAAATATTTTATTTTCAATTATAAATTGTTATATATTATAAAATATGTGTTTATCAATTTTTAAAATATAATAAGTTTACGGTACATTTTTTTTATTAAATAGAATGTTTTAAATTTTCACATGTACTTGTATCTTCTTCTATCTATATATTTTCGGATTATTGTTTCATTATAAAAATCATAACAATATATATAAAGATTAGTAAAATGTTATTTTATTGTCATATTCAAAGATATTGTAACATTTCACAAATTTTAAAAAAAATTAAAAAAATTAAACTTTATGCTTCATAGATTTATATTATAGAGTAAATAATTAAACATTTAGTTTTTGTTTAATTTTTAAAATAAACTATATAGTTTAAAAATTGTTTTCATTGGTTTAATATAGTAAAAACTAATCATTGTTAGATAATATAATTTTTTTATTGTTTAAAAAAAAATTCTTTATAATTTTAAAAGTTAACATCGACAAATATTTAAATATTTAGCATATGGAAGTATAGTACTACAACATTAAATTATATATATTTAATTTATACTATCCATAAATCTAATGTATCATTTATTCTTTAAATCTAATTATTGATAGTCCAATAAAAACTACTATAGTACTTAATTATTTTCTTCTCTTCTCTTTTCTAAATCTTTTTTTCTTTTGGGTCAACCTAAAAAATATGGTATCTTTTTTTTTTCCAACTGATATTATTATAATAAAGAAGAAAGCCCAAAAGGACCAAATCCAAAACCATTACAACTAAAACCCAAGACATGCCCAAATTCTAAAATTCAACAAAAGGAACGAAAGTCCTAAACCCGGCCTAACAACAAAGCCCAAAAAAAATGAGGCCACCGCCCCAAACACCAACGCAACGGCGCACGTGTTGAGACTTCAACTGCGAGGCACACATGTCGCTAGATCCCTTCTCCAACCTCCATCGCCAGAGGAAACATGCAACCCAACACCAGAAACCGTACCCGATCTCACCATCACCACCTACGGCCGAGCTCCTTTTACGAAGAGCTTCCATCGAACCACATCGAGATCTAATCATGAGCCTCCAAGCCGCTAATCACGGGATTAAAGAAATCCCACATCTCCTCTTGTTTGTCGTCAACACCATCGAAGAGAATCACTCGATCAATTCGAGATCTTTTCAGAGGGGACCAAACCAAAAACACATGAATCATGAGCAAAGCTAAAGTCACACCCTTAAGGAAAGGGGTGACAACCAAAGCCGACGGCGTAAGGCGCAGAGCCTCCACACCTCGGAGTCATAAGCCGACGAGAAACGGAGCCAGAGAAGCCTCCTTCTCCCGGAAACAGAGCCGGCGAAACCTGCATAAAGAGCAACGGCTTCCCAGATTCGAAGCCCAAGAAACGGAAACCATCGATAGAGCCCGGTGAAAGCTTCATCTCATCTCACAGAGGAGAGAAAGAAGTCTCGGTCTCTAACGCTATATGGCACCTATATCTGAAAGACAAATTTGATTTGACAAAAAAAAAATAGCCATCGTTCACACAAGACAGGCTTCGCATGTACTGATGAGATGCTCTCTCTCTCTTATCTCTTTCAAATCTTTTAGAGAGAGATAGTTAGTCCTTGGAGATTTCTTCGGTGATTTCTCGCCCAGCGGTTTGGGCTTAAGACTCTGGCACATGGTGGCTCTCTATGCACGGTGTGGCCGGCTCTCGACTCCGACGGTCTCTTCTGTCTTCTCGAAGATGCCGTGCGGCTTTTGATTCTGGCGATCCACCTTCCTCTCCGGTGGTTTCGGTCGGCTTGCTTCCGGGTTTATCTCGGATTTGTCGTTATAGTTCTTCGTTTTTGGTGTTTCGATCCATTCTGCTATCAATCTCTTCTGATTGAACGCATGCAACTGGATCTCTTTTACAAGTCAAGATCTGTTTTTATCGATGGTGATTGTGGCCTTTTGATCTGGCGGCTCTTGTTCTATGTGGAGCTTCCCTGAAGTTCTTATCTGTTGATGGTGTTTAATTTTTCTCTCGGTGGCAGCGGTTCTAACGACGGGTTCCTGTTTCCGGTGCGTTTCTGGTGGAACATGCCGGTTAGAGCTTTTGTCGGTGACTTTCCGGCGGTGAAGTTGGTGGCCTCTCGACTTGTGGGCACGTGTCCCCAACATGCTAACAATGAAACGCGTGGTTGTGTCGATGTCCTTCCTCTTCCCATTGGGCCTTATTGTTCTGGGTCTTTTGTGGGCCTCGTGGTTTATAGTTTGTTTGTCTATGAGTTTTTGTTGTGGTTCTTTTGACTTTTTGGACATTCTCTGTTAATATTTAGACTTGTTTAATAAAATTTTCCAAAGGAAAAAAAAAAAGACAGGCTTCTCATGCATGGGCTTTTTTTAGCCTTTGAACTTGATTTCAAAATTTAAATTCGTGTTCCAAGAAGAATGATTTACGTTGCATGTTGCACAAGAAAAAAATTGTACGAAAAGGGGGTGAATGTCTTGAGTTTTTCTAAATAAGAAAAAATTAGGTTATTAAGAAGAAAAAAAAATAACAAACAAAAATAAGAATAAAACATTAAGTTACTTTTTGGGAAACGGTATTCTTGAGCTATGGCCTATGGGATACATAGAGTTAAACACGTTTTTTACTAGTTGATTAATCTTTCTAACAAACAATGATCAAGACGTTTCTAATCTTTATGGTAAAGTTGGTTGGTTACTGCTAAAGTCTCTATTATTGTTAGTTTCTTTTTCTTTAGAATTGCTGTCGACAAATTACAACCACAACGAATATTAAGAGAAAATAATATTAATATTTGTGTGTACTTGAAACTTCGTTTTCTTCTTTAGCGACAAAATTAATAATTATATAGATAAAGATGAATTTGTACTGATTTATCAGAAAGGATTAATTTGGACTGCTCGTCTAACACAAACAACAGCAGCAACTATTATTGGTTTCCTGATCTTTCCAAAGTTGATGTATCTGGTCAGGTTCCGTTTTACATATTTAGATGCCTATGATACGAAAATACTCATAACATATTATTAATTTTTTAAAACTATAGAAAATTAATCTATCTCAAAACTATCTTTTAAATATGATATAACATAGTTAATTTAGGTTCAACTTTCTTTTGTCGTGGAAGTTTGGTTCTAACTTCTAACGTTCGATCTATGTAATGTAACGTTTTAACTTTTAATCGTGGGAAAGTTAAATAACAAATGTTGGGATCAATGTAAGAATCTTTCTCCTATATGAACAAAAAGATGAGAAGAATGTGACATTGATACGACGCCGTGTCGTCTTTCAGTCAAAAGCTGCAAGTCAGTGGCAATCATCTTCTTGGGCATCCAACAAAACATTCTTCTTTTTACTTTGTTTTTCTCGGGTTTAGCATATGTCACAATTTCACCTTTTTCTTTTACAAATATCGATATTTCTATTCTTATCGCAATTTTTTTTTTTTTTCTTATCGCAATTTTAATGGCAAGATTTTTGATGGCAAGTTTTTGTTTTGTTTTGTCTTTTTTCTTCCAATACAGCAGCATTTGCATCAAATATTCAAACTCCAAACTATTTAACCACGACAAAAAACTTCTGATTCTTAATTTATTGATTAAATTAAATTTTCAGTTAATTTCAAAAAATAGTTTATTTTATCTTTTATTTTTCATGTACTTTAGCTGTTCAAAAGAAAGTTTAATTTTTTGAATTTTTATTTCAGTTAAATATACATGCATATCTAATCAGTTTAAGAAATGTAAAATAAATAAAAACTTTAACAAAACTATTTCAAACCCAAAAAATACTAATTATTGTGAGTAACTTAATATGAAACAATAAAATAATAATACATATTTAAATGTTTAAAAAATCAGTAAAAATATTTATCTACATTTAATAGTTATTAAAATTTACTAGCTATATGAACATATTTTATAATTTTAGATATACTTGAAACAATTTTTAGTTACGAATATTTTAAAATTTCATATAATTTTTACATCTTTTTAGTTTAAATTGTGTATTTTTAATATTTATATGATAAATTAGAGTAGTTTATATTTAAAAATATTTATCTTGGATCTTGTAGTCGAATGATAAGAGGACGCTTTGGGATGCCAACAAGTTTCAAGTTCGATATAACAGCTGCGCGAAACTAAGTTATATTATTTTTAGACATTCAAAAATATATAAGTCCTCACTTTCAACCTATTTGTATCTTTGAAAGAGAGTTTATCCGTAAGTTAAATTCTAATTAAAGATTAATATATAAGTTCATTCATGTGTATATGGTACATACAGTTTAATAAATAATATTTTGTAAATTGTATCTAATATAAATTGTAACTAAAACAAAACAAAACAAATTTATAAAAATTAGTTTTATAAAGTGGTTTTTCTTGCTTAACAATTTTCTAATTTGGAAAAAAATTATATGTAATTAAATTAGATTAGTTAGTATTTTATATTGTATATAATGTTTTAAGTTATACTAGGTAACGATCTCTTATTCACACGCGAGTATAACTATTTATAAAATATATAATTCAAATAGTTGATTAATATTTTATTTTATTTTAATGAGTTTTAAATAGTTTTGTAACTTGTATATATGACAAAAGAAGATTTTTTTTTTAAAAAAAAAACAGACATTTGATTCTGTTTATAAATTATTAGATCATTCAACTATTTTTGGATATATAGAATTATAAAAAAGGACTATTTTAAGTAATAATATGTACGAGTTTAAAATAAATGCAATTTTTGGTCTAAATAGATTAAATTTGATTAATTTTGTTGCAGTTATGTAGTTTTAAGTTTTATATTTGAAAACATATTATTTTATTTTAAATATAAATACCTACATTACTTTTGAAAAACTACGATTTATGTGTAGAATATGTATATATTATACCTTATATATATTTCCTTTTTTATTTATGTTGGTTTACAAAAATAAAAACACGTTTAAATTTCTTATATATATTTAAATTTTATATATATTATAGATATTTATTTTTTCTATTGGTGTTAGTTTTTTCAAAATTAAAATTAAAATTAATATCCAATTCGAATTTTATTAAGTAGAAAGGAAAAAAATAATTTTAATATTTACAATTTTGTATGATTATAATTTATTAAGATTATTTTTATACATGATCATGAGCGATGTGTAAAAAAGACTTCTCAAATAATTTTCTATAAATTTTATTTTTGAATTTTTATTATTAATAGAAAAATAAGAAATATAAATATAAGTATTTACACTAAATTTAATTGTTATTACAACGTTTGTTTTTTTCTTTTCATTCCAACGTTTTAAAACCTCTAACTAATACAGAAACTACCCATATAATACACATGAAACTATATACTTTTGATCCTTTTCAAAATTTCCCAGTCTATAACCGGGCCACAGGTGACGTGAAGAAAAAGAAAATGTCATTGGGATCAGAATTTTTTTTAAAGAAGGGTTCACACGTGTGCATGCGCGACAACCAGTAAACATAAGAGCCCACCCTTCACGTGCGGGCTGAAGTCATATCCACTTGTTTTGGTGTGTACCTGACCATCCACGTGCCCCTTTGAATTGAAATCTCTTCCTCTCCTCTGTCTCTTTCATTTATTTTTTGAACGATGCCCTTCGGTGTCTTTCATTTTTCTCCAATCAGAAACACATGGCTATATCAGATATGTTATGTTCGTAAATCGTATTACACACAGACCATCCCATTTAAGACGCAATTGAAATTGAAAATAGCCTGACGGACACGTTACACAGATAAGTTGTTTTTCGTTTAGCTCACCATTAATATTGTTTGTTCAGTGTTTCTAATTAACTATATTGGTACGTGCTACTGTTATTGTTGCGTCACCATCAAAACTCAACACATGCAATAAGATTATCAGCAAAAACACACATCTTCTGCGTAACAAAACTAATTAATAAGCTTTAAAAAACAAAGCGCAAATTAATAACACCAAAGTCAATACGTACCACAAAAGCAAACCAAACTTACCTATTAAATTCGGTAAAATGTTTTTTTTTACTGATGAATTCATTAAAGTGTTGATACCAAGAAATATGGTTCTGCTTTCGGTTCAAGTCATTAAATGTATAGAGCACCTCCAATGGAGGTTTTTAAAGAGAGGTTCTTTAAAAAAAATCCCAAAAAAAAAAAAAAAAAAAGATAAGAACCAGGTTTTTAAAATAGAGTTTTTAGAATTGGTAAGAATCTCTAAAGTGTTTGTGTCTTTCTTTCTCTTCCTTGCTTTTTTTTTTGTTATCTCTTTTTTTCTTAAAAATTTTAAAAAGGTTTTACCATTGAACATAACAAATTACAAGAAATTCTAAACTTCATAAATTACAAAATTTATAATTAAATTAAACATTAGAACATTGGAGATGGTTCAAGCCCCCTTTCTTAAAAAACTAGCTATTAATTGTAACGGTGCACTATTCTTTAACCATATAGCACATCTAATTTGGATATCTGAGAAGCTTAGTGTTTTGTTCATAATATACGTAAAACATGGTTTATTGGTCTGATACATACATGAATCCTAACAAAATGTTAAGGTATATGATCCGTGTATATGCGAAGTTAAAATCCGCTATATTGTTTTATTTTCTGAAGTCTGAACAAGTCGACAAGATTCATACGAAATCCTGACCAATCTCCGTCTGCGTTCTGATGGATCAAGGCACAGTGAGAGCGTGAGAATGACGAGTCATGCATGGTTGTTATGGGACATGGTTTGCCCCTTGACTCCTCTATTATTAGATACACGTAAACCTATGGTATAAAAATATGATGTGTACTTGTAATTTGTCCAATTGCTTTTAATGATTGATATGTTCACCAACTTATTGCCTATTACGTTATAGTCGTCCACCTGCTATATGTAGAAAGACCGAACAACTTTCATTTCATTTATATAATATATTTCATTGTTTAGGGTTAGTTCTCTAAATTTTCTTGATATGAGAGATCACAAATACTGTTCGACATTTTAGCATTAGCAGTTTTTCTGTATGGATGCCACTCTTAAACATGAATTTGATGTAGAAGTATGTGAATTCTAACAATCAAAACTAAATACGCTTGAGTTATTGAATATTTAACTAGTTTGGTATGTTGAGTGGTGTCGGTCCAACTATAAGGATGCATGATTTAAAGAAAACTATTTTTTGTTGTGAAAATTACAACTGATTAGTTATGTTAACTAATCTGGCTATGCTACAGATTATCATCTTTTTTCTCTTTGTACCTTAACAAAAATGTACTTATCAAATTAAAAATGTATTAGTTGCTTTACTAGTGTATCGTATAATAAGGCTATGATAAGGCTAATATTAAACCTTATTTATTTATATGCATATACGATGAATTCATATTTGGAGTTCAACTGCTGACAAAAAAAAACATATTTGGAGTTCAACTTACGTGAGTTAGAATTATTTAAGATGCATAGTACAAAAATCATTTGTTGAATTTAACATTCATGGATCATGGTAGGTTAGTCTTTTTTTTTTTGAATGAATGTTAAATTTCATCAAAAAAAGCCTTATTACAACTAGTGCATACTTCTTTGCAAAGTAATTTGCATACTAGACCTCAAAAAGTTAAGATTATAAGCTAATTACATTCTTGTTTGAAACCAAAATTGTATTAGCACCTCCATTCCTCTCCCTCTTTTTTTCTGCACCAAAGTGATTCTATTTCTGATCCCCTTCTCAATCACCTTTTTTAAAACTGGTAAAGACATCATCTTCTCTCCATGCTTCAGCTTATTCCTTTCTCTCCACAAGGCATATAAAACAGCTTGGAAGGCAGGCATATTTGGTACAAAGTAAGTTCTTCTTCTCTCTAGTCTTATCAGAAATAATGGGTATTATCTCATACCAAACTACAGTGAAATACTGGCGCAACAACCCTTTAGCTACGAACTCCCACACTTGAGCAGAAATATCACACTCGAAGAACAAATGGTTCCTCGATTTCGGAGCATTATGACAGAGAACACACATATCATTACTCCCCGTACTCCACTTCACCACTCTACCCATAGTCGACATCCTATCACGAACAGAAAGCCACGCCATAAACGCAAACTTCGGGGTCACTTGCGTAAACCAGATACCTGGCGCCCAGCTACAGAAAGGCTTCTTATCTCTCAAAATCTGCCAGATTTCCTGAGTAGAGAACTCCAACTTGTAACCCGATTCTCTCCTCCATAAACTGTAGGTTAGTCTTCAAATACAATTTTATATGGAAAACGACTGTAACTTCTATATATACAACAGTTTTTTTCTTATGACATCAAACGGTTTTTCTATATATACAAGAGTTAGTATGTGTATAAATGACTTTCTTTTATTATATGGTATAATCCAATTGCAAGCTTAAAGTCGCACTTCAGATTAAATCAAGTCAATTAAAATCAAATAAATAGAAAACAGTAAAAGAGAGTCAAATTATTGGATACTTTTGTCTATGACATTTGACAGTTGAGACCATGTCTCTTTCACTCTTGTCCCCTTAGCTTATTTATCATGATTACTAGTATTTAGTATCATCAAGTCAAATATTTTTACCTTTTTTTAAATTTAAAGTAGTTTTTTTTTTTGAAATTTTTTCTTAGACCAATTCTCGATTTGTGCGTGTCATCCTTGCACAGGAGCCATGCTAATCTTTTCTGTATCATTCCTGTTTTATCGGATCTCCCCAAGGGACTAAATTTAAAGTAGTTCCAATGAAAGTAAAACAACAGAAACATTGGTAAGTGAATTACATTCGGAGGGAGGGAATCTTGATTGAGGAAGGCCATGATCATTTATGTATCGTTGGTCGCAAGGGTCGTAAGTTAATGAACAATAGTTAGTCACAAATCACAATTAAGATCGCGAGATGACAAAACGGATAATACTTCATAGCCTGTTGCAGTTGCAGAAATGAACAAAACCCATGTGCAATTACAGGTTTGGTGAAGTTTAAATGATATGGTTTAAATTTGAAAAGTTAATAATATTATTTTGACATACATTAGTATTATTTAGAACTTAGAAGTTTTGCTAGTGAGATAGGTGAAGAAGATATGTCACAATTCAAAATCTATATAACAAGACATCATTATTGATTGGTTGGTAATTCACTAGAACTATGTATAAATGGTGTAGTTAATTATTTGTACCAAACATTGAAAATAGAAACCATTAAAAGCCATAATATTTATTTTATTTTATGAGTGGAGGTGACAGAAAGAAAAAAAATTCAACCTTCTTTTGCTATCTAAATTAATGACAAATGTCAAATAGTAGAAAAACTGTTTTTTGCATCTTTTTTTTCAACTCAACTTAAAAATTCTACGTTCTTCGTCGCAGGCGCCTCTTAATTTCGAAGTTTGTTTAATTGTCATTAACACATCCAAATAACAATTAGGAGCTAATAAAGCTAAAGTATTAGTAATACATAACTTACAAGTAAACTTATTTAGTGGAAATAGTACATATGTATTCATTTGGACATAGCTGCGACCTATGGCTGTGATCTGAGATAAAAAAAATTAGTTTTAAATCGAGTAAACTACAAATAAAATCCTAAAGTTTCAAATTAAAGCAAAAATAACCTTTAATTTGTGTTTGAACCAAAAAATATCCCAATTTTTAAATGTTGGCTATTTTAACGTTCATTTTTTGTTGATTGGCCACTTTAGAAATTTGAAATTAAACCGTAAACGTCTGTTACTTTGCTAAACGACATTGTTTTAAATACTAATTAAATTATTTTTTTCGACATCAATACCATTATTCTCAGTCTCATTATCATTAGTCTCACTATCATCTTCACTATCACCTTCTTCACCTACTTGATTTTGTTGTTCAATCGTAGATTCTCTAAAAATTCCAATTCAGATCTCTCACTACGAAAAAGCCGAAATGTCTCCATCGTCCTAGCCATCCTTTATATTATTAATGGTTCTGGGTTTTGGATATTAGAAGATCGAGAGATTAGAGAATTAAAACATTTAAGATTTGTGAAAAATAGATTATTTAAATGTTTAAAGATGTAAAACGACATTATTTCATTAATATTTAATCAGTTCTTAAAACGATTAGCGAGTTAACATATATGTTCACTGATTTAACAATTGACTTTTTAGGATGACAAATATTTGAAAATTGAAATATTTTTTGGTTCAAACATGAGTTTAAAGTTTTTTTCTTTTATTTTGAAAGTTTAAGGTTTTTATGGTTGTTTCCGTTTTAAATCCATAAAAACTTTTTTAGTGTTAACTTAAGTAGAATGTTCGGCTTGGCAACTTAACGCGATCAAACAACATGGCATGCAAATAGGTAACATCACTCATAAAACTGTATAATCCAAAACCAATTAATCCACCTATAAACTAGTAAGAACATCTCCAATGGCTTACTCTATTTTTTACTCTAAAATAGAGTTTGAATTTGTTCAAATGATACTCTATTTTAGAGTAGAAAATAAAGTGATGAACAAAAAAAATACTCTATATTTAGAGTAAACTTATTTTTATAGAGTACTATTAGAACATTTTTTACTCTAAACTCCATTTTATAGTGAAAAATAGAATGAGGTTGGAAATACTCTAAGCAGTTACTACATTAGGAAACTAAGCAATTAGTTATACATAGTTTGAGAATAATTAATTATTCATCTGGAGATTATACGGTTCGTGTTAAAACGAGTCGTCTCGTAGACGGGAAGCTCTTCTCGATAACTATCGATTCCAATCACCGATAGATGATCCAATTCGAACAGATCGGAGCTCGCGCAGCTCCCACCATCGTCATCGTCCTCTTCATCATCTTCTTCTTCTTTGCCGATGATGTTAACGACGTCTTTATTCTTCTGGTAAGTTCTGATAAGTTCCTTGGCTGCTTCAATCACGCGACGATTCTCCTCCATCACTCGGCTCTCAAAAGTATCAAAGTTTTGACGTTGGCGCGTGGACTCACAGAAGCGAACAGACCTTTTCGATTTTTCACTAGACGACGGCGTTTTACTCAAGCAAGATTTGGAGAAGGAAGACGCGGATGAGCAAGTGGTGGATGATGACGTGGCGGTTTTATTCGGTTTCTTCGAGTTTCCGGTGAAAATAGAGTTAAGGAAAGTGGCGAGACGTCGGCCTGGAGAAATCGGCTGTTTCACTTTCTTCAAATCGCTATACATCTTCAACGCCTTCGATTTCACTTTATTATTATTATTATTATTATTATTATTATTAGGTCGTTCGAGTCTCTCGACGGTGGTTCGAATCGGCTTGGGATGGGGAATCTCCGGCGGAGAACGCGAAGAACGAGATCGCCTGTAGAAGGAGTCGGACTCGGAAGAGGAGAATCCGCTTGAGTCTGAGGAGCTGGAGGAGCTCCAATGCTTGAAGAAAACTGGCTCAGCGGTCTTGAGATTCCTTGATCTAACGGAATCTCCGGCGACTGCGCGGCGGTTAACGGCGGAGGAGGAGTCGATGGAGTTGTAGATTTGGTCGAGGAGAGTGGAGGAGAAGGAAGGATGGCGATGATCTTGGCGACGGTGGTGGTGGTGGTCTAATGAGTTAGTTTTATCCCAAGGATCCATGAGTATTGATTTTTTTTTTATAGAGGAGGAGGAGAATGATTAAGAGAGAGAGGGGCACGCTTTGTTTCTTCTTCTGTTTGCTTGAGAGTTGAGAGCAGTGTGAGTGTGTATGTAATATGAGGAAGAAGAAGTGAAGGGTCTTTATCAGCCAAATGGTATTAATGCCACGTGTCTTATTTGTTTTTCTTATAAAAAATATTTTGTATTTACTTAGGTGGAAATGGGTGCCAGACTGGAAAATAGTTGTTGGGAGCAATGTATATTTAAATCTTTTGTAAATGATTAATTAATTAATTTTACTTTCACCAGTTTTTATTGTAGGTTTTTTTTTCAATAGGGTTTGGTGGAAAATGAGTGAGAGTATCAAAGCACTAAAATAAAACAAAGATAGAATTTGTAACCAGTTTTTAGATGTGGACTTAAGTGGAAAGCTATTTTTAATTATCATTTCGTATTTTATTTTGTTTTTTTCCTATTTGCTAGTTGCTAATTTTAATTATATTCCCTCTATTTTTTAATATAAGTCGTTTTACAGCTATGCACATAGATTAAGAAAATCATTAATTTTTTATATTTTTTAAATAAAAACATCATTAATTATTTACCTAACCACAATTCAACCAATAGAAAAATACAAGATATATTATCATTGGTTAGACATCATTAATTATTAATAAATTTTACATAGAAAAACATATAATTTGGAATAAAAAAGTTTCTTTAAAACGATTTATATTAAAAAACGGAGGAAGTATTAGTCAGATCCTCATTACTTATTTTTGTTTAAATCATATAAAATTCACACAAACTTCTCCTTATGTTTTATGAATTCTAATTGGAAAAAAAAATAACTCGAATTGTTACATTACTTAGCCGTAGTTGAAGTTTAGTTGCTCACTGCTGGCTTTAATAAATTAACCACATACTTGCTTGCTTCTTTATTTTTATTTTTGTGTTTATAAACCAATGACACGTTTTTCTTAATTTTCTTTGTAAATCAAAGTTGTACTTGTAATTTCATTACATATAAAAAAACTCACTTGAATCATTACAGCAAATCCAGTATTGATCCTTGGGTCCATTACAGCTTTTCCTTTTCTTACGTTTATATATTCGTGAGTACTGTTAGCTATATTAAATACTACACACTAAACTATTTTAACTGGAATTGACAATTACGGTTCATTTTAGTATTCTGAAAAAGAGATACATATATACATAATATATATATATATATATATATATATCTTTTTAATCTCTCAGACATAAAAGTTGTCATTTATATTCTCAGAGAAATTTCACTTTTATCTTTTTTTTGTACCATAATTCATGTTTATTTTTATTAAATAGACATTTCTACAAATATCCTTTTCATTAAATAAGAAAAATACACTTATACTCTTGCTTTATAGATATATAATATAAATAATAATAAATAATAAATAATAAAAAGTTTTTATATAGTTTTCTAATTATACATTTTCAAATTCAAATTTTTATTATTAATTTTCTTTTTGTTTAATTTCTTCGCATTTATTTTTTTAATTTTTTTTTGTAATTCAAAAATTATTTTAAAAATTATTTTAAAATTTTTAAGTATTTATATATGTATTTATTAAAATCCTAAAATCCACTTTCCAAAACTTCACTATCAAATCTAAACTCTAAGTCTGAGTTAATTAACTTTAAGATTATAAATGTTTCTTTAAAACTGAAAGTAAGTAAACATAAAAATGGTATCGGAAATGACGTAGTTTAGCCAATTTCTTTACATTCTTTAAGAAGCTTAGGTTTCTATAGCAAAACACATTCATAAAGTTTTTTTCTTAAAAACACATTTAGTTCTCCAACATTTTCCCGTAATTTTTATTTTGTTTATGGCTTAGTTTAGTCGAAGACTTTTTTTTTGTGTAAACTAGTGTAGTCGAAGACTTGAAGCTGCAATAATCTATATGATCATAATTTGTATGCATATATGATAGAAGTTTCCCATTTTGTAACCTCAACCTTCATTTTGTTTAATGATATTTACATTCTTAGAAGAAAAAAGAAGCGTATAAATGCAAGGCCGTCTCAGAATTGATAAAGTAGTCAGTGTAACCCTCCTAGATTCAAAACGGAAGCACAATTTGTCAAACTTTGAAGAAAAAGATAGCTAGAGCAAAGATACAAAAAAAGTATTGAAGAATATTTAGAAAACCTAGGAAATAGGAATACAAAGTAACATATATAGGATTTTGCTTTTGGGTGGGGGGATGAAAAGAAGCAAGAAATGGTGTGATGTGAATCAAAATGGCTAAAAGAAAGACTTTAGAGCATGAATAGTCAAGCAATGCGGCTGGGATGCTCGATCGTACATATTTTAACCCAACACCAACACTCGGACACTTCTAAAAAGAAATTATGTTGCAAGCCACTACCTAGATACACCGTTTATTCCATGTAATATACTTTGTTTAGCATCGAAATTCAGATTATGAGTTCGATAAATGCTGAGTGATTCTTAGTTATGCTTTTAAACGCCTACAGTGACCACGTACTTGGCAACCATGGACTAATTCATATACACTAATTACTTTATTTTATTTTGAATAATTGAATGTTTTCAGAAACGATGTTAGTCCAACTGATTCGCTATATACTCAACCTGGATGTCGTAGTGTTTTTTGGTTTAGTATTTTTTTATGTCAACCCTGCTGGTTTAGTATACATTTTAAAATATTTTGTATCTTTACCAATAAAATTAGGAAATTGTTAATTACTCTTTTAGGTTTCACAATTGTCTTGAATTTATATCTCCATAGTGCAGCGGCGAAATACGTAGTTTCAAAAAAAAAAAACGTAGTTTCAGCTGATGTGAAATTTGTCACTTTTTAGTTTTTACTTAGGGTTACGTTTAATAAAAGTGGAAATGGTTATTGAAGAGTTTAATAATTCAGTTATAATGTATGTTGCATGTTGTTATTCTATCCTCATTTGCCATATCAAAAAGAGAAAGTACTAAAATAGAAAATGACATTACAAATTTTAACCTTATAATATGTTATGTTCATGATTTTTTTCTGCCAACCTAATATATAGGGTATTTAATTCCATGTATATATTTTGGACAAAAAGGCATTAACTTACCAATAAATGTTAACTAGTACGACAAAACAACAGCGAGCCAACAAAATAATGGTGGAAAATTGGTACGTAAACCGGAATGGAATTACAAGACATATAGGCATTTATCAAATGATAAATACCATGATTTGTTTAAAATTTGCAATATAAGAAGGTCCAATTTAAATATATGTCAAATGAGATATGACATATGCAACTTAACCCTACTTAGTAGATTATTTCATGCGAGTATTAGAAAACTATGAACAATCGAAAATTTGAAGGTTGAGTATTAGGGTGATTGGTAGTTGCTGTAGGTGCTGTCCACAGCCCTATTTATTTCCACAGCACCAAATTCAGAGCAATCAAGCTTTAAATTTTTTTTTGAAACCACAGCTCTTAAAATATCCTACAGCTGTACAAGTGCTCTGCAGAGCCAAATATCCAAAGCAATTTTTTAGTGCTTTAATAAAATTCTACAGCAATAAAATCTAAAGCCACAGCAAAAAGTCTACAAATTTTTTTCTACAGCAAAATATTTAAAGCTACAGCCATTACCAATCAGACCCTATATAACTTTTCAAGTACAACATATAAATGAGTTACCTACTTTGATTAATTAAAATCTATATCTTGCCTTTTATTTCCCCAAAAGTAATTATTAATTCTCACCACACGATCATGCTTTTGAAATCATTCTATGTTCCCCAATTTCTTTCACCTCCATTATTCCCTTTTCATAAGCTAAATAAATTAATTGTTATTTGGCTCATCTTAATTTATAATAATTGAATTTACAACACTAACTCTTTCTTGATGTATGGAGAAGCCTAATGACTCTCCGAGAAGAGTAAGGCTGTGATAGAGAAGTATTTAATCTAGAAATCATGTAGAAATTTTTAATAAGGCTGTGATAGAGAAGTATTTAATCTAGTCAACTATACATGTTAATAAATTTATTTTATACACATATATTTGTACATCTATCTAACATTTCTTTGACCAAAAAAAATATAACATTTCTAAACAATTAAATACACGTAATGTGTTCGGTTAAAAATCATGTGGAAATTTTTAATAAGGCTGTGAATCTGTGATAGAGAAGTATTTAATCTAGTCAGTCTTCCGCATGTGATTCTCCCTACATGTATTAAAAATACAGTTAGTTAACAGGAACTTTCTCTATTAAAAACATTTCTTATAACTTTTAGCCGCAATATTTTTGTAAATTTAGCGTGCCTGACCCTGCTGACCTATTAACAATTAGCTTAATCTTATTAGATAACAATTTGTAATGGGGAATCATAATAACACCAATGGTACACCTTGCATGCGTTACGCGTATTCGTACTATTCAGTTATAATAATATAGTCGTAAATTTGTGCGTTGTGGTTGAGATACCTTTTCTGATTAAAATAAGTAGAAAATTTAACAGAAAATTCTTTAAAAATACACAGACTAATTTTTATTTGCTAATAAAATATACTAATTATTTTACATCTCGTTTAATACACGAACTAATTTTTGTTATCTATTAAATACACAAACTTTTGAAATTCGCAGGTTTTACATATCGTTTTAGACGACATTAACTATATTTAACAGCAGCGACAACGGCGTTAGTTTTTAACTAAAACGTGTAAATTTTAAAAATATATTTTTTAAATACACAAACTATTTTTTCATTTACTAATAAAATACACTAACTATTTTTAGATCCCCGTTTAATACACAAACTAAATTTTGTTTTCTATTAAATACACAAACTTTTGAAATTGCAGATTTTACACATCGATTTAGACGATGTCAACTATGTTTAGCAGAAATAAAGATAATGTTAATGTTTAATTGAGCATGTGGTTAAACTGTGAAGAAAAAAGTTCTTAAATGTCCTCCGATAGATTATATTGTTAGCTTTTTTCTCCATTACGCTTCCGTAGTGTAATTTTTTTTGATGAAATTTCAATTTTTTTTTATCATAGTATAAAGAATATATGTAGAACTTAATTAACCTTGAATCATAATCACTACTACCAAAGCGAAGAACAAGAATTAGAAATGCATAACACTAAACTAATTCTAAAATCAGAAACTCGTTAAAAATTACGTAGTTTTATTCGTCTTTTTTCACGACATGGAAATCGACTTCACTTTAAATCGATAAAAAGGGAAATCAAAGTAAAGAAAAAGAAAATAAACATAGTTTGGAGAATAAAAGAGGTTGGAACAGAGAGCGTGCTTTCACAGTTAAACCATTTGTTTAATTTAAACATTGTCTTCACTTCTGCTAAACATAGTTGACATCGTCTAAATCGATATGTAAAATCTGCAAATTTTTAAAGTGTGTATTTAATAGAAAACAAAAATTAGTTTGTGTATTAAACGGAGATCCAAAAATAGTTCGTATATTTTATTAGCAAATAAAAAATAGTTTGTATATTTAAAAAAAAATATTTTCAAAATTTAAACACGTGTTAATTAAACACTAACTGCCATTAAATATAGTTAACGCCGTCTAAAACTATGTGTAAAACCTGCGAATTTCAAAAATTTGTGTATTTAATAGATAACAAAAATTAGTTCGTGTATTAAATGGGGATCTAAAATAGTTCATGTATTTTATTAGTAAATAAAAATTAGTCCGTGTATTTTAAAGGAATTCTCCCAAAATTCAAATAAGAGTAATTAAGGGTTAATGAGATTATATAAGCATGTTCAAAAAGTTAATTATGATCATTTGTTAAATGATTACTCTCGTGGGCTAAGTTTTAAGATTGGATTTTTTTTCAGTGAGTACACAAAATGAGAAACAAGGATAAATTAATCATAAAAAATAAAATATATTAGGCGGTGCGTACTAAAAACAATGCACAAATAATTCTACACTCTTGTACGTAGACAACCTAGCTAGAAAGCTTCGAATGATTTAATGGTGTTATAAGAAAATGTACTAACATTTTATCAAAAAAAAGGTATTAAAAAGAAGACACTAATAGATGTATTGAAAAGTAAATGTACTAACATTTTATCAAAAAGGGTATTCAAAAGAAGACACTAATAGATGTATTGAAAAGTTTTGGAAAATAAAATATATTAACAGAAGTAAAAACATTTTAATGTAATATTAACATTTTTTATAGTAATTTTCTAAAATTTAAATACCAAATGAAAGTTCTAAAGTGGTTTACCAACGTTGAATTAGTCTAATGGTAAAAGGGCTGCGGCTGTAACTACCATCACTTGAGTTCAATTCACGTTAAAATAGACTATTTACAATGAGGATTTCCGGCAAAAGGGTAAAACCAGAACCGGTCTCGGAGATTAGACACACATCCAAGTATTATACATACATATTAGAAAACAAATAAGTTCAAAACAAAAGAACAATTCCCTGACAGATTCAAAAACTCAGTCAGATAAATTAGTTCAAAACTTGACAGTTAAAAAAAAAATTAGTTCAAAACTTTTAAACAAGTGTAAAAATGATCGTCCCTTCGAATCCACGAAACTTCACTGTTATGGTTTGTGTCATCTAACAATAGGAGTGAGCTAAACCGGAGTTGGTTTAGTAACTCATTTGGTACAAGAAAAGAAGAAGACGATAACCGGGTTGGTTATCAGAGTCGGCTTCTGATCAAAGCGTACCGGTTTCATCTATATAGCTGATGAGAGAAGAAGAAGTCTGTTACGTGAAAGCTATCATTTGAGCTAACACTTTACATAGAATCAGAGAGAGAAAGAGATAGAGAGTTCTTGAGCTTATGGTTGTATAAGTCTCTTGATCGATAGATCTTGTATTTCTTCTTGGAGTGATTAGTGAAGATTGTTGCTTGTGCCGTCAAGCCCCAGATGTACCGGATCCATATTGGATCCCGAACTGGGTAACCAAATCATCGTGTCATTTACTTTCTGTTATCTTTCTTTCATCACACGAACGAGCGATTAGAAGAGAGTGAAAGTGAGAGTGATAGAGTTGAGTCTTGGAGGAATCGATTTGATAACAAGTGGTATCAGAGCCAGGTTGAGTGCGATCAGCAATGACGGAATCGATGGCGAAGGTCAAGATCGCGTGCTTCGACGGTCAAGGAGACTTCTCGATGTGGAAGAAACGTATGACGGCACACCTATCGATCCTTGGGCTCAAGGATGCGTTAGTCGAAGCTCCGGCAACTTCTGGATCTGAGGTCGAGATAAAGAAAGATGAGGATCAAGAAGACTTCAAGGAGCGGGTCAAGAAGCTTGAAGAGGAGAGATCTGAAAAAGCTGAGAAGGCGATGAACATGATCATCCTGAAACCTTGGAGATCATGTGTTGCGGAAGCTTGAGGAATATACAACGGCTGCAACGATGTGGTCAGCGCTTGAAAGGTTGTATAATTCCAAAACTCTTCCTAATAAGATTCATCTTCAACACAAGTTTTACACATTTAAGATGATAGAGTCAAAATCAATTGATGAAAATATTGATGAGTTCTTGAAGTTAGTCTCTGGGTTAAGCAGTGTGAATGTTTCTGTTTCAGAAGAAGTTCAAGCTATTCTGCTTCTGAGTTCACTCCCGGTGCAATACAATCAACTCAAGGAAACACTGAAGTATGGCAGAGACACGCTTACATTGGAGGATGTCACGAATGCAGCCAAATCAAAGGAGATTGAGCTGAAAGATGTTCGTGAATCAAGTACAACACACAAGTCAGGAGAAGCTTATGTAACCCGTGGAAGACCATAACGTAGAAAAAACTCGAGAGGAAGAGGACCTCAGAACAAATCTCGATCGAGGTCAAGGTCAAGGTCGAAAGTGACCTGTTGGTACTGCAAAAAGGAGGGTCATGTAAAGAAGGATTGTTATGCTAGGAAAAGGAAAATGGAGAATGAAGATGATGGAGAGGCTGCTGTGATGGTTGATAAGATGCAGGAGATAGATGCTTTGACTATCTCTGACCAGGATCCAAGGGAAAACTGGGTCATAGATTCTGGCTGTTCGTATCATATGACCTCAAGGAGAGAATGGTTCTGTGAGTTCATAGAAGCAACTGGAGGACGTGTATTACTTGCTGATGATCGGGCAGTCACTGTACAAGGGACTGGTTCCATCTTGATCAACGCAAAAGGAGGAACAGTCAAGAAGCTAACAAATGTCAGGTATGTCCCTGATCTCAAGAGAAACTTGATTTCTGTGAGTTCACTTGATGTGCAGGGATTCAAACAAGAAGGTGGAAATGGCAAGACAAGTTTCTACAAAAATGGGAGGCTTGCACTACAGGGTACTCTCTGTGGCAGTCTCTATCTCCTGGATGGTGACACGGTGAAGCCAAGTGCAAATGCAGTAGTATCAAAGGACGATACAGCTCTTTGGCATAGTCGCCTAGCTCACACTAGTATCAAGAACCTAAAGGTATTGGTGGAAAAAGGAATCCTCGACAAGAAGAGTATAAGCAACCTGGAGTTCTGCGAAAGTTGTGTTATGGGTAAGAACAAGCGCCTGAGTTTTAATGCCGGTAAGCACAATAGCTCAGAGGTTCTCAGGTATATCCATTCTGTTCTTTGGGGTTCTCCCCATGTTCACTTATCTATCTCTAGGAAGCAGTATTTTCTGTCCTTGATAGATGACTATTCTAGGAAGGTGTGGGTTTATTTTCTAGCAACTAAGGATGAGGCTTTTGATAAGTTCTGTGAGTGGAAATGCTTAGTTGAGAACCAAGTGGATAAGAAAGTTAGGTGTCTTAGAACTGACAATGGTCTTGAATTTTGCAATAATGCTTTTAACGTTTTTTGTAAGAAAAATGGTATTGAGAGACACAGGACATGCGCTTACACCCCCCAGCAAAACGGAGTTGCGGAGCGCATGAATCGGACCATCATGGAAAAGGTGAGGTGTTTGTTGGATGAGTCAGGTATGGAAGAGAAGTTCTGGGCTGAAGCTGTGGCAACAGCAGTTTATGTCATCAACCGCACCCCATCATCTGCAAATGATCTTAACATCCCTGAAGAATTGTGGATGGGAAAGGTCCCAGGTTACCGACATCTCAGAAGATTTGGGTCGTTGGTTTATGTTCACATAGATCAAGGAAAATTGAAGCCGCGAGCACTTAAAGGAGTGTTCATTGGATATCCTACTGGAGTTAAAGGATACAAGGTTTGGCTTTTGCAAGACCAGAAGTGCATCATCAGCAGGAATGCAATGTTCAGAGAAGATTTGCTCTATAAAGAGCATCTCAAGGATGAATCTTCAGAAGCAGGTGGAGCAAGTTCATCAACTCAGGGTCTGACTAAGAGTTCCGTTGAAATTGAAGAAGTGGCTCAAGAAAGCTCAGAGGTTCAGGGAGCAGGTGGAGTCAGTCAACAAGGGTCAGAATCTGATAATGCTGATACAGAAAGCTCTATGGACTTGAGAGACTATCAGCTTGCTAGAGACAGGATCAGAAGAGAGATTGTCAAGCCTGCAAGATATTCGGAAGATTCTGCGACAGCTTTCGCATTGTCTGTCGCTGAGGAACTTGAGATCGAGGAACCTAGAAGCTACAGTGAAGCTGTGAAGTGCAGAGACTGGAAGAAGTGGAATGGTGGTATGGATGAAGAGATGGGATCGTTGGATAAGAACAAGACGTGGTACCTGTGTGATTTGCCTGAAGGACAGAAGGCAATTGGATGCAGGTGGTTATATAAACTAAAACCGGGTATACCAGGAGTAGAAGATCTGAGACATAAAGCGAGACTGGTAGCCAAAGGTTATTCTCAACGTGAAGGTGTAGACTACCAAGAGATTTTTGCACCGGTGGTCAAGCACGTTTCTATCAGACTGATGCTATCTATTGTAGTAGATAAAGACTTGGAGTTAGAGCAACTAGACGTGAAGACAGCCTTTCTCCATAGAAAGATAGATGAAGACATCTATATGGATCAACCGGAAGGGTACGTTGTGAAGGGACAAGAGGATAAAGTATGCAAACTGGTGAAGTCGCTGTACGGTCTTAAGCAGGCTCCACGGCAGTGGAACAAGTGTTTTGATCAATTCATGATCAAGAATGGCTTTGAGAAGAGTGAATATGATCTGTGTGTTTACTTCAAGAAGACACAAGACGATGAGTATATTTACTTATTACTATACGTGGATGATATGCTGCTAGTATCAAGGAAGATTGAAGATATCAATGAAGTAAAGAAGATGCTTAAGACACAGTTCGATATGAAGGATCTTGGACCAGCAAAGAGAATCCTTGGAATGGATATTGAGCGTAACAGAACAGGTGGAGTTCTGAAACTGTCACAGTCGGGTTACTTGAAGAAAGTACTTCAAATTTTCAGGATGATTGAGGCTAAACCAGTCTCAATACCTATTGGTGCTCAGTTTAAACTCAAGTCATTAGAAGATGGAGAGCAAGGCTCCGCAGGTTCTGATGATGAGGTCCCTTACTCAAATGCAGTTGGCAGCATCATGTATGCGATGATCAGCACTCGTCCTGATCTTGCATTTGCAGTAGGGTTGGTCAGTAGATTCATGAGTAATCCAAGTAAGGAGCATTGGCAAGCAGTTCAATGGATACTACGCTACTTGGTTGCAACTCAAGATGTGGGATTGGTATTCAAGAAAGGTCCGGGAAAGTTTGTGGTGAAAGGTTTTTCAGATTCAGACTTTGGTGGTGACTTGGATAGAAGAAGATCGACTACAGGCTACGTGTTTATGGTTGGAGGAAATACAGTTAGTTGGAAGTCAGGGCTACAACCTGTGGTTGGCTTGTCTACGACGGAGGCTGAGTACATCTCATTAGTAGAAGCTATCAAAGAAGGGTTGTGGCTGAGAGGTTTAACATATGAGTTAGGTTACAAGCAGTCAGAAGTCTACATTGGATGTGATTCTCAGAGTGCGATTTGTCTGGCTAAGAATAATGCATTTCATGATAGAACCAAACATGTTGCAGTATCTAAACATGTTGCATTGAAGATGAGCTTTGTAAGGGAGATGATCGAAACAGGGGAGGTAGATGTACAGAAGGTCCATACCTCGACAAACCCGGTGGATATGTTGACTAAGGTAATTCCGAGTTCCATGTTTGAGCTAGCATTGGCTGAGCTTGGAGTAGCTAAGTGCTAAGGAGCTAGCTACGCTTGACGGCATAAGGAGGTAGACTTATATTGTTAGTGACAAGGTGGAGACTGTTATGGTTTGTGTCATCTAACAATAGGAGTGAGCTAAACCGGAGTTGGTTTAGTAACTCATTTGGTACAAGAAAAGAAGAAGACGATAACCGGGTTGGTTATCAGAGTCGGCTTCTGATCAGAGCGTACCGGTTTCATCTATATAGCTGATGAGAGAAGAAGAAGTCTGTTACGTGAAAGCTATCATTTGAGCTAACACTTTACATAGAATCAGAGAGAGAAAGAGATAGAGAGTTCTTGAGCTTATGGTTGTTAAGTCTCTTGATCGATAGATCTTGTATTTCTTCTTGGAGTGATTAGTGAAGATTGTTGCTTGTGCCGTCAAGCCCCAGATGTACCGGATCCATATTGGATCCCGAACTGGGTAACCAAATCATCGTGTCATTTACTTTCTGTTATCTTTCTTTCATCACACGAACGAGCGATTAGAAGAGAGTGAAAGTGAGAGTGATAGAGTTGAGTCTTGGAGGAATCGATTTGATAACATTCACACTCATAACATTCTCTTTCTAGCCGGACCCATCCTCGTTACACTTTTGCTACTGTTTTTCCATTTTCTACAAAACAGTATTTGCTTTGCTTATACAGTTTAATCTGTCGAACTATATTAATTTTTTTTTTTGTAGAACGATATTAATTCTGTTCATATCATTTTTTTTCTTCTGAAAACCGGCCTTTCTGTTCGTATCATATTATAATAAGATATCTCATATGTGCTTAGCGTGTACAATTACACAAACAGGCTTATAAAACACATACAGTAAAATAAATTTGGTTTTAAATTTCAGTTAAGAATACGTTTTCCTAGTTCAAATACCATTCACAATACAAAAGGAAATATATTAAGCACATTTACTATCTATATTTTTTTTTTGAAAATTACAAACATTTTGATAAAACCAAAAGAAAACGACATCTTCCATCTACTATCACAATATACTCCAATTACAAGAAAATATCCTTATATTGGAAATATATAATCACTCTGTTGCAGATATTGCACGCATGTGTGGACTGCAGTTATTATAAAATGACACCTTCTCCAAAATCATACGAGCTTGTGCATGCAATTAAAGGAGATTCCAATATTTAATCAACTCATCAAGAGACATAGTTTATAAAAAAAAATCATAAGAAAATTTCAACAAGTTTAAACATTTTTTTTTGTTTAAAAAAAAGGTTCAAACTAGGGTTTAGGATTTAAGGACGTAGGAGTTAGGGTCTTTTAATCCAAAAATCAATCATGATACTTTCTACCTCAATAACTTGTTTTTAATACATAGAAGTGACTTAGACTTAATATTCCATTACATCAAAGCTTAAAATTCTCTAATGAAGATGGGGTCAAGAAGAGCCTAATTGCTTATCATTTTCCCCTATAAATACTTAATTATTCAAAAGGTGGCGTCAACTGTCAACTAATCTAATTCTTGACATGAACACCTAGTCTATAACCATCTCAAACATTTCTGAGTAAAATATAATTGATAGACTCAACAAATCTTTAGGATTCTCTAATATAATCCCTAGCCAGTCATTGCTTTTAAGACATGGTAATAAGACTACTACGATCTTAACACGTATCATTAAAGACAAGGAAACCATTGATGAACGTGGTGAAAGATGAAACAAAAAGAGTATTAGTTACTCCAAATCACTAACGGGCAGTAGTTAGAACTTAGAATTCCACAGAGAGCAATCATTTCTCAAAAGGGTAAGTGAGAGAGGAAACAAATAGGCACTTGATTAAGAGTCTAGACCATCTTCTTAAACTAACTCCAAAATTTTCGATAATGTCAATAACACCATCAACTAGATTCTTCTTGGCATGTCGTCATAATGATTTTAGTGTAAAATTTTATACAAAAAAAGACAACTATAAACAAAGAAATCAAGAAGATAATCGAACTTATGAACGTATTAATGTTTAGCTAAAAAGCGGTCCATTTTCTTGATGTAGACGAAAGCTGGGTCAAGCTCAGGAACCAATGGTTCTTTATGAAAATCCGGGAGAGTATATGAAAGAAATGTTTGGGGATCCCAAGAAAAGAAAAGAATGACACAGAACTCAAAGAAGAACAATGACAACACAATCTTTTCCTTGAAACGTCACTCAAAAACAACAGTCTCTCTCATTTCAAATCCCCAAACCACTCTCATCAAGAAAAGAGAAAAAGAACAGGTATTCCAAAAGAAGCACAACACTAAAACGACCACGCACATGGCAATATATGATTCTCTTCCTCCTTTGCAAAATGATTTTGACTTGAGCCAAAACAAACACACATTGATGGTATAAGTAGAGACTGGACGCGTTACAGAAGCAAACAACGATTCATAGAGAGCTGTGAGAACTGAGACTTTTATGCACTGAATAAAGAAATAAGCAAAGTTTCACAAAATTAACAAATATTTTCCGTGGACTGTTACTTTGATTTATTTAACAAATAAACACGTTAGATTTTGTTCATAAGTATACTGGCCAGTTAAGATGACCAAGCTGTGGATGCTGATAGGCACCTACTTGAACCAGAGAAGGAGATGAAGCAACTCGAGCCCAATGATATCACCCAACCCATAGATAAGATAAATCACAAGTTTAAAGTTGGAAAAGAGTGTATGTTTAGAATTTACTAATAAAAATTGAATTTTATATTTGATGTAAAAATGTAAGAGGTATCTATATACTCCTTCCATTTCAATATGTATGATGTTTAAATGAATTTTATTGTTTTATAATATAAGATGTTTTTACATATTTAGGTAATTTTAGTTTTATCAAAAATTATGTAGCTAATTATCTTTTTACTACTTTATTTATAATTAAATTAATTAATTTTAAATTATATTTAATGATACTCAGAGGGATTCCTCGACAGAGCTAAATGAAGCAAGAGTCTTCAAAGGCTCCCATTTTAAAAATTTAATATAATTTTTAGTTAACTTTAATATTTACTCTTAGATAAAATAAAAAATAGAATAACAATGTATTTAAAATAAAATCATCCCCAGCTGCCCACTATTAATATGTCAATGACAAAAAAAGAAACAAAAAAAAGAAAGAAAAATAAAAAAAATAAAATTGATCCACAATTACATAGGTCCTCTATTTTTTATATCACTATATCTGCAGGAATGCCCCTGATGATATTTTTTCAAAAAAAAATATATTTTTAAAAAGTATTTGTGCATTAAAGTAAAATATTATATAATTTAAAACAGAGAGAGTATAATTTATACTTTGAAAGTGTTCATCTAAAGAACTAAAGTTTATTTTTGTTCAATGCTAAACTTATTCGCACATATATATATGTGTATATATCTAAAATTTTAATTTATATCTTAACATATATTTCTTAACAAGTGTATGGAACAAATTAAATTTGTGGTGATATTGTAACAATTGCATTAACAGAAAAGTATAAGCTAGCTAGTTGGAAAAAAGTTTGCCAAGGATTATATAATTGGGAGCCACAAGCCAGGCCCAATAAGCCAAAAATGTATAAACGGATTATATTAAAAGGCCCAATAGATAAATCATACGCACGTTCCATGACTTTGTAATATCGAGGGTGAATGGTTGCTGATGTGAGTGCTGTCGACAGCACTATTTGAGTCTACAGTTCTGATTATAAAGCAATCAAGCTTTATGAAAAAAATTCTGCTCACAGCAATTTGGTTAAAAAACGTAGAGACAAATGCTTTATAAATCTTTGTAAGCTTTCCAAAAAAAAAACATTCCACTTAATTTTTATTTAAAGAATATAATAATTACCAAACGCTAGTTCTGAATATATATATTGATATTAACTAATTCAGTAGTCAATAACATTTTGGTTAATGTAAACTAGAAAGCAGAGAGTAGATTGTAAACTAGAGAGTAGACGTTTAGGTCACAGAAATAACCTGGCTCTGATACCATGGAAACTAGAGAGTAGATTGTAAACTCTGACTTGTGTTCATCGTGACAAGATACAAACGTATATATACGCAACGCATTATAACAACCCTAGATGAATTAGGAATCTTAACATATCTAAACAACCGACTATGTTAAATATAAAGGCAATCCTAAACTATAGGATTCCCTTTCCTAATAGTTAACTATCTTATTGCAATATCATATACAATTCGAATATGAATTCATTATTTTTGAAATATGAATTAATATGAATTCATTATTATTAATTATGGTTTCATATTATTCAAATTTAAGATATATTTTTATAATATTTATAAGAAATAGAAAATAAATGATGATTCAAATAATAGTGTGACAAACAACGAGATGTGGCATCATTATCTTAGAGAGACGTAAAGTTTTATTTAATTTAGAAAAATAAAATTCTTATTCATATTTATCTTTCTATTATAGAATATTATATATTGAATATATGAAACTTCTCAAACATTTATAAACATGTTTTTAGTTCAACCTGATAAAAATTATAATAAATTTAATTTATCATTTATTAATATATTGTTTAATGAATGTGTGTAATATTTTACAACTGATTTATACAAATCATGTTTTTAAAAAACAAAACTACAGCTCAAATTTTACAGTCAAAATTCTACAGCAAAAAAAATCTACAGCTACAAAAAAAAACTACAACTTTAGTTCTATGGTAAAAAATTTAAAGTTACAACCTTACCAATCAGGGATTGCCAGGACCGTGTCCGAATGGAGGCAGATAAAATATGTGTTTTGGGGCCAAGATTTATATATTTAGGGGGCCAAATATAACAAAAAGTTTACATAGCTCTATTGGTGAGGACCTCAAGATGCATAGTCGAGGTGCTGAGTTCAATTCTTTAATCTGCAGCTGTAACCATTTTCTTTGTGGGTCAAAATTTTTCAGGCACGGCCCTGGGGATTGGCCACATGTTTTGTTGCCTTCAGCCTGTATTAACGCAGCCGTCCGTCGGTCCGTGGGTGGAATCAGTGTCTGGTCTTGAAGGTATGTACAACTTCACTTTTTCTTAATCATATCTATCTACTCCCAACCTTTTAAACTTTGACTTCCAACTGACTCTTTGAATGTGCACTCAAGATACTAATGAAGACGCAGCCACCTCTGTTCTGGCTTGTCTACAATGGAGAGCTACTGATAGGAAAGAGTTTCAAACCATCTCCAACAGCTTCACGTCCTCAGTCTCCAGATTATTACCCTCCAGTTCCACAGATGCCCGGTATACACATTGGATACGGAGTAACTCTCTTTACTCTTCAATTTCCTCTTATGATCAACCTCTGAATCTGTTATCATGTTTCTCATTCATATAAAATATGACATTGGCAGATGGGAGCAGCATTTCCTGGATAACAACCAATGATGTATAATAATACAACACAGCTTGGTCCAAATTAAACATATTATTCTTCAAATGGTCCACAGGTTTGTTGCTATTAGAGCCATGACTTTAAAATTTTTAACACATGTGATGTTGATTTAGTTGGTTTAGATGGTTCGTCCTGATCTCACTTCTTTATTCACTCGTATCTATGTTTAATATTTAACGTTAAGCATCAGATGTATGACATTCTATGTTTTTAGTCTTTTTATATAAAATTAGTTAGGCAAACATGTCTTTTTCTACATGTTTATTGGCTTTTCCAAATCAACGATGTTGTTCAATCCATATACGTAAAGTACGTAATAAACTAGTGTCTATGATTGGGTTTGAAAACGTAATAGTTAATTTGGAATTATTAGATTTAGAACAGTGGTTTTAGTCTTTTCTTCTTTTGTCGTGCCTGCTTTGTATTTTTGTATAAATTTTTAATCTTCTCGTGATGAGTTTCAGATCGAGGGTAGGAGAGTTGGCATATTAATAGCTGTCGTGTTTAGAATATTACTATTATTATTATTGAAAACAGTATTATTTTAAAGTTATTAAATAAGGTTAAAATCAAATAATTGAGTTTAAGAACTTCTAGATTCCCTCAACGATGATATTATAACATTTATGTTAGCACCTGTTACACTTTTTTAGGAAGCATGATGGTTATGTTACACACTTACACTTAACCTTTCTCTAAAGTTTTCTCAAAAAAAAAAAACTTTTCTCTAAAGTATTTTTTAAACCATCTAAAATGGTACTTAACAAAAAGTTTTATATGTCACATTACAATACTTATTTTTTTAAATGTCACATTACAATACGAAATGTTTAGGGAAGCATCTCAATTAGAAATGTTTCTAAATTAAATTTTATTTCCTTTTTGATATATTTTATGTTTTTTTTTTATGTTGTAATTACTATTTAGAGTTGTGGTGGAATAAATATAAAACAAGTTTTCTGAAGGAAAACATAAGGAAAAGAAAAAAAAGTTATGCATACAATAATACTACCTATATTTCACTATGAACTATGTTTAAGAATACTTAAATTATTTTCCATACTGAAATTAATATTTGTAACTTCAGCACGAATATGAAACATAAGAAAAATGTAAAATATTGCTTTATTGAAGTGGAAGAAGCATTTCTCATAGAAATTGCAGAAAACATAACATGAATAAAATATAAAACATTACTTTAATGAAATGGACGAAATATTTCTCATAGAATTTTTTTTTTTGAACTGGATATTTCTCATAGAAATTACATAAGACCAACATGCTGTAGACTAGTAATACGGGGTAGTTGTCATACAAAATTTGTATATAATTTACGTGATCTAGTGTTAGGATTAATTTTGTATGGTCAAAAGCGGATTTCAATTAAGAGCTGTCAAATTTACAAGAAAATGACAGTCAACTAGATATGGATAGACATGTCCTATAACCTGATTGTTGAAGGTACTGTGAGACTATCATAGAAAGATCCTAAAATTCCCAAAATACAACCATCACAAAATTCGGAAAGCTTAAGCATGAAAGCTAAATTTATGAAAAAATCATGAAGAAATATTAAAATTAAACGCCCAATAGACTAAGTCGGTTACAACCCGAGAGATATTCGACGGTAAAATGATAAGTTAACATAACTAAACCATAATGAAAGACAGAAATGGCTAAGAAAAAAAGGAAACACGTAGAAAATCTTCACTTGTAGTCATAAAATCTGTGTTCGAAAGAACACAAAGAAGTCGAAATCAACGTTGAAAAATCCAACCGATGGATTTTGAGAACAATTGAAAACCGTCTCTGAAGATACATGGATATCCCAACGTTGCAGTGAGGTGCGGAAAACTGCCGGAATAAGACTACAGAAGAAAAAACTCTTTTAAAATAGAGAATCCAAAAGAGGTTGGCCGAAGAGAGGAAGATATGTAATTCATCTATTCAGTTAGATAAGGTAAAAAGGAGAGTCACAACTACATTCCTTTTGCTGTGTTACCCAACTGATTTACCGTAACTAAACATTCAACATTTACATTCCTTTTGATGTGTTACCCAATTGATTTACTGTAACTAAACATTCAACAATATATAGAATACAGGGTCGTCTGTCCCACTCAATCCCATTTGCTTCTTGAATGTTTAACTCTCAGTTGAACAATCTTAACGTACGCACCAGAGAGTCTTTGAATAAAAACTCATATTTTCCTTTGTGGACCTTAGAACCCTTTTACCCAAAACCGAAAATCATTTTTTCTTAACATTATCTTCATTGTATAATCACCTATAAATTTTTATATAATTTTTGTCATATATAATTATATATACATTGTATAACTAAATTATATCTACATTTACTAGATTTTTTTTCTGTTACATATATATCTTTATATATATTTCTGTAACTAAAACTATATATGCATGTCAACTTAATATATTGTAAGAAATGTTGTCTGACATGCTTAAATTGTTTTCATTAAAATTGAACTTTTATATAAAATAAATAAATAAATATTGAACTATAATTTAGGCATTATAATCTTGAATTTCAAGTATGTTTAGCTAAGATATATTTCTAACCGCTGGTAAAAAACATTAGTTAAGATATAATAATGAATAAAATTATGGTGAATAATGTAAAATGGTTTCATATATGCTTTTCAATTATTTTTTTCATTTGACATTATACTAGCTATATTATCACCTGTTATTTTATTTTTTTTTGTCTAAATATATGCATCGTAAAGTTATATAAAATCTCCTAGTCATAAAAATAATTAGATCGACATCTGTTATATTTTATTACTATTATTAATATAATCCTATATAGTTTTAAAATTAAAATCGTCACAAATTAATTAAATGAAATAGTGATGTATGATGTGTTTAAATTCAAAACACTAAAATTTAAATTATTGACAAAATAAATAAATAAAAAGAGAAGCAAATTTATTTTTTCTGAACATTAGATAAGCAAAGTTTACCACAGATGAAGTTGTTAATTTTACAAAAAAATTGAATTGGAAACAACAAATTAATATATATCTAAGCTTTTGTCTATAAAATGGTATATGTGGGGGAGATTAAAAAAGAAAAAAGAATAGACACATAAAAAGGTGAAAAGAGTCAGGTTTAGTCTTTTAAGCCATAGCCAATAAAACACATATGTGCAGAGACAGAGGAAGAGAGAAAGAGAAGAAACAGCCATGTTTTGAGGAAGGAGACATGCATCATCATCATCATCATCTGAAACTTGTTACTTAACTTCTCTATCTCTTCATCTCTTACCAAATCCAAACACCAAAGGTCTCTCTCTCTCCCTTTGCTATATCCATGCCCATTTTGGTCTCTGTTTGATTGGATCAGTAAGTTCAAAGATATTTTATACTCAGAGATATGATTGAGTTAAAAATCTTTCTATATAGTTTCTCTGTTCACTCTCTTTAAAAAGCTCTTCTTATATATTCACCCTCAGAGATTTGGGGTTTGCATGTTATGCTTTCTATGTAAGTTTTAGTGAATCATTCTGTTTAACCAAAATTGGGGTTTCAAAAAGTTTGAATCTTTTATATCATTGACCAATTGGAATCTGGACTTTAGTATAGATTTGTTAAGTTATGTGGAACATGACAAAAATGACTCTTGACTAGACTTTTGCTTGGTTTGGACACACTAGCTTATCAAGAAGACAATGCAAGTGTTCCAAAGGAAAGATTCAATGCCAAAAAACCCAAACATTCAAGGATCTCTATCTTTCAGCTTGACAAAGGACATGATGATGATGTCTACACAATCAGGTTTGCAGCTGCAAGATCAAAATTCATCATCAACGCAATCTTCTGGAGAATCAGGTGGCGGTGGTGAAGCTGCAAGCTTTGTAGAACATAACCGTTATGGATGCAGCAGCATTGTTAATACCAATCTTCCAGGTTAAACAAATGAACTTTATTTGTAGAGATTCAATTACAAGGAAAAAACCTGTAAACTGTTTTGTGGGTTCAATTCTTGTTTTGTCTCAAGATTCTGTATTTCCTCTTCCTACTTCTGATCTAGCATCTTGGCCTCCTCCATGTCCTGAAACACCACATTTCAATGGTTTCTTGGCTCCTGAATATGCATCTCAACCAACGGTAATTCACTGTAAAGCCTTGTCCTTAGACAAAGTAGTGGCGTTGGTTGGGTTTATATTGGAAAAGTTTTTTGCTTGCAGGCGCTGTCGTCGCATTTAGAAATGATGGGTTTGGCTTCTTCAAGAGTGCCATTGCCTCATAACATTCAAGAGAATGAACCAATATTCGTCAATGCCAAACAGTACCATGCCATTCTTCGCCACAGGAAGCATCGTGCTAAGCTTGAAGCTCAGAACAAACTCATCAAAAGCCGTAAAGTATGAACCTTTACACTTTCCCCTTTGCTTAAAACACCAAAGATCTTCAAAAATATTTTCTTTTTGCAGCCTTACCTTCATGAGTCTCGCCATCTTCATGCATTGAAGAGAGCTCGAGGCTCAGGTGGGCGTTTCCTCAATACAAAGAAGCTTCAAGAACCATCAAACTCACTCTGTGGTGGTGGAAACATAAACGGGTCTAGCTCCAGTTCAGACCATAACATGTTCCAGAACACACCGTTCAGATTCTCAGGGTATCCATCAACACACCATGTCTCAGCTCTCATGTCAGGGACTTGAAGACATCTGAGAAGAAGGGAAGTCATCCTTGGCTATAAAATTGTTATTGCAAAACTCTGTTTACATCATCTGCAATCTCACTCTAAATTGAAGAACTTTGTCAAACTATTTTGTTATTTTCAACATTTTCTGATTCTCTGAGATTTACATATACACAAATGAGGTAAAGATTAGCAGCATTCATCAAGAGTAGTATATGCGCATAGATCCTCTAATGCTCTGGAGACAAACAGGACACTTAGGGTTCAGCCCACGTTCCACTGTTAAGGCGCAGTATCTGCAACATACTACATGTCCACAAGGAATGAAAGCAGGGATTCTCCTTCTCGTCACACAGATCACACACAATTCTCCATCTGGAATCTCATCTGCATCTTCTTCTGTCTCATCATCGACCATGTGTTGATCTGGTCGTCTCTGTAGCAGTTCTCTCCTTAGTTTCCATCTATTCCAGGCCCTGAAGGTAAGACAGTAAACAGATTTAGAATCAAAACACTGTCTAAACCCAAAAACTATCTGTGTCTCATTAGCCAAGTACCTGACAGCAGCAAAGCCAAGGATGCCTACAGACAAACATCCCAAGATAACACCTCCCCAGAATAATACACTGGTAGTCTCCGTAAGGTCCATTATCATCTTGTCCTTAGTCATATCTGATCTGCAAAGATCATTCAAAAAGATTAATAGATGAACAGCAAGAGAGCTCAACAGATTGAGAAAGAAGTAGTAATCTCACAAGAAATAGGGAAGATCTTGGCAAGACTTGATTTCAGGAACTCCATTGTTAAGACTACAGATACCAACAGCTGTTAAGTCTCTCCCAGGTGGTAAGATCTTCTCTACATCAAGCATACCAACCTTGGAAGAAAGAACACAAAGTTAGGGAGAAAAATCTTCAAGAAACAGAAACTTCTTCGAATATACATTACTCACAGGAAACTCAGGGAAGAATAATGCTTGAAGAAAGGAATAGGGAGATGAATTAATAGGCTGCAAACGATTATACACAGTGGTGAGAGGAAGAGGCTGCCTTGCACCATCCATGTTAACAACGAGGAAACTAGACTGCGACCATTGGTTCTTATCCACAATAACAAACGGGACCTGCACACAGGATCGCGATGTCAAAACTAGTTTGATGATCATAGATAGAGCCAAAAGCTCACCATTCTCATAAAGCCAGCTCCTTGTTTGGGCAAAGATCTTTCCAAAAGAAACCGGTGACCACTTGACAAATGAAACAGAGTCTTCCATCCACTATACATATACTGTAAAGACATCAAAATGACATTAGAATGCTAACTCTATGAGATATACACTTCGTTCTCTGTTCTAAGCAAGCACCAAAGGTTAAGCCTTTATAGAGTAACATAATGCAAAGTTATATCTATACATATACTGTAAAGAGATCAAATTGAAAAACAGATACACATTAAAATGCTTCCACTATCAGATATGCACAATTCGTTAGTCTTTCTTCTAAGCCGCACCAAAGGTTAAGCCTTTATAGAGTTAGATAATGTGATGTTCTATGTATAGTAAAGTTTGAACTCTTCCATCCACTATACTGTAAAGAGATCATAATGACATTAGAATGCTTCCTCTACATTTCTTTCTACAGTTTCTGTTCTAAGCAGCAACAAAGATTAAGCCTTTATATATGTAAAACGTACAGTTTGAGTTCTGTGGATGATAAGAGCTTTCTCTCCAGTCTCTTGAGAGATTAGCACGTTATTGTTCTTGTGACTTCCATCGCCGGTGACTTTAGGTTCGACGGTACCGCGAACCACGACGATACGCTGATTAGCATGGCTACTCTCGCCATCAGACGGCGGAATCAGTGATCGGAGGTCGCAGACGGAGACTTCGGGGGAGTCTTTGATCTTATTCAAGGCGGCGGAGGTGGAGGCGTACTTGGAAGCAGCGCGAACGGCGCCGAAAGCTAGGGTTACGCCGAGGATGGCTCCGTCGAAGGATAGAAAGATGTCGGTCAACAGGGAAAGGACGGCACGATCCGGCGAGGACATTACGGTAATTTTACGAAAGTGAACTTGGACAAGGCATGAGGAAAGTGAGGAGGCTATTATCGGCATTTAAGATGTACATATGGCGGTCATTTTAGTTGGGTCTTTAATGGGTAACAAAAGAAGAGTATAGTGGCCCATAATTAGAAAATTTTATAGAAAGAAATAAAGGTTAATTACTCCCGGTTATTCGACAGCAGAACATTACATATCTCACATACGGCTGGGCAAAAAATCAGGACCCGAAGAACCAAACCGAATCTGATCCGAAAAAGTAGTATCAAACACGAATCAAAATTGATTAAATATCCGAACGGGTTTAAAATTTTGGTATCTAAAAAACCGAACCCGATCCAAACCGAAGTATCTCGGATACCCGAATGTAACCGAAATAGATTTATATACCTAAATATATTACTTATTTTTAGATTTAATATATATTACAAACATACAAAATATATAAGATATTTTTAAGTTGTCTAAAATACTTGAAAATATACATAAATAGTCAAAAGTAAATGTCTAAAATAGCTAAAATATATTCAAAACACCAAAATGCTTGAAATATCTATTGATTTTCTATCCAAATATTCAAATCAAACCAATTTATATGTTATTTTAGGTATTTTGACATATATTATACAAATTTATATGTAATATATTATTTTGTTTTATAGATTTTGAGAAATTTAAGCATATAATGAATATTAAAAAATTTAAAATAATTTAAATAGGTTATCTGAACCCGAACCGAAATTTAGAAATACCCGAATGGGGCTGGAATCTTTAAACCCGAAACCCAAAATCCGATTAGATCCGAACCAAACCCGAATGGGTACCCGAACGTCCATCCCTCACAGTACATGCCTACATTTCATCCGGATCCCAAATATTCAGACTGAAACTGACTCCCCCCCAAAAAAAAAAAAGAAAAACGGTCTACAACTTTATATGTTTAAAACTTTTCTATTCCAGAAATCAATAAAAAAACTAATTTAAAAAAAACTTAAATTTGACAAAAATCACTCTAAACTCGGTTTGAAAATTCAAATATTCATGGTGTGTTTTATTTTCTGTTTTCATTTATGATTTAGTTATAGTAAATTTGTATTGTAAACTTATCGTTTTAAGACATCTTAGTATCACTAAATTTAAATATTAATTCCTATGTTTTTATTTTTTTTTGTTTTGCACAATTTTACGTATTTTAGGTAAAAATTAAAAAACATTTGAAAACGTTTAAAATTTTACTAAAAAACAAACTCAAATAGAATTGCATCATGGAGGATTGACGATTTTAAAAGCGGAAAGCTGGAGCCTGGAGGATTGCAAACTAGAAGTGCTGGTCCACCTTCCTCCCCCCATGGAGCACTGTGTCTTTATAAGCCAGATTGATGCCTCGTGGATCGATTGTGAGCAACATAATGGTCTCGGGTGCAGTGCAGGTTCACGTGGTAGGGCAAGCAGCGCACCCGCCCGGGGCCTGCCTAAACTCAAATTTTGCACTTTCAGTTTCATATTTACACAATAATAAAAAATATCTAACTGTATAATTTTTTTATATTTACAAAATGCAAACAAATGAATAAATTTAGATAAGTTGTTATATATTTTTTTATAGTTTGATAAAGAAATAAATTATAGGGGCCCAAATTTTCTTTTGCCCAAAGACTTTTTATATTGTTAAACCGGTCCTGCTCGGGTGGTACCTTTGGAATGATATTGGAGGTAAGATGCATGGTGAAATGGGTTGTAGGAGAAGTCTTTCGGCCTTCCACGCGGTGGTAGATGGGTTGTTGTTGGCTATGTCATGCATAAGTGACCGTAACATATGAAGTTTGAAAGTGCTGATCTTGTGAAGATGGTAGATGATCAAAATGCAGCATTTTCATAATTTTAGGAATTAATTTGAGGTTATTTCTGTAGTGTTTATTTTTCAATTCCAAATGTGCGGATTGCCTTGCAAAAAGAGCTCAAGCACGTGGAAATCTTAACGAGAACCTGCTGATAAATGTGGTTCTCTCTTGAATTATGTTGCAATCGACCTAATATAATTTAATAGATGGTGTTTCAGAAAAAAAAAAGAAAAGAAATTCCATCTACTTGTAAAAAAAAAAAAAAATTCCATCTACTATAACCAAACCTTTGGTGTTTATATATAAAACTCCTGTACCCAAGAAATCTAAATCCGACCCAGAAGATCGAATGGCTAAGCTTTTGGCCTATCGTTTCTAACCGCTAAACGCAAGAGAGAGCGTCTCGCGTTCTACTAAATTGTAGTTTTACCCTCAGTGTTACAGGTATTTACAAACTATACCAAAAATAAGATCTACTTCTAGTGAAGAGAGAAATTAACTCGCCGGCCGTTCTCCGTCGTGCATCTGTCGCCGCTCTCCACTCGTATTAGGTATCTACTGCCCTCGCTATGGCTTGATTTCGATATTTTCTTCGATCTATGGCATAGAATCTTCTCTGTTTCGAGCTAGGTTAAATCTCCGTCTTCGTTTTCTTAGATTCTCGAATCAAAAAATCGTTATCGTTTCTCTGTGTTAGTGAAAATAAAAACAATGGCTGGAGAGGGTGAAGAAGATGTGCCCAGAGACGCCAAGATTGTCAAGTCTCTGCTTAAGTCGATGGGCGTGGAGGACTACGAGCCTCGCGTGGTCCACCAGTTTCTTGAACTATGGTACCGTTATGTGGTCGAAGTGTTGACAGATGCTCAGGTTTACTCGGAGCATGCTAGCAAATCCACCATTGACTGTGACGATGTGAAGCTAGCTATTCAATCCAAAGTTAGTTTCAGCTTCTCGCAGCCTCCTCCAAGAGAGGTAACTAAACTATACACTCTTGATGATTCCTTGTTGGTGTTCTGTTTTAGGGTAGTTAGATTCTTGTCTGAAAAGTAGACCTGACTAGTGTTTGGTAATGGCAATGTGAATGATTTGACGTTTTTACTATGTTAGATGGTTATTGCGCATCTTGATTTGTGAAGTCACAATGACCTTGTTACTAGGCCTGCAGGTTCGGTTTAGACTGTTAGTTTAGTTCGGTTTGGAGAATTTGGGTTATTTTGGTTCGAACATAATGTTGCAGATGAAGAAAATTTAATTCGGTTTATGAAAATTCTGTTGATGTTTGTTTTTTAGGTACTGCTAGAGCTAGCTGCGAGCAGGAACAAGATTCCTTTGCCGAAATCGATAGCAGGACCAGGCATTCCGCTCCCGCCTGAACAGGACACGTTGCTTAGTCCAAACTACCAGCTCGTCATTCCGAAGAAGTCAGCTTCAACAGAACCTGAAGAAACAGAGGACGACGAAGAAATGGCGGATCCTGCACAATCATCATCTCAGGAACAGCAAACGTCAGAGCTTCCGAGCCAAACTCCTCAAAGGGTGTCTTTCCCTCTCTCTAGGCGACCTAAATAAGTTAAAGAGAGAGAGAGAGAGAGAGAGAGAGAGAGAGAGAACACTGAAAAAAACTGTTACGTATCAAGATTGTAGAGAATGTTAACGAGTCATTTATCTCAAGTTGTGGAGCCTTCAACACTTATATAAGCATCTTCTACAATTTTTTAAAATCTTAACAAAGTTTGATTCTTATACAAATAGAATTTAGTATGACTTCCACCACACAAAGTAACACTCTACTGCTGAGATATATCCCTTATCCTGTAAAAAAGTTGAACTGACTAATCTTTAAGTTATAAGGCTGAGAAACTCAAGACCATTCCATTTAGCAGCAACTTAGGATGGCATAGCTTTAACTAAATTCGAGGTTTCAAATAAGAAAAAGTCTACGGTGGAAACCTGAGACGAGAAAGGGCGTAGTAGAGGACGGATCTTGTGAAAATGTTTCTCTCAACATTGTAGTAAAATAACGTAGAATGCGTCTTTTTATGCAAAGCACGGTGACAACACAAATTCACCTTTACCAGTCATTCGAACTATGTCTAACCTTGTAGTTGATAAAAATACAATAAAAAGGTTAGAACGGTATATCATCTTCCTCTATGTTTATGAAACTTATCATTTCCAACATCAAAGCATATTATCAAGGTCTTTATAGATATATCGCCGCCAGCTAGATATGATTTGATACAAAAACCCCCAATTTCCAACGGATTTAGGAAAATGTTTTTTTTTTGCATTAAATCATTTTCCAGTCTCCAATGTCAACAAGAAAAAATAAAAGTCCAAGTTATGAAGCATTGAACACACTCACAAAGGCATCATATTCTCTACATAGTCCAGATAGGTAGTAATATGCAAACTATGATGCTTAAACTCTTCAAACCCCTTAATATTGACTGTTGTACAAGTACAAGTGTCCTTCTCCATATTGTAAAAGAAAAAGGTGAAAGTTAGGGTTTACGTGACCAACCGGCATAAACACAATCTCACCTGCACTAGTGATTCCAACAATATAACAGTTGTGGCCGATTTTCTCATTGTATAAATGAGACAACACAAATATACTTTTGGACCATTTATGTTTTTCAGCATCTTCTAGAACCCACAACACAAGTTTTTTTTAGCCCAGTTGTCGTCAAACTTATATGCACCTAATTTACCTTTGTAGTTGAATAAAGATACACTATACATTTCCCAATCTCTCTCAATAAAACTGAACTTTTCAAACCTAAAATCATAGCAAGCTATATATTCTTTTCGGTCAAAATTTGATTTTCTGAAATAAGCTCCATAATACAAAACAGCATTGGTGCATATTTCACCATATTGACCAGTATGGCGTTTGCATTCAATCGTGGATCTCTGTTTTTTAGCCCCAAATGTCACAACATGGCTGTGTCTTCCATAACTGGTTAGAAACAACACTTTACACTTTTTTTTGATCGGATCGTAACCAATGTAGCTCCTTTCAGTACCCGCAGCTTAAGTCTATGAACTCTCCCGAGACGGGGTTACAAACTATTGGAACCCTTCTTCCTCTTCCCGGTCCATGCAGACATGCCAATCCATTGGACAAGTCGTCACGGTTTTCGGTTGGAAAATGTTTGGGAAAATCTTTATACCGTGTAGCCACAAGAGAACAGTTGTCACCGCCTAAGTTTTGAGGTTGAGTTGAAGAGAAGATGAGTAACTTGTCCTCTACTTTGAAGGTGAACAAGAGCCGTGGACGAGTTATAGACCTAGCCATGAACAACTCAGTGAAGTCATGACGGTGCCGAAGTATAGATCTCCATAATTTAGATACGCAATGAAACCTAGCTATAGATTCTGCCGGGACTCTAGAGAATATATAGATGAGGTGGTCAACTGCGATTGGATCTGAGTACGGTCTTACCGAGTTTGAAGTTAAACTAAATTTACATCATTATAAATCCCTTATATATTATTTGAGAAGCATTGCAACATCTTTTGTAACCACGTATCATCACTAGAATAATTTTTATAATCCTTAGAGAAATAGGTTGGTCCATCTAAATATATAATAAGTTTTTTATTAAACCACAATAAATACATTATTAATGTGCTTCATTATTTCCTTAAATAAGATTACGGTATTGCCTAATGTGGCTAAAGTATATATGACAATTAATAATTTTGAATAATAAAGATTTAATAAAAATAAGTGTGTATTATAATTATATTTGTTTAATTTTAAGCTATTAAAATAAATTAAACAATCATAGTAACCATATAATCAAATTTTAAAAAATTGTTTATATATTATATTTTAAATTTTTAAAAATGAGTATAAATTACTAAAACTGTTAAAAGTTTCACATTCAAATTTTGTGATTTATGATTTAAAGCTTTTGTTATGACATGATACAAATAATTAAAAAATAATATAAGTTGAAAGTCTCATTTAATAAGTATCAAAAATAAAAGATATATAAATATATGTATCATTTTAAATTAAACTATATGCCATATAAAAATACATAAATGTCTTAATTTTGAAATTTACTTTGAACATTTTTTTGATAAAAAATTTGAAAAAATATTGACAGCTTAATTTCTTAAAATATTATAAATTACTTAAACCATTAATCCCACAGTGAAAATTTTGTTATCACTAATTTAGATTATTTGCTATAACAGATACGAATGATAAAAGATAAATATGAGCAAAAAGCATCATCTAATAAATATTAATATTAAAATATACCGTATATATGTTATTATCATTTAAATTTAATTATATATCATATCAAATAGAAAAAATAATTTTTAGATTTATAAAATTTATTTATATGTTCGTACCAATTTAATTATATAAGTAGTAGATAATAACTTTTTAATTATTCAATATATATTTATTATTTCATAATATGTTATAAACATATAATATATAAAATAATTTATATATATAATGTTCATCCCGCGCAAGGCGCAGATCTTAACCTAGTGTTTATTATTACATAATTTTGATTTTTTCTCTTTCAAAATATTTTGTTTGGAAGATGGCCGAAAGATTTCGATTTAATCGTGCAACCTAAATTCTACTAAAATTTAGGCGGAAAACCTAAATTCTACTAAAATTCAGACGGAAATATGACCGAAGTCTTCTGGAAGTTTTACAAACCCTAACCTCTAATCAAATAACTAACTAAATAGCAAAAAAAAGAAGACAATTCACTAAATTTAAAATCAACTTATAAAGTATTTAATATACACAAAACTAAACAAAAGTAGTTTAAATTTGTTTTTTTTTTCTAAAGTTATGATTCCCAAATCCAATCCTAGAAATACAAACAATACTATAAAATATGTACCAAACCCTAAACCCAAGCTATAATGACTCAATCTACATTCATTCATCTATGTTGAAAACAATTCAATTTTAGTAAATCTATATTTTCATCATTTATAAATGTTTGTAGTTATATGATTTGAAATTTTCTTCCAAATAAATATTTTTTATAAAATTTATAACTTATTTTTAAGATAAGTTGTACGAGAAGACTTGTAGAAGTTTTCTTACGGAAATGATAATGGTAAAACTCAATACATATTTTTTGTTTGTTCATAAGGTAGTTGTTGTAATTTCACTAGGCTTTTGAGTTACTTTTCCATCTGATTAGATTTGAAATATATATGTTCATGATTAAAAGGAAGTTTTAAGTCATACTTGGCAATTTTCCCTATAATATTGAATACTTTAATATATGGACGCCAACATCTAACAATCACGTTTACAAAAAGAGAAAACAATATAACATGCGTAGGCAGCTCACCAACAAGCAGATAAAAACACAAATTGAACTCTAATATAAACAGTTAAACATTAACTAACAACTAAACAAGACAAAGCTTTAAGGGAAAAAAAACTTAAATCAAAAACATGTAGAAATCAAAATTACACATTGCTATAAATCTAAAAACTTGTAGAAACCGAGTTCTACAGATTTACTGATTCTACTAATATTAATAATCAGTTCCGAAAAATATGGGAAGAAAATATTTGGAAATATTCGGTTTCCATATATGAAAAAGTTGATTTTTCGGAAAAAATATGGAACGAGAATAATCCATTTTTTATTTGAGGATTTTTAATGTTTTCTTTTATTTTAATTAATTAAATTATTTATTATATTTTAATATTTAACAATTATTTTGTTAATTTTAATTTGAAATTTCTAATTGAAATTAAGGGTATTATTGTCATTTTAAAAATAATTAAACTAATGGAGCATAAAGTATATAAAATTAGTCTAATGAGATATATTTACCTTTTTTGGTCTATAAATTAATTTTCCCATAGTAAGAATAGTGTACAGTATCAATAAATATAATAAAATCTAATAATTAATGTTTTATTTCATTTTCTCGTTGCCTAATTGCGTTTCCAGCAAGGCATACACCTTAACTCATGCTTACGACTTAACAAGACAATTTAAGCCATGACCCATGAATCCATGATCGATCTTCTGATAGTAATACTATGCCTATATCTGAATCTGAAATTTTCAGAGTTATTAATATTTATTATAAACTTTAATTATCATTTTTTGATAATATGTATACGTAAGTCCAAAACATTTAGGAGCCAAGACCAATATTTTATTAGACTGTGTCCAAATTTTCAGAGTTATAACTACGCCTACAGTCTGTATGTTATACTTATACATGTGTTGTAAGTTGTAACATCTCATAGTTTCATTATTAAAGATTTTATTTATGGATCGGATGTCGGTATGTAATCTTTATAATACCTTTGTGTCAAATTTGTGACAACCCGAATTCATTTGTACCACACTGAACAGTAAATACGTTGTAGTAGTCTAGTAGATAGAGAAAGATAAATTAATTGGAGAACTTATGTATAGTATATTTATTTATTTTTGTTTATACTTTTTTTTTTGTCAACTTTTTGTTTATACAAATCAACAACTTATATATATTATATTTATCTAGGGATGGACGTTCGGATACCCATTCGGGTTCAGGTCTATCCGGGTTTCGGGGTCAAGGATTTCAGCTCCATTCGGGTATTTCTAAATTTCGGTTCGGGTTCGGTTAGAGTTCGGTTCGGGTTCGGTTCGGGTTCGGATAAACCATTTAAATTATTTTTAAAATTTTAAATTCATTATATACTTTAAATAACTCAAAATCTATAAACAAAATAATATATTACATAAAAATTTGAATAACATATGTCAAAATACTTATCTTAACATATAAACTAGTTTGGTTTGAATATTTGGATAGAGAATCAATAGATATTTCAAGTATTTTTGATGTTTTGAGTATATTTTAGCTATCTTAGACATTTATTTTGACTATTTGTATATATTTTCAAATATTTTGGACTATATATTTTGGGCAACTTAAAGTATATTATATATTTTGGATGTTATAATATACATTAAACCTATAAAATTAATATATTTATGTATATAAATTTATTTCAGATACATTCATGTACCCGAAATACTTCGGTTCGGATCGGATTCGGTTTTGGTTCTCTAGATACCAAAATTTTGAATCCATTCAGATATTTAATCAATTTCGGTTCGGGTTTGATACTACTTTTTCGGATTTTCGGTTCGGTTCTTCGGATCCGAATTTTTTTGCCCAGCCCTATATTTATCTATTACCAACTTGACTTCTCAGTCTCATGATTCCCAAAATAACGAAATCACAACAAAATAAAATATTTATAAGTTTCTCCTTTTTTCAAAAAAAAAAAATATATTTTATAAGATACAACAACAAACGTAATTAATGTTACGAAGAGTAATTATTTAAGCAATGTGATAATATATGACTATACAAGAAAATACCGTGCTCGGTCATGAGCTGACAGAGAGGAGAAAGAGAGACCTAAACCCGGAACCGCGAACGCAGCAGCTTCAACCGCCATTTGCGTCTGAATCGCTTCGAGCTCAACTCCTGCGTCTACGAACTCTTTCACCAGATTACAATAAAACCCTTTCATCTTCTTCACAAGTCTCACGTAGTGTAGTCTCAACCATTTCAGCTTCATCCTCCTCACCATCTTCTTCAACGAGAATCCACCACGTGACACCACATTGTTCTTCCCACCAAGACGCACCACCTGTGTCTTACGACGGCGGATATGAATCTTCCGGCGACTCCGAGACCACCGGAACACGGAGGTTGCGGGGACGCGTGGATCCATACGGTTAACAATTAATCGTGAGAGATGTAGAAGAAAGAGAGATATAATTAGTAATGTCTGGAGAGACACATTGAGAAACTTATATATATTATACACATATAGATATTGTGTGTGTACATATGTTTTAGTTTTGAGGTCAGTGACCTTTCATGTGACATGTGACATTTTATGTAAAATAACATTTTCATGGTCTGAATGATACAATACCAATTACAATGCTTTTTGTTTGTATATGCAGTTTTGGTACAAGGGGTATGGTCTATATACCACGACACTAATATCAACTGGACCACACATCAAACTGTTTGTTTCAGATTCCAAAATTAATCAGTATATATATATATATTGAATAAAGACATTAAAGCTCAGAAGCTGCTTTGGGCCATACTTTGCATTAACTTGTGTTATTATGTTATTCTTAAGATTGGATTGCTCGGACGTGTGATTTTTTCGTAAGATTGATTCTTCTTTATCTACTGTTCTCAAAAAATAATCCTTCATTTATTCATCGTTGCTCAAACAGTATAATCAACTTTATGTTTACGTAGGCATGCATCATCGGTTTAATTAGTCTGACTTGAAACCTCGGGTTTTATTAATATGAGCTAACCTTAATTGAAACATATAAATAGACATTCATTGAAATGTTAGTACATACGTAAAGCTATTGTTGGGACCAACCTTATATGTATATCAACATGTGTATGATACGTGCCCGGAAGGGACTCCATTTGGAAGTTCATCTGTTTGACATGGGCGAACGTGCCTTTAAACACCGTGTCCAAACAGCTATATATGCATGATATACATGATGACAAAAAACAAAAGGAAAACAGTTATATATGCATGATATACATGATGTAAAATGTCATTTGTAAAAATAGGAAAAAAAACTAAACGGTGATAATCTTGTTGTAAAAAAATCTCAGGGCTAAGCGTAAATTTGATAATTATAGGTTTGATTTTGTCAGGAACTAAGTTGTTATTTGCTTGGTCATACAACATGGGTTATGGTTTAGATCTCGATTAGAAAATTACGGTTGGATTATTCGTCGGTATCAACCTCTTAAGGAATTGTCTGAGTTTTCCTTTTGTTTTGTTTTGTTTTGTTTTGTTAAAGTGAGTTAGAGTTGAGGTATATGATCATCTACATTTGAAATGGCCAGGACATTTATGTCTTCCCTGTTTCCAATAATACAGTAAAGGAAGGAGGGTTTAGTTTAGAAAGCTCATGTAGAGAGCATGAAGTTGTTTTTATGTCGTCTCTTTTTGAATCAATCAAACAATATTTCTTATTTTAAACACTTCAGAGATATACCTGGGTTATTCATATGTTTTATACAATATTGTTATGATAAAAGAAAAGTTTCAATGATTGACTGTAGAGTGGCCTGAGTTAATTATACGCATCTTCTATTTCGGTCCACATAACTTGGATAGTATAACAGAGAGTATTTGACTTAAATGCTCCCAGGCACGAGTTTCGAGGCTAGGTTCAAAAAGTCAACATCTCATCCCTCCGCTGCTTAAACAGGCCAGCACCGCCGTGTCCGTACTTGCTCCGCTGCATTTATTTCGCCGGTGAAGTTTGGTGAAGCTGGTTTATTACTCCTTGAAGCACAGGCTTACCCCCTACGGTCTCTGTTTTGGCTTTAAATGAGCCATAAGCTGCAGATCTGGTTGAGAGAATGCTTCCTGTAACGAAGTAACTTTAACGCTTTGACCCTACAAGGTTGGGTAGTTAAGGTTATTCAAGCTTCCTGTGAATCTTTTACTGTGGAATACAGTTTTTACCTCATCTCTGAGGAGTTACCCGCTCTAGGTTCTTACTGCGAGATCTGCAGTTATATCTCTTAGACTTTACAGAAGAAAACAAAAAGACATCGGTGGTAAGATGTCTCTACGCAACTCAAGGCATGAAAAGGGCAAATGGATAGCTGACCCCACCAAATCATCTCGCCGTCCTCCTATCCAAATCCCACAGATAAACACTTCTGCGCTGATACAGGAGAACAAACTCACCCTGATTGGTCGAGTTACTAACCCCGCCATCCAAAAAACTCGCGCACTTGTGGATTTCTTTCTACAGCACTGGCGAGTGGCGGGTAAAATCACTGGCAGAGACTTAGGCCCCAACTTATTTCAGTTCAAGTTCGAGACTGAACAAGATCTTCTATCGGTCCTCTCTGAAGCACCTTTCCACTTCAAGCGATGGATGCTGATTCTTCAAAGGTGGGAACCGATAGTCTCTGACCACTTCCCCGCGCTGATTCCGTTCTGGATCACTATTCACGGAATTCCCTTGCACTACTGGACAGATGTAGCCCTGGAGGCCATTGGGAATGAACTGGGACCAGTGGAAACGTATGATGTTGAACGCGGGAGGATTAGGGTCCTGATCAATGGGTTAAAACCATTAGAGATGGCGCTGGAAATAAGCCTAGCAGGGGAAATCAAACAAGTGGAGCTTGAGTACGAGAACCTACAAAAACACTGCTTCCTCTGTCACTCTCTCTCTCATGAAAAGGAGGTATGCCCATCTCGTCGGACCCAATCAAACTTGAGCTCTGCAGCTCCAACAAAAATGGGAATCTCTCAAGTCCGAACTATGGACCGTTTGGAAGCTGATAAACGGAGACTAGATGCGAAGAAGCATAACTACTTGGGCCACCAACCCACAGAACAGGGAAGACCGGGATTTCCAAGACAATGGCAAAGTAGCTCCACCCGCTCGTATGATTGGAACCAGGACAAAAGCTTCAGATTTAATTACGGAGCCCGGCGTGACCCTTACTTCAAACAGAGCTCACTCTCTTCCGATAGAAGTAACCCAGCTTCACGACTTCCAGTACGAGATAGACTTTCACTCCGTACGGAAGAAGACTCTGTTACAAACAAGGACTCTCAGTCTCGCCACCATACTCGAGCTCAAAGATCAGAATGGAGACCGATCACAAGGAGCCCCCAAAGCGGAATTCCAATCCCTCTGAACTCTTTGGGCTCTCATACTCCATCCCCTCGGCCTCCTCGTGAGGGAGACGTAAATCACAGACTCGCATCATCTGCCTCAAAACAAGCATCAGGGGAAGGTAGTAGACCATCACAAGAGAGAAGGTCAGCGCTAGAGCGACTGTCACTACCAAATGAAAGAGTACCTCTACTCCAGGATGGGGTCCCAAATGCGGAATCTGGCAGACTTCAAGAGGTCCCAATTCAGCAGTTAGAAGAGGTACTACCTCTACCCCAATCTGGGGGAAGTAACCTACCTTCTAGCTCAAGAGTTCCAAGTAGGACAAGGGAAGAATTCGATCCATCTCAAGATCGATCCCCCATCCGCACCCTCAGTGAAGATAGGGTACATGTCTCACTCAGATTGGGACCGCTGTTCCCAGACGACGAAGATGATCTACAAGAACTCGGTCCTAGGACAGGTAAAGACCTGGTAGCATCATCTGCTCCGCAACCACCGCTGGCTAAAAAGCGGGGTCCGAGAAGTCCACCTCAGGGAGTCGCTGTTAAAAAAAGAAGAGTTACAAAGGTACAGAACTCCCCCAAAAGAAGAGGAACTACAGAAACAAAGAAGAGTAAAACGACTCAGCCGAGATCCTCAGGAGGACAACCGCGAGTTAACATCATTCCACCATCGAGGAAGAAGGGAACGGATTTTCGGTCCGCTCCACCTCCTCTTCCTTAGTCAATCTGAGCTGGAACTGTCAGGGTATTGGGAGCGACCTGACAGTTCGTCGACTCCGAGAGTTTCGCACAAAGGACTCTCCGGAGATCATGTTTCTGATGGAGACAAAACAGAAGGATGAGGAGATTTACAAGATGTATAAGGGGACAGCCTTCACAAATCACTACACCGTACCACCCGAGGGACTTAGTGGAGGCTTGGCCCTCTCCTGGAAGGATACAGTGCAGATTGAAATCTTATTCTCTTCAGCAAATGTAATTGATACAAAAATTGAGTTCAATGGAAAAACCTTCTTTGTGTCATATATCTATGGAGCTCCAAATAGAGAAGATAGACCAAAGTTCTGGGAATCATTGTCAGAAATAGGAGCACAGCGGAGTGCACCATGGCTTCTCACGGGAGACTTTAATGATTTGCTTGACAACTCGGAGAAAGTAGGAGGCCCGTTGAGATGGGAAGGCTCCTTCTTATCCTTCAGGAACTTTGTGTCCCTCAATGGCCTATGGGATTTACAATTCTCGGGTAACTCCCTCTCGTGGAGAGGAACGAGATACACACACTTCATCCAATCTAGACTAGATAGAGCAATGGCAAATATTGAATGGATGGAGATGTTTCCTGCTGCTAGAAGTGAATACTTGAGGTTTGAAGGGTCGGATCATCGTCCGATGTTAACTCATTTTGACCAACACCTCAAGAAGAAAAAAGGCTTGTTTCGGTATGATAGGAGGCTGAGTGAGAAACCGGAAGTTCGCACCTTAGTGGAAACAACCTGGAACTCCTCTAGCACAGACTCAGTCTTGACAAAGATCAGCCAGATACGACGTAACCTGATCGAATGGGCGAAGGTACAGACAGCTGCAGCAAAAGAACATATACTCTCCCACCAAGTGCTATTGGAACAGGAACTGTCAACTGCCAACCCCAATACTGCACGTATCGGGGAGCTGAATGCGATCCTAACAAAAGCTTACGCGGAGGATGAAGAGTTCTGGCGCCAAAGGAGTCGTATCCAATGGCTAAATGGAGGTGATAGGAATTCGTCGTTCTTCCATGCGGTCACCAGAGAACGCAGAGCCTGCAACAAGTTCTCCATCATCGAAAATGAGGCGGGGCAGGGTTTCTTCGAGGAGAATCAAATAGTTCAGACGTTTGTACAATTCTACCAGCAGTTATTTACCTCCGGGAACACAGATGCGAGATCAGTGGTCGAAGAAGCTCTCTCACCGAAGGTTACTGCTGCAATGAATGAGAAGCTAATAAAAATCCCCGATATGGAGGAAATTCGAGCTGCAGTCTTCTCTATACACCCGGGAAAGGCACCAGGGCCAGATGGATTCTCGGCGGGGTTCTATCAGACGTTTTGGGATGTAATTGGGACTGATATCTTCCGAGACGTGAAGAGCTTCTTTGAAACAGGCCGAATGAACCCCCGTCAAAATGAGACTCACCTCAGGCTCATTCCAAAGACCAAGGGAGCAAAGAAGGTGTCGGACTATAGGCCCATTGCACTGTGCAATACACACTATAAGATAATTGCAAAGATCCTGTCTAGACGGCTCCAACCTCTGCTCCACTCTCTGATCTCGCCATCGCAGTCAGCATTTGTTCCTGGGCGAGCGATATCAGATAACGTGTTAATCACGCATGAGATACTCCACTATCTGAGAAAATCTGGGGCAAGGAAACGGGTGACCATGGCGGTAAAGACCGACATGAGCAAGGCATATGACAGGATTGAGTGGAGCTTCCTTCGTGAGGTACTGAGCAGATTGGGCTTCCATGACACGATAATCTCGTGGCTAATGGAATGTGTCTCATCGGTGTCATACTCCTTCCTGATAAATGGAGGACCGCAAGGTGCTGTTAAGCCTTCGAGAGGCCTCCGACAAGGTGACCCGCTCTCACCGTACCTGTTCATCCTTTGTACGGAGGTACTCTCAGGACTATGTCGACAGGCTCAAGAAAAAGGAACCTTACCGGGAGTAAAAGTGGGGCGGCACTGCCCTCCCATTAACCATCTCCTCTTCGCGGACGACACCATGTTCTTTGGGAAGTCGAATGCCGCTAGCTGCTCAGCCTTACTCTCTATCCTCCAGAAGTATGAGATGGCTTCTGGACAGTGCATAAATCGTGGGAAGTCGGCTATAACTTTCTCATCAAAAACCTCTCCAGAATGCAAAACGAGAGTGAAAGCTGAACTCAATATAAACCAAGAAGGGGGAATTGGAAAATACCTTGGTTTGCCGGAGCACTTTGGAAGGAAGAAAAGGGACATCTTCTCAAGCATCATTGATCGCATTAGACAAAAAGCCCAAGGGTGGACAGCGAGGTACCTCTCGGGAGCAGGGAAGATGGTGCTGTTGAAGGCGGTTTTGGCAGCAATGCCTACCTATGCCATGTCGTGTTTCAAGCTTCCGAAGTCTTTATGTAAGCAAATCCAATCTGTCCTCACAAGATTTTGGTGGGATGTTAAACCGGAGATTAGAAAAATGTGTTGGGTCTCTTGGGATAGGCTTACCCTCCCCAAGAGTGCCGGAGGACTTGGGTTTAGAGAAATTGAAGAGTTTAATGATGCACTGTTGGCAAAACACACTTGGAGACTGCTAAAAGACCCCTCCTCCCTGCTGGGACAAACACTCTTAAATAAGTACTGCCGCTATGAAGACCTTCTCTATGTATCAGCTCCAGGCTCTGCCTCGCATGGTTGGAGAGGGATTCTTGCAGGTAGGGAGATCATCAAGAAGGGAATGGGTTGGGTAGTAGGTAGTGGAGAAACTATCAAGATTTGGAGTGATGACTGGTTATCTACGGAAAAGCAAGAACGTCCTGTTGGACCCCCAAATCTCGACGCTCAGAACCTGACAGTCAAAGAACTTTTCCAGATAAACTCAGCGGAGTGGGACTCAGAGAAAATAAAACTCCATTTACCTCAGTATGAGGGCGATATCTTAAAACTAGTGCCTAGCTCCCTGGCGATGGATGATGAGAGGGTCTGGCTCCCTGAAAAGTCAGGAGAGTACTCAACTCGTTCAGGCTATGCACTGGCAAAGATGAACAAGGGTGATACCATTGAGACTTTCAACTGGAAAAAGTGCGTGTGGAATGTTAAATGCTCGCCCAAACTGCAGCATTTCTTATGGAAAGTAAAGTCAAATGCACTGGCTGTGGGAGAGACACTAATCAAGCGTGGTATCCAAACTGAAGGGAAATGCAAGCGGTGTGGAGCTAGTGAATCTATTCTCCACGTTATGCTTTCCTGCCCTTATGCACAAAGGGTTTGGAGACTAGCCCCAATCCTAACACCTCTCACGACAGGGAGTGATGAGTCGATGGCGGAAGTTCTTCAAACATGCACTAGGATGATCAATCTACCTCCCACTGGTCTGGTAACTCCCTTATACCCATGGATTTTTTGGGTCTTGTGGACTAGTAGGAATCAGTTATTGTTCGAGGATAAGTCTTTCTCGGAAACAGAGACGATGCTCAAGGCTATTAAGGCGGCAGTGGAATGGCAGGAGGCAACCAATCTCCTAAACACGACAATGCCACCTACCAAGAAACCAAACTCTGTTTCAACTAAAGACTCTCCCCCTGTGAACTTAACTCCACAAATACCAGCAAATACCTCAGCTCTGTATTCAGATGCGGCTTGGAACAGCACATCTCTGGCAGGAGGCATGGGATGGGTAAGCACAACAGCTGACGGCTCGATCCTGTTCAAAGGAACTGTGACTCGTCGAAATGTGGCCTCAGCTCTCGTAGCAGAGGCGATGGCTCTTAAAACAGCACTCTTGGAAGCTATCTCTCATGGTCTAACTGACATAATCTGTTTCTCAGATTCTAAGTGTCTAATTGACCTCATCACAGGAAAGAAAACTGTGGTGGCTCTGCAAGGATTACTCCATGACCTCGGCGTGTTGAGTGACTCTTGTAACTCTATCTCTTTTTATTTTATCCCTCGGGGCTGCAATGAAGCTGCAGACACTCTAGCTAAAAATGCTCTGTTTTGTATGTCAAACAACCCTTCTAGGGAAGCTCTTTCTGTTGTAAACTCTGTTCTTTAAGTTGAAGTAAGAAGGTTTGACCAAAAAAAAAAACTTGGATAGTATAACACAGGGACGGATACTTTTTCTATATGGTAGTATTATATGTCATTATCAATTGCTTATAAAAATCGCGTTTAACCCGGTTGATTAAAAGTTTTGATTGAGATATACTTTTGAATACAATTAAAACCAAAAGAGAAAAATATTTATTCTACGAATGTTATTGGATCTGTTTCACGTAAAAATAATTATTATGCATACATATATAACTAAACATTATTAACCTGATCAGTTAAAACTTAAAACAACAAAAGGCATATATGAAATCAGAAAATAATTAAACACAACCATATGAGTGTCAGAGTTGTCATTTTGCGAGTACAGATCAATAAGATATAACATGTTCTTGGATGTCTTGTCCTGAGTTGAGCATATTCATATAATTGTACAGTATCTATCTATATATAAAATGTTACGAGATGGTGATTGATATGGTATCAAAATTCTTAAATATTATAGTACTTGTAAGAGGGACGAGTGACAAAAAGCTACGAGCCTATGACGCAATATGTTTACTAAATTACTTCATGTGCAAAAGATATAAAGTTAGATAAGGGTTTTACGACATGACTAACCTTACGCCTTGGTCTCCATTCTATGGACCCATTTTGTTAGCTATTTGCGAGAGAATATGATATATTACATGATAATTAATGCAATATGTACTTTGGAAACAAAGTTAATGTATATATTTCACATTATCTATATGAGACTATATAATATAATATGTGGTCAGTCACCAAGAAAATGATATATTTGACTTCTTGTTCTTTTATTTTTTGTCATCAACTTTTTTTTTTTATTTTAGAAAAAAGTTTGCAAGCTACATGATTTTTACTATAATATGCTGAAAACTATCCGATATATCATAATGTGTCAATAACTACACGAAGTTTATGTTAATACATACCACATATACGATGTAATAATTAATATGGTGCCAACATCACAACAATGTGTAATTGATTTTAAGATAAATTAATGGGGTTATTCTGTAATTAAAAAATCTAAGCCCAAAATAAGAAAGAAAAACCCGACCAGATCCGACCCAACTCCGTAAAACCTACCCAACACAACCCTTCTTCTCCAAATCGATTTCATTATGAACCCCAAATCGATTTCATTATGAACCCTAAATCGATTCTCCAAGTAAACAAACAACGGTTTACAGTTTAGTACCTTTCTTCCATTAGCTCTTCCGGATTCGATTTCACCAAACTTGGATTGGGATTCGATTTCACCAAACTTTGATTCGGATTCCGATTACACCAAACCTTCTTACAAACCTAAAAACCAACGGTCTTTCTTTGTCTCTCAAGTCTCTCTCTCTTTCTCTCTTTTCGAAACCTCCAAAAAAATTCCTTTGGAACACTAAAACTAATGAAATCGCGATTTGGGGAAGAAAGGTCATGTCGGATCGGGTCTAAGAGATGGATCGGGTCGGGTTTAAGAGATGGATCGGGTCGGATATTGTTAGTCAGGTTTAACTTTCTAATATTACGGATTGACCCCAACAACTAAGGTTAAAATCAATTAGACCGGATTATGATGTTGTTAACATATTTATTTATACGTTGTATTATATATGTGGCATGTATTAACATAAACTTCGTGTAGTTATTGACACATTATGATACATCGGATAGTTTCCAATATATTATAGTAAATGTCGTGTAGGTGGCAAACTTTTTTCCTTTTATTTTCTGCTTTAAAAGTGGATACATATTTCGCAATTCGTCCAGCCTAAAATTGACAAAAATGTCTGAATCTTTTAGGTATATCTTAACGATTAGCCTATATATATATATACATCTTGATTTGGGAACCTTTTCGTCATCAAATGAAAAATATAACTAGTTTTAGAAGTTCAAACTCCTAAATAATCTAATAAAGATTTTGAAAGTCACATACATAAATCACGTTGAGAGACGCTTATTCTCCAAAATATAATGAAATTACATGATTTGGATATAGTTTCAAGGATGTACTTCTCCACGATCTAAAACTTACCACTGAAACAACAATATAATTTATTTGAATGCTATGGTACTTTTTTATTCCAAGAAAAAGTATGTTTTCTAGATTATGCATATGGCACCACCACGTGAAGTAGTACAAAGTGACTGATAACAAAACAAGTGGTTCAAAAGTCGGCCCAATAAGACAAGTCTAATATATCTTCCACGATCGAGATTAACACTCAGATTCATTATCAGTTACATCAACATAATACAACAAACAAGATTTTATTCAGAACCAGTGTGGCTTCTCTAACTAAATGATCTGTATACAATAAGCTCTGATTATAATTTCAATCATACCTTACAAATTTCGAAGCTCGTTACAATGGCGTCTTTTAAGCAGCCCAAGGTATGAACCCCATGGCAGAGCTGAGTCTGAACGTGACGAATATCAGATACAGTGCGATCAGACCAATCCCCATCACCTTGTTCGGTCGCATCTCATTCCGTGGGAGCATCACAAGAGCCCAAAGCAACCCTAATATCAGAAACCCTAGCGTGTAGAACAAGCTATTATCCTCAGGGATAATGTAAGTCTCTGGACGCTTGGACCAAGCACCAAGAAGCATCGACACACCTAGCCCAACAAGTGTGTTGAACATAGGACCTGCGTAGCAACCTGACAACGCGATCTGCACCCCATCTCCACCGTTCATCGACAAGGCTATGTTTGAGACCAAGTCACCCATTGAGTTCCCCCAAGCGAGTACGGTTAAACCGAGTATCGACGGGTTGATTCCGTAGATCCCACCGAATGTCACAAGAAGAGCAACGAGCTCGTTTGCTATCATGTAGAACCATACAATGCTCATGATGAATCCACCAAGCACCCAAGGGATTAAGTATCTCTGTGGTGGACGGTCGTGTTCTGTGTTTCTATACGCAAGAAAGCCGAGGATGGATCCTACTGCAATACCGATAAAGTAGGCTTGAAGACTGCTCCAGAGGAAAGCAAGAAGGAGAGGAGCTAGCGAGACGCTAGCTACAGCATATGTCTTTGACCAGCTATCTTCCTCGATCAACGGGATTGTTAACCGTCTAGGAACTGTAAGCGGAGTCTCCAAGAAGTATGTAATCTTAGAACACAAGGAGATATCACCTTCTCCACCGTCTTCACTCCATCCCCATGGAGGTCTTTCTTCATCATGCACATTAGCTTTCGCGGAGTAGATGGCTACATTAGTAGCCCACATCCACTGCGGTAGAGAGTCGTGCAGCTTAGGTGGACCTTCCTCAGTGTCAAGCTCTAGCAAAGGGCTGTACACATCCTCTTCACCACCACTCGGTGGTGAGAACACGCTTCCTTGAATGGGAAGCAAAGGTGTAAAGGAGTCCAGCTTCAACCTCTTCGAATGCTTCCTGATAATCTCATTCGCCGCCACAAGAGAAGCATACAGAACATAGATGGAAACAAACGCTGCGGCGATACCTACACTCACTCTCCCCACAGTCAAAATCACCAACAAAGCCACCAGAGTGAAAAGAAAGAAACACAAGTCTCTGATAAAACACTTCTTATCGATCTTAACCTCTTTATCCGCAACACAAAGCGAAACAACACCAGCAACAACACAAGTCACAAACACAGCACCACCCAATACACTATTAAGACCAACCTCTCCTTTATCCGAACCGACAAAAGCAGCTATACTAGCAAACACATCAGGCGCTCCGTTACCAAGGGGAAGCAGAGTGACGCCAGCGACAGTAGGAGGCAGCCTGAGAAGCTTGGAGAGCTTCTCAAGCGAAGGACAAAAGTAATCAGCGGCGGTGTTGCCTAATAGATAAAACAAAGCGACGAGCCAAACACCTAATGCAATATAACCCAAGATCTTGAAGTCTTGACACGTGCAGTAGAAGAAGCTGAGGTAGTCGAAGAAGCTGTCCGGATAACAAAGAGGGTTCGATTTCAAGAACTGGCATTGGTCGGTGTAGCCTATGTGTTGGTGTAAACCAGAGCATATCGCAGTTGTGTCACCAGAGTAAGTTTCAATCATGTGCCTCCTACGAGGAGGAGGAGACCCATCAACGAAAGATTGATTCTTTAGCAAAGGGTTCTTGTTAAAGAAGAAGAGGAAGAGGGTTAGAGCACAAAGGGCATTGAAGATCCCTCGGAATCTGGGATTGCTCGAGGTATAGAGATAATTCACAGCTCTCATTCTCGAAATCTGAGGGTTATATTCTAATAAATCGCCATAGATCACCTAAACGAATCTGATTGTGATCAGAGGAGATTGGAGGTGCTTACCGAAGTTTAATCAACGTGATCTGTGTGATCAGGAAGGCTTTTTTTGTTTCTCTGGAATTCACAGGGAAAAGAGAAAGGAGAGATCGGTGATGATTATGGCTTGTGTCGGATTCTTTACTTGCTTCATTCGGATCTTGTTCGGGTTTGTTTGACCAGACAGTATTAGTAAGCAAGCACCATGTTGTTTCTTATCTTTAATGGGCCGGAAGGCCTAGAATGGGCAATATGAGGCCTGCTAAAGAAACATAGCCTATGGAAAACCGGAAGGGGATGATGGTTAGTTCTGTTCGAGTTGTTTGGTCTTTGGATGGCATAAATTGTGATGAACTGAACTGAACTAAATAAAAATTCGATTTGCATTCGGTTGATATATTCAACCAAAAATTAATCAAAGTTTTTGGGTATGGTTTAAGAGAAATTCTTTAGGATAGACTTATAATTTTTTTTGTCGCAAATATAGATTTTAAAAATAAAAAAAGACTAAAATAGACGTAAATATTTTATCAAAAGAAGTAAATATACACTTATACTTTTAGAGTTAGCTAATCTAAACATTAGGATTTAGAGTCAAGTGGTGAAGTTTAGGGTTTAAAATTTAGTGTTTAGAGTTGAGAAGTGGGGTTTTAGAGATAAGATTTCAAATTTTAAAATTAATAAATAAATTAAAATTTTAAAATAAAAAATATTATTTTGGTCATTTTAGTTTTTAGAGTTTATTTTTGTGACAAAATTTTAAAATAGTATATTCGAAAGAATTGCCCATAGTTTAATACCGGCTAAAATTTTATATAATTTGGGCCTAATTGGCCATATGAGGCCTGCTTTTAACGCGGATCCTAATCGGGGTATATCCCGACCCGGAAAAAGAAACGTAGGACACGTGACAAAACTTCATAAGTGTTAACATAATGATCCGAGTGAATCAAGCCAAAAGGGGGATCGACACAACAGCTCAGCTTTCGTTTTCGGTCCAATCACTGTTACAACTTTACTTACAAGTCGTACACGTCTCTCTCTCTCACTCACTTCCTCTTATAAAGACTCTCTGATCAAACGTATAATCGGAAAACTCCATTCTTTGATACCATCGATAATACTAAGAGAGGTGATTGATTCTTTAATCACTGTTTGATATCCTTAATTTTGATCCATTTACTCTGTTAAATCATTTCGTAGAGATGGGTTCAGCGAGCAAAGAGTATGAGTTTCTGAGTGAGATTGGGTTAAGCAGCTCTCACAACCTTGGAAACTACGTTGGTGGCAAATGGCTAGGAAACGGACCTCTTGTTTCTACTCTGAACCCTGCTAACAATCAGGTTCTTGTTTGATGCAGATACTTTCTAAAGTTGTTTACTTTAATGTTGTTGTGCATCTTAAATTAGGGAAAGAATCACTCTTTCTTTTGTGTTGAAATGCTTTAACTATGGATGCAGCCAATTGCTCAAGTGGTTGAAGCTTCTCTTGAAGACTACGAGATAGGTCTCAAAGCTTGTGAGGAAGCAGCTAAGACATGGATGCAGGTATATTGACTAAATTGTAAAGCTTTGGAATATATTTCTAAGCAAAATAGCTAACAAGGTGTATCTTTGATTTGATCAGGTTCCTGCTCCCAAGAGAGGTGATATTGTGAGACAAATTGGAGATGCGCTAAGATCCAAACTTGACTATCTTGGCCGTCTTCTTTCTCTTGAAATGGGAAAGATCCTTGCTGAAGGCATCGGTGAAGTTCAGGTAAGCTCTGTGACATAATATAAGAGTCTGATTCTTCGTATAACTTAGATAACACATTGTGTGCAACTTTTGCAGGAAGTGATTGACATGTGTGATTTTGCTGTTGGTTTGAGCCGACAACTCAATGGTTCAGTCATACCTTCAGAACGTGAGTTCTGTCTTTCGAATAACATTCACATTTAGTCTCTTCATTATTTGGAGATGCTTGTTTTCCTGTTTTCGAATATTTACTTAAAAAGATGCATCTCTTAACACTCATCTTCATCTCTTTGTTGCAGGCCCAAACCATATGATGTTGGAGGTTCCTTTCATTGAACTTTAGCATAATACTCTTCTTACAACATGTTTGTTAACATTCTAATTGGACACTGTAACGCAGATGTGGAATCCTCTTGGCATTGTCGGTGTCATCACAGCGTTTAACTTCCCTTGTGCAGTTCTTGGTAAGTCTTGCTTGTGTCCAACTCTAAATCTTGGAAAGTTTCTCTTTTAATGTGTCTCATAAAGATGGCTCATTTTCTGATTCCCACATGAGAGTGGATACACTATAGGTAGATTAAGCTCCTCATATTTTGGCAACTAGATTTGTGCCATGAATCTAACTATCACTGACAAGTATAAGAACTGATAATATGGAAGTTTGTGCTTCTGCTTTCCCTTACCATATTTAAGGACAATGTTGTGGTATTGCAGGCTGGAATGCTTGCATTGCACTCGTCTGCGGAAACTGTGTAGTCTGGTAAGTAATGAACCTGACTCGACGATAATTTAGCAATCCCTTACTTTAAGAAGCTGTCTTAACAATATTTAACCTCTAAAATTGCTATTTAGTTGATTCTCTAAGTAAGTATACATGTTGTTCTAATGATGAAAAATATATATTGCTGAGAGACTGCATACTAGTCTTGACCATGACAAGTACACTGGCATTTATTAACGTTCCTCTTGGCCTAACTTGTGGCGTTAATACGTGTGGTTCCACAGGAAAGGTGCTCCAACTACACCATTGATAACTATCGCAATGACCAAACTAGTGGCTGAAGTTCTAGAGAAGAATCATTTACCCGGTGCCATCTTCACTGCCATGTGTGGTGGTGCTGAGATTGGTGAAGCAATAGCTAAGGACACACGCATTCCTCTAGTATCCTTTACTGGTAGCTCCAAGGTACACGTCCTCTCTACTAATAATCCACCGCTCATCCAAACCAAACAAACTGAGCTTACTTACTTGCTCTCATTCATAGGTGGGCTTAACGGTGCAACAAACAGTGAGTGCGAGATCTGGCAAAACTCTTCTTGAGTTGAGTGGAAACAATGCGATCATAGTCATGGACGATGCTGACATTCAGTTAGCTGCACGTTCTGTTCTGTTTGCTGCGGTTGGAACAGCTGGTCAACGCTGCACAACTTGCCGTAGGCTGGTACGGAAGAATCTAATCCCATTTTGATGCTTCTTATACTGTTCCTTTTGGTTAAAGCTTTTTTTGTTTTTTTTTCTGGTGAAGCTTTTGCATGAGAGTGTGTATGACAAAGTACTTGAGCAACTCCTTACTTCATACAAACAAGTCAAGATCGGTGATCCTCTTGAGAAAGGGACTTTGTTAGGACCTCTACATACTCCTGAATCAAAGAAAAACTTTGAGAAGGGGATTGAAGTCATCAAATCCCAGGCAAGTAGTACCTCAGTTTCTATGGCTTTTACTGTGTAATCAAGAACCGTTTAAAGACCTTTTGCATTTGCAGGGTGGCAAAGTACTAACGGGAGGTAAAGCAGTTGAAGGTGAAGGAAACTTTGTGGAGCCTACGATAATAGAGATATCATCAGATGCTGCTGTTGTTAAAGAAGAGCTCTTTGCTCCGGTTTTATATGCTCTCAAGTTTAAGGTGAAGAGTCTCTAAAACCAGCAAGTTTTTTTTTTTTGAGACAAGTATATAAACCATGTACTTCTTCTGGACAGACATTTGAAGAAGCTGTTGCGATAAATAACTCGGTTCCTCAAGGTCTAAGCAGCTCTATATTCACTCGTAGCCCCGAGAACATCTTCAAGTGGATAGGGTAAGTACTACTAACAAGTTTATTTGACTGGAACTGAGTTTGACTGTGATGGGTTTTGAAAACTCTACAGACCAATGGGAAGTGACTGTGGGATAGTGAATGTGAACATACCGACGAATGGAGCTGAGATAGGAGGAGCTTTTGGAGGTGAGAAAGCGACTGGTGGTGGTCGTGAAGCTGGTAGTGACTCTTGGAAGCAGTATATGCGCCGTTCCACTTGGTAAGTTGCTTGAGTTTCTCTCTTGTTTTTAAAAATAAATTTCCGGTTTTAAGTTTTTGATTTTCTGAACCGGTTTATATTTTTGACAGCACGATCAACTACGGGAACGAGTTACCTCTAGCGCAAGGAATCAACTTCGGTTAATCCTCCAGAGATTTACGTACCGGTTCAATGTTGTATTTGGCTGTATGTTTCTATGGGTTGGACTTGTAAAACATAACAACGCTAAAATTAGTAATAATAAACAATATAATGTTACTTTAAAGTTTAATTTGAATAAAGTTTTAAAACAATGATCTAAAGCTGTATTTGGCTCTATGTTGGTATGGCGACCTTTGAACCAAAGTTATGCTTATGATCCTTTTTATAATCATAGAATACGTGCAAGAATTATAATCATTTTGAATATTTGTACCGCATATTACGAAGCATTATTCGTTATGGTGATACGACATTAATCTTTGTTTACTGAAGAGTGAAGATCAAGACAAGATTAGAAAGGTCCCCACTTAATCTTGTTCTGTCTGTACGAATAATCTTAGCAATAATCCATTTGGCGTTCGCACATGCAGGATAGTAAGAATTAATCCACTCAACACATACACTCATCTCAACAAATAATGATAACAAATTATTACTGATACATTTGTTCAGAGACTATTCCACACTCTTCATAACTATAACATTTTAAACGATCAAAAAAAAAGAAACAACACTGGATTTGTTCCTTTAATATTCCAGCTCAGCATATGTTCAGGCGAACCAGCCGCCAATTAATTGTTGTCAGACTCTGTAGATTGCAGATTGCCTCAGTAAGGCTTAAGCTATAATTGATTTGGCCATAATAAAAAAATGCATTAAGATGACTGTAAGCACACACGTGTCACAAAGATACAACAAAAGCAAACATTTATCAACAAATGGAGTATTGAAATTTTGGTAACAAGCAAACAACACACTCAACAAATATGATTACAAAGTACAAGAGATTTGTCTGAACCACGTTACATGAAAGTGGAAAGAATGTGATACCGTCTTCACTTCACTGAGACCGTCTCAAATGTGGCGCCGTGGTATATCCTTCAAAGAAATCCAACACTGCGGTTTCAAGATTCTCAACAGAGTACTTCAAGTAGTTCTCTGGATGTCTTCCGCTCTCTATATGTCCCCTGAATCTCCCAAGAAACGATCTATAAGCCGGAATCAAATGCTCCGACAAAGATATCCTTAACTCTTCTCTAAGCTGAACATCTGGAACCGACCACGTCGACTGAACCCTATGAACCTCTTCAAACATTGTATTAAAAGCTTTAAACCTCTCTCTCAAAGCACTTTTCGACACACCTGAAGAGAAGCTTCCACTCACATGCAACCCTTCATCTCTCAAGCTATTCAACACTCTCACCCATGTGGCTCTCTGATACTTAGTCGCTGCGTGTCTAAATATCCCCGTAAGCCTTCTCAAATAAAGGTCTCCTATAATCTCTCTCAACTCAGTCGAGCTTTTAACCTTCTGAACTATGTAATGCACATTGTTCATGATGAAGATATGCGACAACGCCTCGTCTTTGTAGTGCAAAGACTTCCCTTCTAGATTGAATTGTAACATCACCATGGTCCATATACAATGCAGAGCTAATGGTGAACATCCTTCAAGCTGACTTATATCCATATCTGGCTTTACCGGATCATTAGTACACTTCAAACCCGCGCAGGGCTTCGACATAATGAGCTCGACCAGAGTCTGCTTGTAATCTGCAATCAAGTTCAGATAGTTCATCACATACCTCGTCAACGGATGTATAGTCCCTCCAGGGACGGGAACAACCGAAGGCTCGCGAAAAATCGCGTTCTCAAACTCCACAAGAGTCCCTCTCGCCGCTTCCGCTAATCTAGATTGAATCTCAGTTGCCTGAACAAGAATCGTCTCGGAGGACTCCGAGTTAAAGATCTCTTCCATATCCGGCAACAAATCAGCCAACGCATCGTGTAAATCAAGAATCTTGAAAAGCTTCTCGGGCGATCTTCTGCTTATACTTATCGCTTCAGGGAAAGTGAAAAGCTGCAGAGCAGAGGATTTCACTATCTCCATGAAGCAAGTCTCCTCCACCTCTCCGCCGTCGAATATCTGCTCGCAGAGACGCTTCTCGCTCGCGAACACAACCCTAACGCAAGCCTTCGCCGCGCGTATCCATCTCCTGATCTTCACTTCGACGACCTCCCAGTCAAGGCGCTGGACGTCGCCGATCCCTAGCTTCACGATCCCCAGCTGCTTGAAGATCGTCTCCATGGCGGATTTGCGAACGTTCCCGTATACCTGGAGGCACTCGCGGGAGTATCCAGCTCCGATCATGCGGTGAACGATCGATCTCAGATCGGAAACGGCTTCGGAAGAGACGAGATCGATCTCGCGTATACTGCTTGTGGATTTGCAACTGCTTCTTCGGCTCGATAACCGGCTCGAACCGGGGTCTGAACCGGAATTTGAATCTGAACCGTCCGGTAGAACCAGATTCATTTCCTCCTGCTCCTCTCCCTCACCTTCACCTTCATCAGCAGCAACCGCTTCGGTGTCTTCGAGATCGGCTCGTGTAGCGAAGGAGGAAGCTGAGGAATCGAGGAGGAGAGAGTCGGGTTCGAAGGTTGAGGTCTGCGAGAGGAGGATGTTTCGGAGCTCGTCCTCGAGCCTCGCCATGGCGATTTGTATCGTTGACCTAGCTTTGACTTCGTGGCGGCTATCGGAGATGGAGACGGAGGAGACGAGGCGCTGGACTTCGTCGACTGCTTGCAAGTACCGATCCACTTCCTCGCGATCGCTTTGGAAGATGAGATTCTCTTTCGCTTCCTCGGAGGTTGTTGAGTCCCACCGGAGTATTATCTTCTCCGCCGTCTCGAGCGTCGCGAAATCCGAACCGTCGCCGCCGCGAATATCCGGTGATTCCATAATCCAATCAAAACGAAGTCAAAGAGCCAAGAGCTTCGCGATCTGAAGACCGTCGCCGCTCAGACGGTGGATGAATTCGACGGCGGTGCCGGCGATTAACACGGAGAAGCTGGAGGAAGAGACGGAACCGTCGGCGATTCAGTAAGTTTGATTTTGGAGAAGAAGATGGTCGCAAGCGGATCTAGCGGAGGTGGTTCAAGAAGACGAAAGGGGAAAGCTGAGCCTGACCAGATGACCGTGGTCGCGAAGAGGGAGAAGGTTCTAGGTTATGAAACTCAGGGGTAAACATGTAAAATGATTTAAACGATGCCGTATCTAATTCGTATTCTCGTCAAATGAATAAAAAACGATCGTAGGACAAACGAATCAGGAGCATAATTGGAAAGTCGTTTTAAACGACATCGTATTCTCGCAGGGAAATAGTCAACAGAATTTTCAACGGTCTGCTCGTGGGTTGTGTGATTTGTATTTGTTTATTGATTTTGTAGAATAACGTTAAAAGAACCCTGCCGACATTAAGGAAGGAACAAACATAAAGGATAAACGAACACTGATCGTTGTGTAAGAAGATAAAACATTTAAGAATTAAGTAATCACCCTTGCAATTTAATCGTAATCAAAATAAAAAAATTACATTTTAATCATAACCGAAAGTAAAAAAATTAAACTAAGTACAGACTGGTGTGATTCTTGTCAACTTTTTTACATGTAAAAAATTTAGTTCAAAATTTGTCTGACAAACTTTCTAACGAGTAACGATCTTGTTACTAAAACAAAATCTATTCTATTAAAATAACGATCTTGTTACTAAAACAAAATCTATTCTATTAAAACAACAGTGTGACCCATTGATAAAAGTAGTATCCAACAATTATTTTCATATATCAATATTATTAAAACACAATTAACACTAACTACTTTGTACGCTATATAACTTCCACTATAAACTCCTAAATAATCGGAACCCACTTTTTATATAGCTAAAACTACCGAGTTATTTTAATTAGCTTTCGTTTCTTATGTAATTTAGCCCACGCCATTTTTTAATACAACTAATGCCATATCATTTCATCAAAAAATAACTATCCAGTAAAAAAATATTTCAAACGATGAAGATACCACACCCAATACGATGTCATCTAAAGAAAAGTAAAATATATTTATTTTTATTTTAGCATTTTATTAGAAAGAAAATTAACTGCCATAAATTATACTAATAAACAATATCCTTAGAATTTTATTAAGTTTACATCAAACATGCAAAAATTTGTGATTACAACTTTTTGCAGGTTATTTTAAAAAGCACTAGATTCTAGCTGGTATATTTTTTGTTTTTTTGTAATCATATTATGTTTAACATTAATTTAACTACCAAAAATATACTAAATCAAATTAATATTAAATATAATATGATTACAAAAAAAAATACAATTATAAAAATTAAAATTTTCAAGAAAAATAAAACAAAAATATTTTACATAATTTAAAAGGCGGTTATATTTGTATTTCAATATTTTTACATAATTTAAATGAGTACCCGTATTTGAACTGAATCCGTAATGATCCAAACTGAATCCGAACTAAAATTTATAAATATCCAAATAGGTTTTAATCTCTCATCTAAAGACCAATATCTGAATAGTCGGAATCGAACCCGAACTCTTACCCTTACATGTAGTCTATAATATGATCACAGATAAAAACATAAATATGATTATAAGAAAATACATATATGATACAAAGAAAGACACAAGTACGTATGAAACTTGATTTATTTAATATACTTACAAAAATAATCTATTCTGTTAAATTCATATCATACAAAAATATAATTATACAAACACATAAACATATAAATTATATTAGACAAAATTTTTAAAAACAAAACATATACCCGTCCTCTCAAGGACGGGTCAATATCTACTTATACATGAATTTAAATCGACTGTGCTTGTCTAATGCAAAATTTAGCAAGTTTGGGAGTTGGGCTGGACCGTCACTACTATTAGTTATTGGTCTGGCACGACGGAAACCAAGATTTACTGCGCTGTGACATCAGTTAATTGTCTCTGTGCAAAACTATATTACACTTGTGTACGCACTCTGGGCCTTGGGCTGGGCCGGAAAGAAACATTAAGTGATTGGTCAGTGACGGAATCGAACAGTAACAGCTGCGTGAGACTAGTATATACTCTCTCTGTCTCAGAGAAATCGTCCTACTTCTATATATGGTCACTAGTTTCGTACGGCCCTTTCACAGAGCGTGCAATTTTGTTTTTCTCTTTCCTCTCTTATTTTTCCTTTTTTTTTTTTTTTTTTTTTTCCATTTCTTTAAGTTGATTTCGAACCCTAAGCTAAAGGGAAAAGAGAGGTCTTTTCTCGGGAAACAAAACAGATAAACTGTAAGGAGAGAAAGGATGCAGAACCAGAGGCTGAAACAGCAACAACAACAAGCAATGATGCAGCAAGCGATGATGCAACAGCAGCATCACTCTCTCTATCATCCTAGTCTTATGGCTCCTCCTCCTCCTCCTCAGGTTTGTCAATCGGCTTTGATTCTAAATTAGGGTTTGTTCTGAAAATCCCGATTCGTGGGTAGCTTTGAATCTCTCTCTCTCTCTCTACCTTGAAAGTTTAGAGCTTTCTATTGTGGGTTAGGGTTTCGTGTTAGTGACTCTTAATTTCTTTGTGTATTTTTCAATTTAATTCTTCTGGGTCTTCGATTAAGCTGGTAATGTAGAGTTTCTCGTAGAAAAGATTTGATTTTGCAATGTTGGTTTATGCTCTCTGCATTTTTTTCTTATTCAGATGGAGCCTTTGCCAAGTGGAAACCTTCCTCCTGGTTTTGATCCCAGCACTTGCCGTAGTGTGTGAGTATCTTGTTTGAACAAAACATTTTTAGTTTCAAGATAGTTTTGCAAAATGCTGAGTTTTGTGGGGGTTTGCAGGTATGCAGGCAACATCCATACGCAGGTCACTGAGGTTCTTCTTCAAGAGATTTTTGCTAGCACCGGCCCTGTTGAAAGCTGTAAGCTCATCAGAAAGGATAAGGTTGGAGGAGTCACTCTTCTTTCTATTTTGCTCTAAAACTTCTATCTCGAGCTATCTTCTAAATGTTGTTTTTTTTTTCACTCTTCACAGTCTTCATATGGATTTGTTCACTACTTTGATCGGAGATCTGCTGGTTTGGCTATCATGTCTCTTAACGGAAGGCATCTGTAAGCATCTGGCTTTGATACTTCATGTTTCCTCTTGTTTAATCTGTTGATTCGTTCTATTAGGTTTATTATAATAATAATGGATTTTAACAGGTTTGGACAGCCTATCAAAGTTAATTGGGCGTATGCCACCGGTCAAAGGGAAGATACATCAAGTAAGTTCTTATTAGGACAGATTTGATTACACAAAGAGTCACATTTTGTGTGTTGCTGAATGAGTTTGCTTTCATGAAATGCACAGGCCATTTCAACATTTTTGTTGGAGATCTCAGTCCAGAGGTCACTGATGCAGCACTGTTTGAGAGCTTTTCTGCCTTCAACACTTGCTCGTAAGTTCCGGTCCTTATATCAGCTGCTGTTACTGATTGATTTAAGCTTGTTTGTTTGGAACTAAGATCTGTTAATTCTTATGTAGCGATGCAAGAGTGATGTGGGATCAGAAAACTGGACGCTCGAGAGGCTTTGGGTTTGTTTCCTTCCGCAATCAGCAGGTTTTATAATCTTCAAATCATGGGTGACAGTTAGTTTAACCTCCATTCATGATATTTTATTGATTTTTAATTGTTATATGTAATCTGCAGGATGCTCAAACTGCCATAAATGAGATGAATGGTAAGAATGATTATGATAACAGCTTTTGGGTTTAGAGCTTTAAATGTTCACTTTTGTAAGGATGCATTTAAGTGTAATGATAGCATGGCTAGAGAAGCTTAGCTTTTGTGGTGTTCTGCGTCTAGAATTGAGTTATTTTTATCTTAATATAAGATATGTCAGCAGTGTAATCTATGTTTCTGTCACCTCGTTTCAGGTAAATGGATAAGTAGCAGACAAATCAGATGCAACTGGGCGACAAAAGGTGCTACTTTTGGTGAGGACAAACATAGCTCTGATGGAAAAAGTGTCGTTGAACTTACAAACGGCTCAGAGGACGGTAGAGAGATCTCAATCTCAAACGAAGAAGCTCCTGAAAACAATCCTCAGTATACCACTGTCTATGTAGGAAACCTCGCTCCAGAAGTAAGTTCTCAAACCCTTTCATAGTTTCTCTATATCAAACACAGAGAGACAGCTCTTGGTGGTCTTTTTGGCATGTCGTGACAGTTAGTCAATCTTGCAGGTAACTCAGCTTGATCTACACCGTCTGTTCCATACACTTGGCGCTGGAGTGATTGAGGAGGTCCGTGTCCAGCGAGACAAGGGCTTTGGTTTTGTGAGATATAACACTCACGACGAGGCTGCTCTTGCTATTCAAATGGGCAACTCTCAGCCTTTCCTCTTTAGCAGACCCATAAAGGTACTAACTTCAGTTATGATTTACTTAGAACTGACCCTACTTAGGTCCTAAGCCCAACTCTGTGATAAAATTTGCAGTGCTCATGGGGAAACAAACCAACTCCAACAGGAACACCCTCAAACCCACTTCCCCCACCAGCGCCGGTTCCAGTCCCTGGTTTATCCCCAATGGACCTGTTGGCCTATGAGAGGCAACTGGCTCTAGCCAAGATGCATCCTCAGGCTCAGCATTCTCTAAGGCATGTAAATGCAGCTGGAGCAAGTGCAGCTATGTACGATGGTGGGTTTCAGAATGTAGCTGCGGCGCATCAGCAGCTCATGTACTATCAGTAATAAACTCACTCTGGTCTCTTGGATTTGAGATGCTTTTTTCTTCTTTTTTTTCTACTTAATTTATCACTTTCTTGCTTTTTTTTCTAGACCTTGGTCAGAGTCTTATGTATGTGTGTCTCCTCTCGTTTGAAGTCATTGATTCTATATGTATGCTTAGTTTGTAACCTATGTGTGTACGTGGTTTGCAAGCCAAGCAATAAAAATGACATGTAATAAAAAGGATGTTTGTTTGGGTTCCAAATGTGCTGGGGTCTAGACATGGTGTTTGAGAGAGTAGTATTGTATTGTGGTTCTGTAATAGTATACTTAATCAAAGTATTTTTGTCGCTTACAGTAGCTAGAAAGGTTTTCTAGTTTGAAGCATATACTTAAAATTATAATTGGTTAAATTGAATTTTTAATTCCGTTACTCTTATCATGCAGCATAGTAAATAGTTAAGGAAGGTCCTTGCAAAGCTTGTGATTCATGTCTGACAGAGAGATAATCGCATTATACTAAAACTATCTTCCTTTAAAAACTCATTTATTGCCTCGTGTCTTCCTTTTCTTCTGCGAGGGAAAGAGAGGTAAGGGACAGAGAAAAGCATTGTGAGGTTAATTATTAGATTTAGTTTAATTAAGGAGATTTTAATTATGGATAAAGATGCTGACTAATCAACAGTTTATTCCTAAGGTTACTTTAATCTCTGACTGTTAAGACATGACCCATGTGGGAATATCCTACTGTCTTAACTTATTATCACAAGCTGGAGATTTCAGGTTTATACTAAGAAAAGTTCGATTCTTTAATTTGCCCTTGTTTCAGACAAGATAACATAACAACAACATGATAGATGATGATCACAGTTCTCTAAACCCATCATAAGCTTCTACATTTACATAACCCACAAGGCACAACAACAACAATAACGTTAAATCCTAATCCAGCAATCTAGAGACGTCTTTTAATCATATCAATATCATAATTTGTTTCAAGTTGTCAGCTACTTACATCGCCATTATTCTTGACATTGCGATCATCATCATCATCATTGATCCTTAGCTTCCCCCTCTCTTCCTCTTGATTCTTCTGCGTAATCTCCATCTGAGTTCTCAAGAACTGCATCCTCTGCAACTCCATCTCTTTAACAAACTTCATCCTCTCCTTCTCCAACTCCAACATCAGCTTAATCTTCCCACTCTCCGCCTTCTCATACGCCTCAGTAAACCCAAGAATCGCCTTCGCCACTTCTCCAACTCCAGACTCACCCATCTTCAACCGCTTCGGCAAAGGTTGTAACGGTGGAGGAAGACTCTCAGCTGAGTGCTCAGGTTCAGACTCAGACTCAGTCTCGGAAGCACTCCGTTTCCTAAAATGCCACCGCATCGGACCCGAGCTACGTGCTCCCACCACCGGAGCCTTCCCACCACCACCTCCACCGATCAAAGACTCGAGCTTTTTGAAGAAGGCCCATTTGCTAGGCCCATTCTTGGCCTTCTCTTGCTTATACTTCTTCTTAACCGTATCGATCCTGTTCTTACACTGAACATCTGTCTTGGTGTACTTGCACTGACCGCTCCCGTTCACGATCTCAGCTACTTCGTGCCACTGCTGCTGCTTCAACGTTCCTTTCCCCGGCTCAGCGAACCTATCCCCCCACGCGTTGATTAGAACTCTCGTCGCTTCCTCGCTCCAACAGTCGTCTCTTCCTCCTCCTCCTCCTCCGATTCGTCCGTTTTTGTTCACGGTGACGGAGGGAGTGTGGACAGCTAAAGCCAACGCGTTTCTAGACGGAGACTGAGAGGAGGGAGGCGGTTTTGTTACGGAGGCCACCGTGACGTTGCTTGCGGGTAAAACTGGGGGAGAGGAAGGAGCTGGTGGTGACGAGGAATCTACTGGAGATGACTGAGTCTCGTCTTCTTCCTCCATAACTTAGATCGGAGAAGGTGAAAGATGTGAAATTGGAATGTTTTGTAGATCTGAGATTTTCTCACCGGCGAAGAGATAAGGTCACCGGATGAGTTATCTCCGTTATTGACCCGATTGGTTTTTTGTTAATTGACGAAAAGGCCCATTATTCTTTCCTTTATTAACAACAAGAAAACAAATAATTGAGACGTGAATATTCGCATTGTTAATGGTAAGTTAACTTTTTTTTTTCCATTGTTTTTAAAACTGAACCGACCTAATGATTGAACCGGATTTGACCATAAATCGGTTATATAGCCAGATTGGATCTAATAATTCGTACTTTTTTATAATTAGCATTTTGTTTTCTATCTATTCAAAATATTGATATTACTTTTTGTCAATAAATTAGTAAAAATAAATAAACATTTTAAGCCAAAAATACATAAACATAATTAAAATAAATATCCATTTATGTAATCAGTATAGCTAAATATAGTCATCTAATTAGCCATGCACATGTTATCGAGACGAAACAATAAAGATAGATATATCGAGTCAAGACTATTGAATTGGTACGAGAAAAATTCATCTTGTCGGATCTTGTTACAGTTAGTATACATATATCAGTAGAAGTCTTTAAATTAAGAAGATTTTGAAGTGATTTTACCTTTGGTTTTGCAGCTAACATATTAGTCGTAGATATAATACAAATGAAACCGGTTTCTTAATTTTATTCATCGTTATGATAAATGTTTTCTTAATTTTATTTTAAAACGAAGCATAAACATAAAACGAAAGAAAGAAAATGCACTAAACTAAATTTAGTAGGCCTGGGAGTTTATGTATCTGGTCGGGTTCGGACCGGTTTCTTTCGGGTCCGTATTCTTCGGATCCTAAACATTTGAATTCAATAGGTACTTAGCAATTTTCGGTTCGAGTTCGGATTTGTTCTTTTCGGGTCCGGATCGGTTTGAATCTATAATTAAAATACCTATAAAATACATGTAATTTTTTGGTCCATATCGGATCCGAGTCGAGTTTGGATATTTAGGATCTGAAAAGTACATGACATACTGAACTCCATCAGACGTTATTTGTCATATATATCTAAAATTTTACAAAACTACTTAAATAAAACTATTAATAATTAAAATAAATTATTTTAAACTCTAAATTTTATAATTTAAAGCTTCATATTACTTAAAAAATGTTACAAAATAATAGCAAGTATTGTTAACAAAAGATATTTCAACTAAATTATAAAATAATATATATAAAATAGAACACAAAAAAATCTTAGTTTTGGATATATATGTTTTTAAGTCAGGAACAAATCAGTTCTTATCAGATCGGATCTATTCGGGTCGGTTTTTTTCGGGTCCGGATCTATTCGGATCAGTTCTATTTTTTCGGATAAAAACAAATTTAAACCAAAAAATACTTATAAATTTTTGATTCGGTTTCGGATTAGGTATTTTCAGGTTGGTTCCGATTTGGGTTTTCGGATCTAGATTAAAATGCCCAGACCTAAAATTTAGTGGTTTTCTTGAAGATAACTAAGTAAAACATAATAAAAAAATTTCGGTCTAAAATGGAGAAATTCGTTTAAAATTTAGATCTTTCAAAATGGGAAAAACATAACTTTCATTTAAGCAATTTAATCTCTAACTTTTAAATGTTGTCCATTTAAAACTTTTTTTTTTGAATAAACCATCTTCTCTATTAAAAGAGAAGTACCATTTTTATCTACTAAAAAATAGTCATACTAGAAATCTAAGTCCATATATTCAAATAACATTTTTATTGTTTACATTAGTTTATTTAATGTATAACATTTCTAATTAATTATAAGAATATTAATAACAAATTCATTTTAACTATAAATTTAAATTTTAGTTTTAGGAATAATAAAATCTGTTGAGACAAAATCTAACAAAATCTTTTTAAAATTTTAAATATTCTTTTAATTAATGCAGTGATTAATTTCGCAATTAATAGTATAATGTTATTATAAATTAATTTTAATTACATTTTTTAATATAAATAAAATAATGAAATTATTTGATAATTTTATAAATTTTATAAGTATATTCTACATTATATTAAAATATAAGTAATTAATAAATTACATATTAAAATTATTTTTTTGTGCAAACATATTAAAATTATATTGAATTGGTAAACCAATATATTTTGAAAAAATACTTTCATTAAGATAAATAAATAAAATATCATTTACCGTTTAAAATGATTAATATTCATAAATTATGTAATAATTTTTACAAAAAAAATAAAATTGTTAACATATGTTAAATTTTAATATTTAGAATTATATATCAACTATTTAGTTATTTTTAAAATGACAGTAATATATTATCATATACAAAATAATATAAAATTTTATATTTATAAATGAAATGTTCGTGCGGGTTAAAATCTAGTTTCATATATACGAAAAGTTAACCGTTAAAACGGCTTGATCAACTATCCTTTAGTGTTTATTTATATGATTCATACGTAAGTGATGATGTAGCTATTCTTTAGTTAGGTAGGTTGTCTGAAGTCTCTCTCAAGACTCAACTAAAATAACAGTGAGGTGAAATTGACTAATTTGTGTATAGAAAAAGCTAAAATGCTGGCCCAAAAATGAACAGATAGAAGAAATAATTCAGATCCAATGAGCTATATAGCCTCATAAGTCATAACCTTTACAGCCCAAGAAAACGGGACTGATGAGGTTGAAGCATCTTATAGTGTCAGGTCAGTGTCTACCATTATTGACACGCGTAACCACTCGCACATTCTAGATTTATCCATCTGGAACTTTCCAGCTTATTGGTTCATCTCTCTTTATAAGTTTGGAGCTAAGCATAGTCACTCTAATTCAAAACGAAGCAGAAGCCAACAATCACAAGAAGATTCAATCCGCAGTCTGAGAAATGAGTGCTGTCGCGATCAACCACTTGTTCGGTTTGCCCGAGACCATCGAGAAGCTGATCTTCCCGACTTCCCGCTCCGGTGAAGGTAACGAGACTCGAGGAGGAAGCAACAACAACATCCCAATTGACATTCTTGAATCTCCCAAAGAGTACATCTTCTACGTTGACATCCCCGGAATCTCCAAATCCGACATCCAGGTATTGTTACGGTTTAATATGCTGAACCTAAGTTCAAAAAAAAAAAAAAAAATGCTGAACCGACCGGTTTAATATGCTGAACCGACCGGTTTAATATTCTGTTATTGGTTTATTAGTTTGTTACCACTCTTTCTTCAGTATAAGTATAAGAAGAGTGATCATTGTAACCGTTTATTTTAATCAGAAATTAAGGTATTGTAAAATAGAGGGTGTAGAATAGATTAGTCGGTTTAGTATGTTGAACCGACCGGTTCGAAATTCTGTTATTGGTTTATTAGTTTGTTACAACTCCTATGATTTTTTTTGAATAGGTGACTGTAGAGGAAGAGAGGACGCTGGTGATAAAGAGTAACGGGAAGAGGAAGAGAGAGGATCATGACGAGAGCGAAGAAGGATGCAAGTACATAAGGCTCGAGAGGAGACTTCCTCAGAATCTCGTGAAGAAGTTTCGGTTGCCTGAAGATGCTGACGTGGAGGCTGTGGCCGCTAAGTATCAAGATGGAGTTTTGACTGTTACCGTTGGGAAAGTACCGCCGCAGCCACCGAAGTCTAAGACGGTTCAAATCGCGGTTTCTTGAACCGGTTTAGAAAGCAGACCAGTTGGTGTACGTGTTTTGTAGTTTGTAAAACTGTGTTTGTGTGGTCTGTAAAAGCCTAATGGATTTCACGGTCGTGCTGTATTAAATTAAGATGGAAGGGGTAATTATAAAAAAAAAAAGACTCGAGCGCCATAATAGTGACTTATGGGTTTGAAGTACCGTAAGTACTACTTTACAATGTCATTCTTCGCAGGACACAAGGAAACATGAATTACCGTAAGTACTACTTTAAACATTTTTGTTGTTCTACAAAGGGCAATTATCAATAATAGCACCTTTTGAAGTTTATGTCTCAAAAATAGCAATAGAAGTAGAAAGTCACAAAAATGACATTCATTCAAGGGTAAAATATCCCTAATACCCTTGGTTTAAAATTAAATAAACAAAAAAAAATAAATAAAAATAATTAAAATAAAAATTAAAAAAGAAAAAAATATTTTTTTTTTATAATTTCAGATTATATGTTTTCAGATTCGAAATTTTTATAATTTTTTTTGAAATTTTTTTTTTCGAAATTTTTTTTTATTTTTTTTTTCAAATTTTCTTTTTATAATTTAAAAATACTTTTTGAAACTGTTTTTAAAATTTTTATTTTTTATTTTAGTATTTATTTTTTATAAAATTTTAAACCCTAATTCTAAAACCCCACCCCTTAACTCTAAACCCTAAAATTTGGATTAATTAATCTAAGGGGTATAAGTGTATATTTACCTCTTTAATGAAACCTATTTTTGTGACTTTGAGCCTTGAGTGCTACTTTGGGAACAAAAACTTGGTTTAGTGCTATCTTAGTCTTTTTCTCTTCTACAAAATATGTTTTAAAAGATTTTTAAGGTACTTTCCTTAATTAATTTAATAAGCTATATATTGTAAAAAATATACGAATTTAGAATATTTGATTGATTTTTTTTTTTTTGTCAACAGAATATTTGATTGATTAAATGTTAATATTTCATACTTATTGGAAAATATATAATGAAATAATAATAAATTTAATTATAAATATTTCTTATATTTTTAAAATGTGTAAAAATTGTAAAAATTTATTTTTTAGAAACAAAAGGAGTATTTATAATTAAGCGTTAAAAATATAGACAACTACTTATTAAACATGAATTACCATAAGTATGTGTGATAATTTTTTGTTGTGATTAATTAGGGTACTCCTTTACGAATATATCGTGTTGCGGTATTGGGTCGCACAACGCGTACGGTTGCGGTTTTCCTAACGTGCACCCGAAGTTATGCGAGTATCAAAGATCTTATCTTTACTTCGACGCACGTCATAACACAGAGAAGGCACAAGAATCATTCGCACATCTTCTTTTTGGAGCCGACCCAAACGTTGTCCAACCCATTAACATTCGTGAGCTAATTGCCTATCCTGTTAACGAGGATATGTCTGAGTTTTGGAAAGAACCAGTGGGGGATATTTTATTGTTAGATGATGGCATTGATGTCAAGGTGAGTGGATCTATGTAGCTCGTCTAGTTTCGAGCTTAATATGTACTGTACTCTTTATGATCAGGCGCGAACTGAGCGTTATGACTGTTCTTGAGACTTTAAATAAAATGTTTTCCTCTGTTTTTAATTAAGTGCATTCTTAATTTTTTGTTAAATGTATTAGAGCAACCAATCCGTATTGATAGTACTTCACCATAGTTTTTTCACCAAGTATATTAATATTTAGTTAGATAGTCTCTCAAGAAATTGATAAAATTTTCCATAATTATTTTGTAAAAAGCTTCCAAGTAAATATTAATATAGTTGATCATAAATTTATGTTAAGATGTTTCTGATGTAGATGCTTTTTCTGAATTGAGATTGTAGACTAATTTATATTAGTATATTGAATAAAATTAAAATATTTAAGTAAATTTCAATATTTTCGAAAAGTTAAATTACTTAAAGAATGATATTTGTTATGAAATTTCTCATGAACATATCTCATTTGGGATACTTTTTCATTCTTTTTTAACGCTCGATAATTATGCTATTACAACTATTAGAAATAGTACCGACGATTCTACAGCAGACAATTCTACATGTCGTATGATGATTCACGCCTGACTGTATCATCTGAGCCGCCCTACGGGATCCACGCTTGACAGTACTCCTTGCACCATGCTGCAGATCTCTTTTCTTTCTTAATTCGCATAATTCCGCTTTCTCTGGAATTTGAAACGCAGACTTCTTGGTGTAGAAACATTAATGAATCTTTGGTCAAACCACTAGACTAAGAGAGCTTCCACGAGAGATACTTTTTCATTCATCTCTCGTATTTTAAATTTCCTTTATAATATTTAAATAATAATTGAGTAAGAAATGTTTTTATGGGAACACACATTTTGTCACCATCAAAAAAGCAAACCAACCTCTAACAGTTAAACGCACAAATTAACCCTTTTATTTTTATTACAAGTAGTTGTCTATAAAATTTCAAAAAAAAAGTAGTTGTCTATTTTATTTAGGCCTTGTTAGGGCTTATTGACGCACCAAAGATAGGCAGTGTATCACACAAACTTACTTCTAAAGTATTGTCTGGAAGACCCATTATTGACGATGTTCTAATGTATGAAACGTCACTAACAATTGATACTGTTATAATAGCATTTCTGATCTGAAACTTCATTTATCTGTCCAGGGAAAACTGGTCTAAGCAAAACAGTTCCTACAAGTGAAATCCCTATTTGTGGTATATGTTGAAAAGGTTAAGATAATTGATTTGGTTATCTATGTTATTAAAGTGTACTTAATTTTTTGGCCACACATTAAAAAAAGTTTTAGAGTTAATCATACTTGAGCATGAATAGTAGAAGGATATTGAAAAATGATTCGCGATATCATGCGAATGAGACCAAATTACGAATAAAGATCGTGTGATGTTTGTATGACAAATAAACAAATCTTTCTGGTCTCCAAAAACCACCGCTGGATATAAGACCCACGGGCCGAGTGAGAAGATGTAGAAGATCCATTAGTGGTGAACAATTGGAGTATTATAATTACTGTCTATCATAAGTGTATCTCATGGGATAAAATAACAGATCCAAGCTCAGGAACTGTTGAAAATGTATGGTTTCCGTCAGACCTCAGTCAGACCAGACTGTTCACCTTGTAGATTTTTTTTTAAATTATCCTAGAAGTTTCGGACCTAGGTCCATAATGTACCATAACTCTGAAGTGTGTTCTTAAAAATTCTGATTTAATAGTGTGTACTAGAGGTAGTGTGAAACCGGCGCACAGAAAAAAACAACTTCTTTGCATTACCATTAAACCACCAACACCTACTTAGTAAAATGTTCTAGATAGATAAAACTAAAGAAGGAGGTTTTAACCATTCAAAGACATTCACCAGGTCAGTTATGTACAAGAATCCCCACACAATATGTTTTCTTTTGTGCAGTGCCTTCATTTTCAGCATCATGCTAACCTTGCCTCAATTTTTTGAATAAAATGCTTAATCACTGTCTTTAATCTTTTGTTGATTACTGCAAGCTGCAAATTGGGATGATCCACCTATCTCCTATCCTTGTCGGTGTTCCTTCGAAGCCGCTCAACAGGCAATGTACCTTTTCAGGCAACAAATACGCTCTAAATAGCTTGTATTCATGTCTAGAAGACTAATTACTGATACTTTTCTAATAGCTCCATGAAACGCAAAATTTTTATCCACCTATCTCCCATCACTCTAGAAGCTGATTATTTTATTGCAAAACAAAACAAAGATTGTTTGTTATTACAGCAGCTCCTGGATTTGATTACATATTGAAACACAAATCTTAGATCAGAAAGGAGACAGCTTTACCATCTTGATAAAGCCACTGATTCTCCATCTCCGACTCCATCATCTTGATATCATAAAGTGACTCTATTTTGTTCTGCTTCGGGCTCATGGCAGCCATAGCCTCCTGTATGTCAGCTAACATGACCGTAGTGTTCAAAGGAAGGAAAAGAAGCTCCCTGAGATTGTTCGGTCCAACCACTACCGGATCAGCCCCCCACATCAAATGCCCAACTTGAAGGTTCCCTTCTTGCGTCAGATGCTTACCGTCAAAGAAGAGATAGTCTTCAGGCTTGGAGCATACATTGTTAGTGGAACAACTAGTTCCATTGACAGAGCCAGTTCCACAACAAGCAGCCATTCCCGTCTCAAATGCTGCAACATAAACGATAAATGTAACCAAATGGTTTTGTACTACGATGATGGGATCACTAGAGCCTGCCATTCTATACTGGGACTATAGAAAATTTAGTAATCTTTTTAATAATTTGGAGGTTATATTTATTTAATTTTTTTTTAATTTTGGGAATTATATGTCAATGTTTCACTTGAATGTGCTCGTGATCGTCCATGAGAATCACATTGAAAAGACTTACTGTAAGTCTTAGACTTGATAACTCTGTGTTTGATGGAGCTGAAGAAGTCGTAAAACGAGTACTGGAAGCCACTGAGTTGTCTCGAAAGTTCAACCAAGAGCTGCAACAGCTTCTTGTTATGCAGCTCAGCCATCTCCGAAGGCAACTTCACGCACTCCTGTACGTTTCCGTTTGCTTGTTTCACGGCTGGTAAGCAACCCAACGGTGCCAAGTTATGCAACGCAAACTTCCTGCCTCCAGTCCCGTAAATCACCTGAAAAGATCCAGTAGAGATGAGAGAAACAACCCCCAAAATAATTAAAAAAAAAAAAAAAAAAAAAAAAAACCCCCAAAATAATTTAGCTTCTGTTATTTTTTTGTTTTACCTTTAGTTCTGCTTCTATAGCGGTGATGACTCGATCCACAAAAGCTTGTTTCTGATCATCAGAGGGGTTTGGATTGTTCTTGGCAAACTTCAAGTAATCATCAGAGCCGATGTAGAACAAGTAGACAGCTTCAGAACGTGCTTGAGCTGACCACTTGTTCTTGTTGTCCGAGAACTTGATCACTTGTTGTGAAAATGTCAACTGTCGGAAAAATGAAACAGAGATCTAGTCGAACTTAAACTCCTTCAAGCGTTGACCTAATCTGAGATCTAGAGTTCTTCACACTTAAAGTAGTCTCTATACTTGGATCACAAGTTATGTGGATTAACTTTAAAGCAAAAAAAAACTGACCGTCTCCGGAGGGGAGCCGAGGACGGTGGCGTCGGCGATGGCGAAGTTAGCGCCGTGAGAGAAGTCCGCCGTGCCGTTGAGTATCGGAGGGATGTGAGGAACACCCATGAAACTAGCTGCTTAGAACAGAGGACAAGATCAGATTAAACTTTAGCAATAGATTTCATGTTTGATGAAGAATATTAGTTACCGAGGTAGTCTGGAACGATACGACCGTCGGACCACCGTCCCGTAGGTTCTCCGACAGTCATTCCGTAGGGAGGGAAGCTGGCGTCGACACGGTTCGAAGAGACGAACTGTTTGTTGCCGGCGTCGTAAAGACCATCGCCGAAGACGAAGAGCGTCTGGGCCAAGGAGACGGTGGGGAAGTGGGGAAGAAGAAGAAGTGATAAGAAGGAGAGAGAGAAGAGGTGAGGTGTGGGATTCGCCATTGAAAGAGGGTGAAGCTCTGAGAGAAACTGAAACCGACGTTGTTTTGTTTGATCTGAGTTTCTATGGACGGTGGTTGGCTAGTTAAAACTACTGTGAAGCCACGTGACCAACGTTTTCATTTGTGTATGAAATTATTCATATATTTTCTAGTATTTTTTTTTTCATTTTTCATTTTTCGATGGCATTATTAACCATATATAAAAAGTAAAATTTTCAAAAGAGTTTTTTTTTTTTTTTCCGTCAAGGTTTTTTTTTTTTTATTATTGCAAAACGAAAAACAAAAGCCCGAACCCAACAGTACTGGACCCGGGTCCAGCAATATGTTACAAACCAAAAACCCACAAACAGTCGGGCAACCATTCAAAACATAAAACGGGCCTGCAGCCCACCTCACTCAACTCGAACTAGGCGGCCCAGACTTCTCCTTTTGGCCGACGCGTCAAGGAGACGGGACGCGTGTTGAAATCTCATCATCAGCACGACACGCGTCAACCGATGCCTCAACCTTACCGTCACCTACGCGAGAACCCGCCTGAACACCGCCACCGACACCCTCGTTACGCCGGAGCTCGAAACCGGAGAGCCTCCAACGTCACCACTTTTCTTCAGCTTTCTGAACTTTCTGCGGAGAGCATCCTCGATCTCATCGAGATCTCATCCGTCTTACGAGAGCCGTGACCCACAGCAACACATACAACACACGCTATACCCGATCCAAAAAAAACGAAACCACCACTTCTCACCACTAGAGCCGGCGACGCAAAGCTGTGTAAGCCTTCACCCTCCGGAGACAAAACCGACGAGACGTTGCTGAAGAAGCCAACCATCTCCCGGAGACTTGAGCCGGCGACGGCGGAGCTTTAGTAGCCTCCACCTCCCGAAGAATAACTTCACCACGCTTTCACCTCCACACGACCGCGCCTTCACTCCAATAACTCAGCCACCGTTGATGACGGTTCGCTCCTCGAGCTATCGTCTCCGGATGAGAGTCAATCAGGGCTCGGGCAAAGCGAATCAGGGGGAGGATGACGAGAGAACGACAAGGATACGGACTGCTTAATCGGAAGGAAAAACCAAGAGGTTCCGGCGACGGCACGCGCGCCTACGCGTCGACCGCTCACCGGAACCAGATCTACTTTCTCTCTCTTAAGTCTCTCTCAAATTTTCAAAAGACTTTAAAATATGTTTTTTTTTCCACCAAAACACACACAAATAAAAAAAATGACCAAAAGATGTTTTATTAAAATACAAAAGACATCTCCATCCTTATTTTATAGATATACAAATATAAATAACTAATAAAAAATAAAATATTTTTAGTATTTTCAATAATAAGTTTATGAATTTTTATTTAAAAAAAAATCTTTCAAATTTTTCTTTTTTTTTCAAATTTTTTTGGAATTATTTTTAAAAAATTTAAATATTAATTAAATAATTTATCTTTTAAAATTCTAAACCCCACCCCTAAAACCCACCCTCCAAATCTAAATTATATTTCTATATTTGTGAACATTAAATGTATAAATGTTTATTTACTACATATTTTAGGGTTTGTTGCAAAAATGACTCAAAAAATCAAAGTCAAACACAAAATTAATTCTTCACTTTTTTGGAACTTTCATTTTTTCTATTCACCCCAAACGTTTGGATTATTTACGAAAATACCGTTACTTTTTTTTTTAATTCTTTTTTTAGAAAATGAACATTTTACTATATAATCTTCATCTCTGTTCAGTATTTACAGTATTGTCATTGACATCAATACACTAATCACCATCAAAATAAAAGCTAAAAGCTATGTTTGACCAGTTTGACTAATCCTAATTATACAAAATATATAAAGCTATCTAAATTTTCCAAAACTACAAGAAATACCAGAACAAACGAAAATAAAATTATATAAATAGAATTATTATTTTATAATTATTTGAGTATGACCCAAATTACATAAATACTTAAATGTTTTCATATTTTCCAATTTTACTATCTAAACCAAACCAAAACAAACAAACAAACTTATCAAGATTACGTAAATAAGTTAACGAACTTTTATATTTTAATCAAATATTTGTCTTGTACCTCAAATCATCTTTTAAACAATCAAGCATTATTTTATATAGTTTGTTCTATGAAAATTACATTTATCTTCTTAGATAATGCATGGTTAGCAGTTACGTCATATCTTGGAAAAATGTCATTTAATTCATCAACTTTCAAATTTGGTTGAAAAATGCATTTACTTTCACGTGGACCATTTAAAGCCTCATCTTATTTTGACTAGCCGTCTTAACCTCTAACATATTTTGACTAAGCCGTTTTTAAGACGTTGTTAAAATGGTTAACATATTGAGTTAACGAGGGTAGTCTTCTGTCTCTAGTCCTGTCTCTAATCTCTGCTAAGTTCATACGATGTCGTTTTTAAATTTAAAAAAATTGTACAAAACCCGTGAATCAAACCCAACACCAAAAATACACTTGTTACAAAGCTGAGCCATTAGACCAGTATAGTTCCATTGACTTGTATAGATACTAATAGTTATTATTATTAATCCTCCAAATCATCTTCTCTCAACCTAAATCCCTAATTAGTTTCTGAATCTATGGGCCAAATCTTGGAGCTCATCGGTGTCTCATCCTTAGGTTGATTCACTCCCTTCAAACCAGAGTTGAAGACTTTATTTAGGGTACACGAGCTACGGACGTTGATACACTAAAAATGAATCCTTGCTACTGTCAAGTTAACAGTGGTAATTGTAATATTTGAGATTCAATCCAGAGGACCAGTTTACTCTTTACTCTTATGAGTTCAATGTCAAGCTGAGAAACAAGTGGGTTTTGAGAATTAATTGCGACAAAAGTAACAAGAATGCCTAGGTAATTTGAATTCAATTTAAATGAAGCTGGCTTAGGGTCAATAATTGGATGTTACTTGCAGAACTGAACAACTATTCAAGTGCGATGAAATGCGATCTAGAACTCAGATCACTCAGCTGGAACAACTCACTATCGTGATCTTGATCCCTATGCGAGTCGGTCTTGAATCCTAAGCTCTCGCTTGGAACAAGACGCGAAAGCAAGCCTTAGATGCGAGATCTGATTAGTTCACTTAATACCCTAATATCTACTCTCGCTGATTAGGGATACTAAGCTCATTCAATATAGGTCGACTTATCTCCTAACGGTTAGCTAGAGGATTAAATCATAGATCCGACATTAAGTGATCAGTTCAATGCAGGCAGTAAGATCAATATGAATGAAGATAGTTGAGATCACTTATTTGTGTTCAGTTCATGCGGCTAACACCCTACAACCCTAAGCAAGCTTTGCCTACTACTCAATCATTAAGCAGGATGACACAAACAAGATTTCTGAATAATACTGCATATAAAATAAGTAAAAAGACAAAGGGTTCAGGGAAGTCTTCTCGTGAGAATGAGAGATGGAGCCTTCTCCCTTACAAGTTGCGTGAAATCCAAAAGAGTAATCTAGGTTTCTTGTAAAACTCGTGTGTCCTCTTAGAAAACGATAGCCTCCCCCCTTTATAAGGAGGCGCTGGTGATAGGAGAATAAGAGAAAGAGAAAGTCGAAACTAGGGCAAACTCCAGAATAGGAAGTTTCCTTAATGAACGGGAGCAGTCTAATGCTTGATCTCTTCGGGAGCAACCCTTGGGTTGTTCTAAATGACTGTTCCACGTTGAATCCTTCGAAACAGCATCAGACTTCCTGAAACTCTCTCCTTTACTCTTTCACCTGTTCCCAACCTAGAATGATGTAAATTAAACACGAATTAGGACTGAAAATGAGCTCAAAGTGCACATGTATTGGTATTAAAAACACCACATATCAATTCCCCCAGACTTAGATCCTTGTTTGTCCTCGAACAAGACCAAGCCTCAAGAGCAGGGAGAAAGGTTTGAAGGAGCGGGAACTCGCTTTGTCTGAATAACCATGCTCTTACCACACATCTCTGAACCATACAAGCTGTAGAATCAGATCGCACACCCTTACCAGAACACCCCACGATTGCTGTTCGAAGATCAGCTCCGTACTCTGTATCTCATACCTGAAAAGGTTGCACTATCGAGACAAAACTCCTTTAAGAATCATTTAAGAACAGCGTGAGCTTCTCATTACAAGCACTATTCAGGGTAGACGGGTTGATAAGGAATAGGCTGTTTTACGGTGGAGCTGAGAGTGTTTAGGGGTTACCGTGTTTGAGTGCATGCAGGATATCGCGCAAAATAGCAAGAGAGGACGGATCTGTTGAAGCCCACAACCCTTACTCATCTCTGCCTCACGGATTAGATTGTTCTACAATGTGGATCAATCGTGCCACTGTTCTCCAGCTCTTGACTTCTTTTTATTCCTCCAAAATCTGCGCCCACTTCTTGCTCACCCTTTTCCAGCAGCATGCATCTCGAATCTACCCTTCCATCATAAATAAATTAAAGCATTCGTTTTTTTTTTTTTTTTTTTTTTTTTTTTGAGTGGAGATGGAGGGAGGTATCGGGACGAATGTTTTGCAGCCGCTGGGGGTCTATCCTCTGTTTCTCACGGGGTGCCATTGTTCCATGCGCCTTCGACTGTTCCTTTCTTTAAGGATTGATCTTGTCGACTGTTCCTTTCTTTAAGGATTGATCTTGTCGACTGTTCTCAATCTGCTTGTTCTTCTCTCTGAGTGTCAGGCGTCAACGAGTAAGGGGCTGTGTCAATCCTATCCTCTCCGGCCCTTTTGCACATATCTGCACATATGACATTGAAAAACAGAGTGCATGAGGGTGAAAATAAAGGTTTAGGTAGAAGGTTGGAACTAGCTAAAAATGAGCTAGCCGCTCAGGATCAGCAAGATTGGTAAAAAGAATAAGAAGCCCTGAGCGTTGGTCTCGTTTCCCTGATCTAGTGCCCATAACAAGAAGAATTTCAGTCAAGATTAGGTTCAAGTTGGGTGGAGTTGAGTCTACCCAGTGTAACCTGATCGGATGAGAGCTTCTGGAGAGTCAAATGAGATGAGTCAAAGGGTGTTCCAGGTCCAAGTATGGGCTCTTTCATCACTGCTAAGGTCACTGGATAAGAATGTTAGAGCACGAGGTGGTTAAAAGAATATATCACAAGGTCCTAATTCCCACAAGAGTTTTAACTGACTCGATCCTAAACTGACTCGATAAAACATCAAAATGACGCAAGGACTGACTCAAAAACAAAGAAACAAAGAAATAAAGTTTCAGCACCCAGTGCTTCCCCCAGACTTAATCGACACCATCCCTGGTGGAAATGAAGCTGAGGTCAGCCAAAAAGCAACACAGCATAAAACAAAATAAAAAATAAAAAGTTCAGATGGATAGAACAATGGATAGAGGATAGTCCTTGCGGACTCAGTCGGACTCGCCGCTCTCGGCTGGGTCAAAGGATCGCCTGTTGCGCGAGCGATGAACCTCTTCTGAAAAAGGGCCAGTTCCCATGGGCTCCTTGCCTGGTCGGTGGGATCTTGGTGGTCGATCTGTCGTAGACTGGCGCTGGGCGCTCCCTCCAATGCATCCCCCAGTGACGAGGTGGAGTATCCTCCGCATGAGGCTGTTGTTCTTTCGCTGCGAGTCCACCATCCAGCGTCTGTAAGCTTGATCATCGGTTACATCGGCGAGCTCTCCTAGGTCGTACGATGGGTCGGCTTCAGGGGTGATGTCCTCAACATCATCCATGTCTTCGTCAGGGACCGCAGCACGTGGATCAGTGCAAAGGAGCTCGGGGGGAGGAAGAAACCGTATGTTCTCAAACACGCTGAACCTGGTGATCTCGGGGTGAGGCAGTTTGGTGAATAGCAGTTCCGGCTTTATCGTAAAAGCTGTAGGTCTCTTCATCTCGCATGATGTGGCACGCCATTAGGTACCTAATGTCGAGGTACTGGACCTCCTTGTTGACGCTGTATTTGGTGAGATCAATGTCGAAATGCTTGAAAAGCGGTGTGAGCAGGCTGCCGCTCCTGTCTTTCTTCTTCGAGCCGTGCATAAGGCACTGTCGCCGCTCGCATATCATGGTGATGAAGTTGAAACCGGGATTCGTCTTAACCCTTTGAATGGGAATTCCGGAACCAGAGGCGCGAATTTCATCCTCAATACCAGTGTACAGGGTTTGCAGCTCCCCGTTGGTGACCTTCGATGTCAGATCCTTGGCGAACAGGAGGTTTGAGATGATCTTCGCGATGACACGAAGCGCGGGGTTCCGAATCTGCGACTGGTAGACCTTCCCTGCTGTGAAGTTCCCATTTGCAATGCAGTCCCAAAAGGCGTTAGAGGGAGAGAACTTTTTCGCCACCGCTACCCCCTTCGGTTCAGCGGCCATCTCATAGATTTCATTGAGCTTGTCGAGGGACAAGCGACAGTACTCTCCATCCGCCATGAAAGAGAACGAGCAGTTGGCGTAGGAGGGTGCGTCGGAATCCTCGTAGGTGATCGTGGCCGTGGCGAGCATCTGGCGAACAAGGTCTGGATAGAGCTCGTGCGTTGTGTAGCACAGAGGAGCAATCCCGATGGCGTGCAGCGTTTCGAATACATCCTCGTCGATCCCAAGATCAGCCAAAGTTTCTGTGTGGCAGAAACGAGTGGGTAGCATGTCAACTCGGAGGAGGGCGTTGTAACGAGCTGCTGTCCCCTTATCCCACCCCTCGCAATTGAAGTCCAGGAGCAATGGGCTGTCGAGATCAATCAGTTCACCCTCTTGCTCGCGGGGCCATGGGTAGGAGGCGGACGTTTGTTGCTGCACTTGCGGGGGTGGCGTGCTGCACGTGGCTCTCGTTCGCTTGGCGGATTGCTTAGTTCTTGCCATCTACAAGGCAAACAAGATCAAGCATTAGTTCTATTATGTCACACAGAAGAAATGGAATCGAGGTATTCCCATCTCTCCTTGTGCGAACTGCAAACCGCTGTTCACTTCAACAAATTTCAAATCAAATTCGCAATCGTGAAATAGGAAATCGCATATTCTAAATCAACCCTAACAGCACGAGGGGGGATCGATATCAAGTGGTTAAACAAGAATCGATCTATGAAAGCGGTTTAGAAATGAATTTGCAAACCGAGTTGGAATTGTCGGGCCTTTCACCTGTGGAAACTGGTAAAGTGATCTGCAAAAACAGAGAGAACTCGAGATTCCAAACGAATGAGAAGCAAAACCACTTAAAACGGTTGAGAATCAAAGATTTGGTGGTTTGTTTGGAGAGAATCGCAAGTGGGGGATCAGTGTACGGCGGACTGAAAGGGAAAGTGAAGGGTGAAGCCTTAAATAGGCAAAACCCTAACTGTTCCCGAAATTATTCTCTTTTTTTTTTTTTTTTAAATTTTTTTTTTTTGTTCGGAACACTTACCTGGAACAGTCGATGGGTTGTTCTAACAGAAGAACAGTCCGTTGGTTGTTCTGAGTGAAGAGTCCGATTTTCTTTTTCTGCAAAATAAATTAGAAAAGGAAAAGAACAGACTATGTAGACAATGTATGTACTGACCAGTGGGTTGCCTCCCACCAAGCGCTTGTTTAAAGTCATTAGCTCGACTTGGATCAATTGATCAGGCTGATGGGGGCTCGCTTAGGGGAATTTCTTCTCCCTCTGCGATAGTGGAGTCAGCAAGGTAGTGCTTGACGCGCTGTCCATTCACTACAAACTCGTCCCCTTTTTTGTCTAATAACACAACTGCTCCGTAGGGTCGAACTTCCTTAACAGTGAAAGGCCCGGACCATCTAGACTTCAACTTCCCTGGGAATAATCTCAGCCTCGAATTGAAAAGCAAGACCTTATCGTTTGGTTCGAATTGTCTGGCAATGATCCTCTTGTCATGGTAGGCCTTGGTTTTCTCTTTGTAGATTTTGGAGCTTTCATAGGCGAGGTGCCTTATCTCCTCCAGTTCATGAATCTGGATCATGCGTCTCTCGGTTGCTGGCTTGATGTCGAAATTCAGTAGCTTGACTGCCCATGCAGCCTTGTATTCAAGCTCGACGGGTAGGTGACATGCTTTACCATACACCAGGTGGTATGGAGTCGTTCCTAGCGGCGTCTTGTAGGCTGTTCTGTAGGCCCATAGCGCATCGTCCAGCTTAAGCGACCAGTCCTTTCGCGATGTGTTGACAGTTTTCTGCAGGATGCTTTTGATCTCCCTGTTGACACCTCAACCTGTCCGCTCGTCTGTGGATGGTAAGCAGTTGCCACCTTGTGGTTCACTCCATTCTTTTTTAAAAGGCCCTGAAATGCCTTGTTGATGAAGTGTGTTCCACCATCGCTGATTACGACCCTAGGCACTCCGAACCTTGGGAATATGATTGAGCTGAACATCTTAGTCGCCACTTTTGCATCGTTCGTAGGGCTTGCCACTGCTTCTACCCACTTAGAGACGTAGTCAACGGCGACAAGGATGTACTCGTTCTTGAAGGACGCAGGGAATGGTCCCATGAAATCGACTCCCCAACAGTCGAATACCTCAACCTCTAGAATGTAATTCTGAGGCATCTCATTCCTCTTGCTGATGTTCCCAAGTCGCTGGCATGCATCGCACCTGGCTACGTAGGCTTGAGCATCCCTGAACATAGTCGGCCACCAGAACCCTGCTTGGAGGACTTTAGAAACCGTTTTGAATGCAGCGAAATGACCTGCGTAAGATGAACCATGGCAGTGGTGCAGAATTCCTGGAATATCTGCCTCTGGAACACACCTTCTGAACAAACCATCCTTGCCTTGTCTGTACAAGAACGGTTCATCCCAAACATAACGCCTTGCCTCTCTCAGGAATTTCCTCTTGTCGTTTCCTGTGAACTTAAGTGGTGGCTTTTCAGCAGCTAGAAGTTAGCAATCTCAGCAAACCATGGGAGGTGAGGATATTGCTTTTGGATCAAGGCGACATGATGTTTCGAGATGTGAGAACAATCGGGCGCTTTCCTCGGAGGTTGTTCCGCGATGCTGGAACAGTCTGACATGGTTCTTAGAGATTGTTCCGCGTAACACAGACCAATCGCGTTGACGTGTTCAACTGGGTGTTCCTCATCAAGAGTTGTGTCGTCCTCAATCTTCATTCTGGACAGATGGTCAGCGACCCCATTCTCGACACCTCTCTTATCTTTTATCTCTAGATCAAATTCTTGGAGAAGAAGAATCCACCTTAACAACCTCGGTTTCGCATCTTTCTTTGTGAGCAGGTACTTAAGAGCAGCATGGTCTGTGTGCACAATCACTTTAGATCCCACTAGGTAGGACCTAAATTTTTCGAAAGCAAAAACAATAGCCAGAAGCTCTTTCTCAGTTGTAGCGTATCTGCACTGAGCTTCATCCATAGTTTTGCTAGCGTAATAGATCACATGAAGTTTCTTGTCCTTACGCTGCCCAAGTACTGCTCCAACTGCAAAATCACTTGCATCAGTCATGATTTCAAAGGGTAGGTCCCAGTCTGGTGGTTGCACAACAGGTGCACTGACTAGAGCTCCCTTGATGGTGTGGAAAGCAGCTAGACACTCACTGTCGAAATCGAACTTGATCTCCTTACAGAGCAGTCTGGTGAGTGGTCTTGCTATCCTTGAGAAATCCTGGATAAACCGTCGGTAAAACCCAGCGTGACCCAAGAAACTCCTGATGGCCTTCACGTTTGTTGGTGGTTGCAAACTCATCATCACTTCGATCTTTGCCTTATCCACCTCAATTCCTTTCTCGGAGATCTTGTGCCCTAGAACAATCCCGTCTGTGACCATGAAGTGGCATTTCTCCCAGTTGAGTACGAGGTGTTTCTCCTCACATCTTTTAAGAACCCTGCACAAGTTTGACAAACAGACATTAAAGGAGCTTCCATAGACGCTGAAATCGTCCATGAAAACTTCCATAATGTCTTCAATCAGGTCAGTAAAGATCGACATCATGCAGCGCTGGAATGTTGCTGGCGCATTGCACAAGCCGAATGGCATTCTCCTGTAAGCGTACGTTCCGTAGGGGCATGTGAACGTCGTTTTCTCCTGATCGTCTGGATGGATGGGAATCTGAAAGAAACCTGAATAACCATCTAAAAAGCAGTAATATGGGTGGTTAGCCAATCTCTCAAGCATTTGATCAATAAAAGGGAGTGGGAAGTGATCCTTTCTAGTTGCTGCATTTAATTTCCTGAAATCTATGCACATGCGATGTCCTGTCACCGTCCTAGTAGGGATCAATTCATTCTTTTCATTTGTGATAACAGTGATCCCACCTTTCTTAGGTACAACATGAACAGGACTGACCCATTTACTATCAGAAATCGCATAGATCACACCTGCTTCAAGAAGTTTCATTATCTCTTTCTTAACGACATCTTTTAGATTCGGGTTTAACCTCCTCTGATGTTCGACAGAAGTCATTGATTCATCTTCCAAGTGGATTCTATGCATGCATAAATCAGGCGAAATACCAGGGATGTCAGCTAGCGAATATCCTAATGCCTTACGATATTTTCTAAGCTCGCATAAAAGCAATGCAGTTTCCACATTATTCAGCTCAGCATTCACAATGACAGGATATGTGGAATTCGGACCTAAGAAAGCGTACCTGAGCCCTTTGGGAAGGGGTTTTAGCTCAACTTTGGGAGCCTTGAGCTCGCTCCAGGGATCCTCTGGTTGGTCCGGTTTAGGGGTCGCTCCAGATGGAGTGGTCTCGCACCTGTTGATATCCTCCCCCAGACTTAGACTCGCTACCATTCTCCCCATACTCCTTGCGGAGTCAAGCATCTTGGCATATCCATCAGCATCAATGTTCACCATACTCTGCTCGGCTTCAGCACGCACCAGTGCAAGTTCCAGTGGGTCTTCGGTAAGAATCTCCTCGATCATTCCTTCTTGTGGTTGGAGCGGATCAACCCCTTCATTGACCTCAAAGGTTTGTCCATCCAACATCGGCTTCTTTAGCAACTCATCCATTTCGAATTGCATAACTATGTCCCCAAGATTCAGATCAATCTTTCCCTGTCGCACATCAATGATAGCTCCGACAGTACATAAGAATGGTCTTCCCAAGATGAGGGGGTCCTTAGACTCTTCTTCCAATTCCAGAACAACGAAGTCTGCTGGAACAGTGGTGTTCCCTACTTTCACTTGGAGATCCTCTAGAATACCAACAGGAGATTTGACTGATCTGTCTGCGAAAACCAAGGACATCTTAGTTGGTTTGAAGTGCGTGTATCCGAGTCGTAAAGCGACAGAGTAGGGCATGAGATTCACGCTAGACCCAAGATCCACCAAGGAGCAGGCGAAAACTGTCTTCCCAATCTGGATAGAGAGGACAAATTTGCCGGGATCTCCTCGTTTTTTTATTTGCCTGTTCTGAAGCACTGCGCTGCACTCCTTGGAAACTGTCATGAACTCGCTCTCGTCTGATATTTTCCCTGAGATCAACCCCTTCATAAAGCTACGCATGGAGGGCATCATCTGAATCGCATCCATCAGGGGAAGTCGGACGGTTAGATCTTCCAGCATCTTCCTGCATTTTATTTCCTCCTTGTCCTTACGAGTGACCTTCGCTGGAACAGGGTAAGGGACTTTTGGAATGTATTCGCGAGGAGGAACAGCCTCTGGAATCGGGCGCACTGCTTCAGCCGGTTGTTCTGAGCGTGGCGAGGCTGTTTCAACTACCGGCTCTGTATTCCCCTCATCTGCTTGGTCGGCTGGTGGTTGCTCTGACTCTTTCTGCTTGCCTTTCTCAGCCGCGGTGAACCTTCTCCTTTCTGGCTCGGAAAGTTGCTTCCCGCTTCTTAGCTGAACCGCATTGCACTCCTTGGGGTTTTTGTCTGTTTTACCAGGTAGAGTACCTTGCTGTCTCTTGACACTCTCGGCAGTCTGAGCTATCTGAATGTCCATCTGTCTCATATGGCTTGCGACATTATCATATTTGGTGCTCAGGTCTCCGAACATATGGTTCATCCTAGTATTGATCTCGGTAGTGACCTGGTTCAGCGCTTTCCCTTGGAGCTGTTGTCCTTGGAGGAGTTGCTGCAGCATGGTTTTAGTTTCATCTTGCGGAACAGCGACAGGGGTGGAGGTAGCGACTTGAGTGTTCTGGTGGTTCTGTATTTGAGGCTGATTGCTCTGCGGTTGGCTTAGAACATATGTTCGGGGTTGATAGTTCTTCTGATATCCCGAATACTGGCCCTGGTTGTTCTGCGCCGGATCAACTTGTTTGTCCTGCTTAGGCCAGAAAAGTTGTGGATTGTTCCTTACGTTAGGGTTTGGGTGATAATTCTTCAGCTGCCACCCTTGTCCATTTACGTAACTCACTTCCTGCTGATCGTCTCCTGCCTGCTCAGCTTCAAACGCCTTGTCCCCCGCACTCTTCTCAGGAGTTGCTTCTTCCATTATGAAGACCTGGCTCTGGTTTCCCTTCAGCAGTTGGTCCACCTTCGCCGCTAGATCGTCTATGCTGTTCACACTTTTGGAGCGATCATGCTCCTTGTTCTTGTTGAGTGAACTGGAAGCCATGTTCTCAATCAACGCGAATGCACCAGGGGTGGTCTGAGTCATGAAGTCTCCGTTACTAGAGGAATCGAGGGTGTTCCGGTACTCATAGCTCACTCCATCGTAGAACACCTCCAATATGTAATCGTCATCAAACCCGTGGTGTGGACATTCCCTCTGGTACTCTTTATACCTCTCCCAAGCTTCATAAAAGGGTTCATCAGATTTCTGCTTGAAGTTGGAGATTCTATGCCTTAGAGCCGCGGTTTTGGACTTTGTGTAGAAGTGGCTCAGGAATGCTGATCGAACCTGATCCCATGAGGTTAGAGAACCGGTTGGGAGAGATTGCAGCCAACGTGCAGCTTTCCCTTCAAGAGAAAATGGGAACAGCGTGCACTTGACGTAATCCGGTGGCACTCCATTTGAGCGAGAGAAATTGCAGATCCTCTCAAAGGCCTCTATGTGATCCATTGGTATGTCTGAAGTGAGGCCACTGAATGTGCTCTTCTGTACCAGACCAATCAGTGCAGGTTTGATCTCATAATCCTGTCGAGTACAGGGTGGAGGGTTGATGGGGGAGCGGTTAGTAGCAAAATTCCTCGGAAGGTTTCGCTCCCCAATAAGAGCACCACGCTCCTCTCGCGCAGCGTTCTCGGCTGCTTGCTCTTGTGCAGCTTGTTGCTGATTCTGGATGGTTTGCTGCATCTGCTGCATCTGCTGTTGCTGATTCTGCATTTGTTGTTGAATGAGTGCCAATGCAGCAGTGAGGTCATCCATATTGCCATGATCACCCATGTTGGTGTCGGTTGTTCTTGGCTGTTGACGGTTCTGTCTTTCTAATCTTGCGAGTTCTTCGTTAGTCAGCTGATGTAGTGGTCCTTGTGCGTTGCTCCGAGTATGTCTACTGGTCATGCACTTGGATCATCTGTTCCAACAAAGAAGTAAAGCAAGTTAGATATCTCAGACTAAATATTAAACTGAAAAATAAAGGTAAAAGCTTAGTCCCCGTCGCAACGGCGCCAAAACTTGATACACTAAAAATGAATCCTTGCTACTGTCAAGTTAACAGTGGTAATTGTAATATTTGAGATTCAATCCAGAGGACCAGTTTACTCTTTACTCTTATGAGTTCAATGTCAAGCTGAGAAACAAGTGGGTTTTGAGAATTAATTGCGACAAAAGTAACAAGAATGCCTAGGTAATTTGAATTCAATTTAAATGAAGCTGGCTTAGGGTCAATAATCGGATGTTACTTGCAGAACTGAACAACTATTCAAGTGCGATGAAATGCGATCTAGAACTCAGATCACTCAGCTGGAACAACTCACTATCGTGATCTTGATCCCTATGCGAGTCGGTCTTGAATCCTAAGCTCTCGCTTGGAACAAGACGCGAAAGCAAGCTTTAGATGCGAGATCTGATTAGTTCACTTAATACCCTAATATCTACTCTCGCTGATTAGGGATACTAAGCTCATTCAATATAGGTCGACTTATCTCCTAACGGTTAGCTAGAGGATTAAATCATAGATCCAACATTAAGTGATCAGTTCAATGCAGGCAGTAAGATCAATATGAATGAAGATAGTTGAGATCACTTATTTGTGTTCAGTTCATGCGGCTAACACCCTACAACCCTAAGCAAGCTTTGCCTACTACTCAATCATTAAGCAGGATGACACAAACAAGATTTCTGAATAATACTGCATATAAAATAAGTAAAAAGACAAAGGGTTCAGGGAATCTTCTCGTGAGAATGAGAGATGGAGCCTTCTCCCTTACAAGTTGCGTAAAATCCAAAAGAGTAATCTAGGTTTCTTGTAAAACTCGTGTGTCCTCTTAGAAAACGATAGCCTCCCCCTTTATAGGGAGGCGCTGGTGATAGGAGAATAAGAGAAAGAGAAAGTCGAAACTAGGGCAAACTCCAGAATAGGAAGTTTCCTTAATGAACGGGAGCAGTCTAATGCTTGATCTCTTCGGGAGCAACCCTTGGGTTGTTCTAAATGACTGTTCCACGTTGAATCCTTCGAAACAGCATCAGACTTCCTGAAACTCTCTCCTTTACTCTTTCACCTGTTCCCAACCTAGAATGATGTAAATTAAACACGAATTAGGACTGAAAATGAGCTCAAAGTGCACATGTATTGGTATTAAAAACACCACATATCAGACGTCTAAGTTTTCGGTTTAGTTGTTGATATATGTATGAAAAGAAAGAATCAATTTAGGAGACGTGACACTGTTTTGTATGAGTGATAATATACTGATACAATTATATTTAGGTTTTGAGAAGAAACAATTTGGGGTTTATTAGATTCAGAAACGAATTAGGGATTTATGTTAAGAGAAGATGATTTGGAGGTTTAATAATAGTAACTATTAGTATCTATATAAATCAACGGAACTATAAGTGGTCTAGTGGTTCAGCTTTGTAACAAGTGTATCTTTGGTGACGAGTTGGATTCACGGGTTGAGAACATTTTTTAAAAAATTTAAAAACGACGTCGTATGAACTTAACAGAGATTATAGATGGAAGACTAATTAACACCGTTAACTTAATCTGTTAACCATTTTAACAACATATTAATAAATGTTTAGTCAAAATATGTTAGAAGTTAAAACGGCTAATCAAGATAAGTTGATGATTTAAATTGTCCACAAAAAAGTTCATGTTTTTTTCAACCAAATTTGAAAGTTGGTGATTTAAATGACAGTTTTCCTCACTTTCATTATATATCAATTTTTTTTTTTTTTTTTTTGTCAGCACACAAACAGACTCATATAGACTCTGTGAACCAAACTGGAAGCTCCGCATCCATATGGACTACAAACGAGGGTTGCTTTCTTGCACTGCGTGCTAGACTATCCTCACTTTCATTATATATCAATTAAAATACCAAATTTGCTGTCACGATTTAAAAACCTAGTTTTAATTTCATCTTAAAATCACTGCATGTAGACATTTAAAAAATTTCATGTGGTATATACACAAGTTTATAGTCTTGTTCTTAGTCAAATGTCATTTAAAATATTATTACAGTCATGAATAGATATTTAAGAAATATGAATGTGATTTTAATTTTTATAATTGTTTCAGGTTCATTTTATTGTTATTATTATTAAAAAAGTGTGGAGAAATTATAAGGCTCTTCTAAAAAACAAAAAAAAAAAACTGATAGATTTTACTTTAATTTTTGTGAACACTGTATTTTTTTCAAATTTTAATGTTTTAATAATTTGAAAAAATAATATTTTATATAAGATTTTTTCCTTTTGTTTATATAGGGTCCGAATATTTTCAGCGGAACGGAAATAATGCACTACGGGAGGGATAATGTGTTACCATTCAACCAAGCTTTTTGATTTTATTTTGTTTAAAAAAAACAAAGAAATAAAACGCAGAAAATGAAGTGCGGGATGTGCTTGTACCTTACCTTCAACTCCACCACCCAGTTGGTTATCTCTTTTTAAATTCTTCATCGTTTTAACGAAAAAGATATTTAATGGGGTAGCATGAATGTGCTAAACATAAAAATTTTCCATATTTAATCTTCTATATATTAATTCTGGAGCATTATAACATATTTTAGTAATCACGTATCATCACTATGATGATTCTTAGAATCTTAAAAAAATAAGTTGGTCCTTATAAATATATATTATACTTTTTTATTAAACTAGATATCAAATTAATTAGTAGTGTACAAAATAATATTCTCAATTATTTCCTTAAAATTACAAAATTACCTAATATGATTAACATATATATGATAATTAATGATTTTTAATAATACATATTTGATAATAATTTTTGTAACCTCTCTCTTTTTGTTTAATTTTATATTATTAAAAAAATAAAACAATCACATTAAGTATATAATAAAAAAATTAGATTTTTTCTAATATGTTATATATATTTTTTTTAAACTATAAATTACTAAAAATGGTAAAAGTCCCATATTAAAAATTTTGTGATCAACGGTTTAATTTTTTTTTGTTCAAGCAAGATACAAATGATCATAAATCGTATGAATATGAACTCTCATTAATCGATATTCATATTTATATATACATTAATATCATTTAATTAAATTATATACTATATGAAATATATAAATATGTTAATTTCAAAAATTTGCATTGAAAAACTATTGTGATTTTAATATTTTAATTTTGAAATTTGTATTGATATATATATCTCACATTAAAAGTTTTGTTATTAACGGTTTAAATTTTTGTTACAATAAATATACAAATATGATAAAATTATATGAGTAGGAATTGTCAATAATAAATATTTATATTAAAATATACTATGTGTATCTATGTCAATATCAATAACGTTTAATTATATACCATATAAAGCAAAATAAAGTGACTGTTTTGATTTATTTACCAAAAATATGATTGTAAATAAACAAAATTTATTGATTTTGATTTATGTACTTATTCTAATGTATATACTTTTATGTATACAAATTATTTTAAATATGTGGTTTCTAATATGTTATTTGATCCTGACAATCCGAGAAATACACTTTTTCAAATCGAAGTGGTTTTTAATATTGGAAGCACTATATGTTTTTTTCATTCAGATTAAATATTTTAGTCTTGATTTTTATTTCTAAAAATATTTTAATTAAATATCATGACAAAATTTCAGTCACCTTCTTTTGAGTTTGCTCGAAGAATGAGAGATTTAATCATTCGTCTAATATTTGTTTATTCCTAATATCCTATCTATCTATTATAATTTTAAGAATGAGAGATTTGAACTATTTATTATTAATTTTCTGGTTTATCATTTAATAAATCAAACAGTTCTTACTTTATACATAGTTTACATATACTAAAATAGTACAATATTATATTTTTTATCGGTATAGTCTTAATTAATTAAACCTCAAAACTGTAGGTTAATAAAATAAATAATTTGTTTTGTTCATCTAGAATTAGATGATTTTTAGACCGAATGGTAAATATATACTAGACATATATTTATACTTCGAGTCTGCACTTATATTCTATAACAACTTGATATATTAGATTTGAACATTAATATGTGAATATAATTTGCTTTTGATTTTCTTCAAAATTTTTGATTATTAGATGTTTATCTGAAGTTGAATTAATTTTTACAGATATCAACCATCTTTTTTAATTGATATTTATGTAATTCACCGAATTCACGGAATTTAAAAAAAAAAACAAAATTCACATCACTGAAAAGTAGACTATTATCTACTGTCTCATTTATTATCTACTGACACTGTATATATCATTAAATATTTTATCTTCATCTACACTTCGGCTTCACGTGGACATTTAATATTTTCTGTGATACTAAACATCATTATCATCCTATCTCATTAACTCAAAGTAATGCAAGTCTTTTTTTTTTTTTAAACAGGGTAATGCAAGTCTTATGAAGAACAGAAGAGGAGTTGCAGTGCCGCCTAGTGCGGCAGTGCAAATGCACAAGTCCCACATTTTTGGTTCAACTTTTTTAATTGTTTTAAGACTTTCAATTTTGGAATTTCTATATTTTAAGGATCTAATTTTTAAATTGACTATCAATTATTATTAGGAAAGGAAAAAAAATATGCACATGGCCTACTAATCTTTTAAGCCGGGCCTAGATAGAAGAGTTAAAGAACCAAAGTAATAAGGAACATCTGTTATAACCAGGTTACCAGCAGATTTTTATTACACGTCCTGCGAACCCAAACAACCTCCATAGGTGCTAAATTTTTTCCGCCACTGTCTAATATCTCGGATCACCGGGTTCTGTTATCACCTTCAAAATGTGCATATATATACCATTTGTGTCCAAACAAGTTTAGATAACCATGAGGAAAGCTTTGTAACTCAGTTTCCAAAACTTATTTGCTGATGATGATTCCATACTTTTTCTTGCTTCAAAATATAATCCTTGTGAATCTCGTAAGATCTAAGTTATTGACGAAGTTAACCCATTTTCTTGAGATTGGCAATGGCAGTTGTATTTCACATAACTTTGTCTTGGACGACTCCATGTCATTTATACCCACGTACTTTATCAAAAATCATTTATAACCACGTGCCTGTGTTAAATTTGAAAAAGTCTACTACTTCAAAATTTTAGTTTTCTTGGTTCTGAGTTTCTGACTATCTGGAACTTCTGCTAGACTTGCCCCGAGATAAGATTCTTCTATTTTTATCGGATAACATTTCCAAGTGGTAGTACTAGGGCTGGAATTTTTAGAACCGAAATTTAGGTTAGTCCGATGAGAAGTTCAGTTCGATTCTGTATATTTATAAAAAAAACATTAGTTTTCGGTTAGGTTCAGTAATCGGTTAGTTCGGTTTTTCAAAAAATAATTTTGTTAACCAAATTTCGTACAGAAAACCAGAATTAATCAAAATTTCGAAGAGAGGTAACCAAAATTATCCAAATATTTCGAATCAACCTAACCAAATTAACTAAAATTTGAACCGAATTAACTAGACAAACCAAATTAACTGAAATTATTCGTATTTAAGTGATTTTACCTAAATTTTTAACCGAAATATAATCAAAACTAAATACTACGGTTAGTTTCAGTAATTTTATAGAAAACCAAACTACCCAAATACCGAACCGATTCAATTTTTTATGGTTCAGTTCGGCGAGATTTTAATGGAACCGAACTACCCGAAAATAGAACTACTCGAACCAAATTACCAGAACGACCTGAACCCGCATGCCTACGTAGTACATTCAATATAAAGGAGAAAAATGGACGAAAGCAGTTGAGCCATCTTAAAATGCATGGTAACTCGTCTTAACACACAAAGGCAAAATGGTAATATCGTTCTTTTTACGAAAATCATGTTCATAAAATTATTCATCAATTCTCTTGAGCAAGATTTTTGAGCTTCAAAAACAACAGAACTATTGTAAAAATATTATTTATTGGAATAAATTTAACATTCTTTTTGAAAATACAGTTTTATATAAGAAAATTAAATGCAATGTAATCCAAAATTCTGATCAAAGGTCTGAAGAAAAAAAAAGAGATTTAATCTCCTCTCTTTCTCTCTATGAAAGATCCAGAGAGGGAATAAATAAAAGAAGAGAGAGAGAAAGTCAAAAGTATTTATATATCTATCTATCTATTCTATTAAAATTAAAGTACACTCTAGAACCAACATCTACTCTCGTATGTAATATTACAAAAATTGTCACTGATAATTAGACAAAAATTAAATTTGTCAGTAATAGCATTCATTTTATTCAAATGATAAAAAAAATCGTGTAGCTATAAATAGGAGATTAAATACAGACCATCATCGAATTGTAAATAAGACATTATATGCATTTAGTGTTACTAAATATTTTATATGAATTTAATATGGTCAATACGTATCTTATTGTTCATGCAATTCCCAACCAAATTTATTTATTATGATACTAAATCTTTCTGGAACTGTTTAGTTAATGTAAGTTATTTAACTATTTTGGCTTAATATTTGTTTAAACTTACGTGATACTAAAATGATGGTTAATATTATGCATCTATCTCACAAATATTATGCATTTATGCTTTTTTAAATTCATATAATAGCATAGAAAATAAAAAATATAAGAAAATATGCACAAGAAACCATCTATTCAAAATTGAAGTACACTTTAGAAATAACCTCTACTCTCATATGTAATATTACAAAAATTGCCACTGATAATTAGACAAAGTTAAATTATTTATTAATGGCATTCACATAATTCAAATGAGAAAGAAATCGTGTAGCATTTATAAATCTATTCTATTAAAAATTAAGTTCACTTTAGAAATAACCTCTACTCTCATATGTAATATTAAAACAATTTCCACTGATGATTAGACAAAAGTTAAATTCTATATTAATGGCATTCACATAATTCAAATGAGAGAAAATCGTTAAGCATTTATAAATAGGAGATTAAATTCAGACCATCAGCAAATTTTTAAATTAAAAATTATATGCATTTTGTGTTACTAAAAAAATTATATGAATTTAATATGATCAATACGTATGTTATTGTTCATGTGATTTCCAGCTAAATTTATATATTATGATACTAAATCTTTCTAGAACTGTTTAGTTAATGTAAGTTATTTAGTAACTATTTTGCCTTAATATTTTATATACATTTACATGATACTAAATGATGGTTAATATTATGCATCTATCTCACAAATATTATGCATATAGGCTTGTTAATTATTACAATAGCATAGAAATTAAAAATATAGGAAAATATGCACTAGAAACCCATGATTTTAAAAATTGTAAAAAATATTCATACAAATTTTGAAAATCGTGCCATAATTTATTAAAATATATTCCTTATTCCTTATTTGTTATTTTAACATTTTCCTATTACTTTAAACAATCAATTAAAATATATTTATGACCTATAAACATTTACAAATCATACATACCATATATGAACTATATTCAGTTTCTTAGTGGCATGGTATCTTTCTGAGAGTCTTTAGCCTTTAAGCAATTCATATCTACCAATAGTTGGATTTTTTTCTTTCTCTGCAGTTATTATTTAATCATATTACCTAACTCGGTAAAAAATTGTCAACAGAAATATAGGAAAACCACAAAGGATAAATAAAAGGAAAATTTGATCTATAACCTAAAAAAACTATAACTAAGTGAATATATATTACAATTGAATGGTTAGAATATAACCTACACATTATTTTCATTCCTTTTTTTATTCTTATAATCATGTTTTCCTTTCAATTTTTAATATCTTTTAATTTTGCATAATACAATAATTCAGTTTTGTATTTTACATATTAAAAACATAGATTGTTATCTACATATAACAAGTTTTTACATTTAAAAACACACATATTTTATAAATTCTATTTATATTACATAAACTAAGTTTTAAAGCTATATTATATTATATTATATTATATTATATTATAAATTCAAATAGTATAGTTCAAATTCTCTTTTAAATAAGATATCATTTTGTATGTTCTATTCTACTTATTAAATATAATAGAAATGTAACTTTAAATTTTTTCTCTTACGTTTTATATATTGTACTTTGTATTCACATAAATTGTTTTATTTATGTATAAAAATAGAATAGTATTGTATAGCCTATTGTTGACAAAATTTTATAACGTCTCTGTTATGCGTTCACTTGCAGCAAAAAAATATTATCCTCACAAATGCATACCTGTCTCATCCAGTTCTTATGGTTATTTATTTAGTTTCATTTTCTCTTATGTATATTACACTAGGTAACTCTAAATAAAAACATGTTTTTATACAAAAATCTATAAATAAATTATGTGTTATTTTATAAAAAGATAAAATATTTAACTCAAAACACAAAATATTAAATTTGCATCACAAAATATTCATAGAACTGTTTATTAGAATCTACAAGTAAATTAATGTACATTTACAAGATTATTATATTGTGTTATAGTAACCAAATATGTAAATAGATTTTCACAGTTGGTTTTCTTAGAAAAGCTGTTCTGAATTAGAATTATTTTCAAAATCCAAAGTTATTGTCCACCTAAAATAATAATTGATAATTAATTATATAAAAGTTTCTAAATACAAAAAATCTTATAAAAATCTATAATATTATTATATGATTTCTCAACCAAAACAAAATTCACTTATAGAGCGAATCAAATCAAAATCTAATTTATATAATAAAACATAGGTAGTGATTGAAACAGTGGGATCAAAAGCTGAGAAAAAGTGAAACTGAATATAAAACTTTCTTTTGACATATTAATCTATTTTTACTCTTCTTCAGCGTTAATGGGCTGAAAACATTTTCCTCTTGATTAGATAAAAATTTAGAATAATTCAGTAGAAAACAAATTTACTTCAGTATATTATTGATAGAAGTGCGATCCAGACTTCCGGGTAAACCCATCACTTGAAGAAATAAAATTTGATATCACGAGGAACATATATGCATAGTTCATTTTGTATTTTATTTACTTTAATCAAAAGAAACCTTCTCTGTGAGAGCAGGACCATTTTTAATATGTCTTAAGCATTATAGTAGCTGCATGTGTTCACCTCGATTAAAACATCTCCAATCCAAAAGACTTTGTTAAAACAAAAATCTTTAACAGACATTCAAACCTTATAAATTATGGTTCATCTGTATGTGTTTACATCGATAAAGACATCTCCAACAACTTTTTTTTTTTTTACATTTTAAGGTTTTTGGTTCTGCAAGTTCCGAATAGTAAAATTTCAAAGTTGAGTTTAACTTTACAAAATTTTAAAACACATTTCTCCAAAAATAATTATTTTTTAAAACACTATTTATTTTACATTTTACCCTCAGCAAATATATAACAGATATAATTTACTAAACAGTGAATATTAATTTTTACATCATTATAGTTCTTATAATTATATTTTATTTAAATATTCAAACATATTATATATATATTATTATTACGAGAAATATATAATATTTTAAAATTAGAATTAGTAAATAAAATAATATTATGTATAATATAAACATTATATACGCAATTGGGTCATTTTGTAACTTTTTTATATTTAACGCACATTAAAAATTTCTTCATTTGGTGAAACCAAATTATTCATAGATAAATTATAAATATTGTCGATGACAATTTTTTTAAAAAATATTGTGTTTTACTTTTTAGTGGGTATTTGTTATTTATTTATTTATAAAAATTTAACCTTCGTAACTAATTAATATTAAATTACAGATTTAAATGTATTTTTTATAAATATTAAAAATATTTGATGTTTTTATTGTAAAAATCTACATTTAAATTTTAATCCGGAGATGCCAAAAAACTTTTTGGTAGTAAATTGAGGAACTTTTCTTGTCATTTCAAGGAATCGAACGTCATTTATATTCTTAAACAGAAAAACACTCGCAGCTAAAGAGGATGAATGGTAAGTGTTGTGAGTGCTTTGGAATGTTTTATTTTTTACAGCCAATTTTGATATAAATAATGTCAGTAAGAAAGATATAAAGCCAGAGACTAATTTTTTAAAATAAATTAATTCTAGCAATCATAATTTTCTAAAGCTTTACATTTAGTACTTTCAAAATTATAAATAATTATATAGCAATAAAATTTAAAGGTAAAACAACAAAATCTACATACCTATAAACTAGTTCCGTGCCACAGTATGAAAAAGAAAACTTTCAATTATGGCGACAAATTTTTTTGAAAAAATTTAGGGCATCATCTATTACTTTCAGAGGAAATTATAGCACTATGATAATTAGGATTTAGAAAACATATGCTTATAATGAATATATGGGTTTCCTAAGCAACAAAAAATGTAGACAATTGTTTTTTTTTTTTGAACAAAATGTAGACAATTGTTAATTGCCAAACAGTCAGAGTAATTAGATGTTGGTGATTATAGTTTGAATGCATTTTTGAAATATTAAAAAAAAAAGTCAGGTTGATATATTTGATCTTTGTTCTCTTACGGCATAAAATATTGTGTAATTTAATTATTTTTTCTTAAAATTAGTTATACAATTTAATATAAATACTTGATTAGTATTTTTTAAAAGAAATCTTGTTCTATATCTAATATTTTCTTTGTTAGTTTAAAACTGAGATTTTATGATTCGGTTTTGGCAACCATAATCTGTCTAAAACTTAAGTCTACTAATCATGCCCCTAATCTCTTACACACTGAGTTGAAGAGCAAAACTCGTAAATCTATTTTAAATAGTTTTGACGAAACTTTATTATATTTATATAGAATTTGATTCGTGACTTCAAAATTCACGTATACGTGGGTTAACTAATATTTGCTCCAAAAAGTTGTTTTGGTCAAAAGTAAATCAAATTAGTGCTCTTGAGTAACTTCCTTTATGTGCATGTCTTCTGCTTACCATTGCTAAGCTTAAGAGGTTCCATTTCATGCTTTAGAATCTCATATATATATATATATATATATAAATATATTTTGGAATCTCATTTATATTAGAGCATCAGCGGCGGTCATGTTTTACAATGATTTCTCATCAAAATACTAATATAAAAAAAAAAAAAAAAAAAACAAATCAGAAAAATAAAGAGACTTACGTAGGGGAAGAGACTCTGACTTCTTTCGCAGAGATTATCTACACAAATGAGACAGCAAGCACTAAAAGGTTAAATTTATTTAGATAACTAATTTACTTTTACAATATTAATAAAATTATGATGAGAAACCATGTTGAAGAAATTTATCACTAAAGATGCTCTTAGTATCCGTTTCAATCTTTATTTGTAATGCAGAGATGATAGTAGTATCTGCAGGATACAAGTTTCGAGTACTTTCAATTATTTTCTTTCTTCTTTTTTTATTTCCTTTTGTTTTGATATGTTTTAGTATTCTACTTTCACTAAAAATATTATGACTTGAGTCCATAGAATAAGGTTAGATTCAAATCCTAATAGAGATGTATCTTATTTTTGGGTATAAAATATAAAATCCATTGGTTTGTAAGAGATATGTATTATTTATTATTAATCAAAAAGCTTTGGCTTTTTAAATTTTTATTTTCGGCTAGAACATCTTGTTTTTAACAACTTCAAATTCGTGTTAATCACTTCAAATTTTCAAGGCTAAAAAGTATTTCGTAACCTTGTATCGGTTATTACATCAATTGATCTCATATTTAGAAGTTTTAGTTTTTTTACTACAACTCGATCATTGATTTTATGACTCTAAAAAAACCTACGATGGAAGAACAAAAAGATGTGCCAAGGAAAATCTTGGAGACTTTCATAAGCAACAGTGATAATGCATTAAAAACGATTTTGGAAAGACAATACGACCAGTGTGATGGTCGTCATGAACCACGACACATAAACTATGTACAACATGACTAGTCGGATGTAGAGATGGTGGAAAATTTATTCAATGTCCCTATATAGGAACAACATCTTAATGCACAACAAACTAGCCGAAGAAATAATCAGCCGGACAAACATAAACATATTAAGATATCAATTACCAGTTACCACCAATTGGTGGAATTGGTGGTCAGTGGATTGACCATAATCCCTTCTTTTAAATTTTTGATGTGGGATACTGTATCTCTAATAGAATATATTCCATATTGTGATTATTCGTATATTTCATTATTTAGTAGGTTCCTATTGGAACTGTGTCATTATCTTTGTATAAATACTTTACTCTATGAATCAGTAAAAACAAGCCTTTTTAATTATTTCATGATATCAGAGAAATCGATTCTGACTTAATCCATAAATCAGTTTTTTCTTCTTCACTTTGTTCTAAGGTTACAAAAAACATGTTGGACGAAGTTTCGAGTGCTCAGAAAAGCTCGTGATCCGAGTGTACTTCTCCTTACCCTTTGTACACCAATAAACCGGGTGCTCTTATCACTTTGGTTATTTTTCGTGGTGATAACTTCTCTGAATGGGCAATAGAGTTGGCAAAACAAAATATTTTTATCGACGGCTCGATAGCTAACCAGCCATGAATCCTAATCAATTTTTCTGGATCACCACAAATTCCATGCTCTATTGGCTGGATTCGAGCGCTCGTCGATCCAATTAGACAATTTAGTGTGGCACATGTCTTTGATGCTTCCAAGATTTGGGTTTTTATCAAACGCAGGCCTCCATCAACAATGGTGCTCACAAACATTTACTTAAAAATGAGATCAGAAATTGTAAACAAAACAAACAAGAACAGTTGAATACTATGGACGACTATCCACTCTTTAGGAAGAACTCCAAAATATCAATAGTTCAAGATCATGTTTTTGCGTTGCAGCTTCCAGTGTTGAGAAGGAATATTAAGATTCTCGTTTCATAAGTTTTTGTTTGGTCAAGATGATGCTCGTTTCAGCAATATTTGCTCCCAGATCATCAACCAAGATCTACTTCTGGATCTATATTTTGTATCATTCGTGAAGAAGAACACCATCTAACGGTAGGAGATTAACAATGATGACATTGGATTTTTGTAAAAACTTATCTTCTATAGAATAAATGAAGTTGTTACTCTCCACATGAGGCTGCTGCCTCCAACCAATTTGCGACTGTCCACATGAGGAAAGAGCAAGGTTATTAGACTCGTGTTGCTTTAAACACATGAGTAGAGATCAAGATCTATTCTCTACAACGAATGCAAGGCACTCAATCAATCTGGGAAGCAACACATTCATGGAGGTTGTTGGAAAAGGAAATGTGAGTATGACATTAAACAACACACCATACAAGATAAGTGATGTGTACTACATACCAGAGCTCAAGAATAATCTCTTGAGTCTTGGTGAACTCCAAGAAAAGAATGTGGCAGTCATCACACAGAAAGGTACATGGATTTACCATGACGAAATAGGGCCATCGGCTTAGAGAAGAATGAGAATAAACCAGATTTTAATGCTATTTGAAAATGATGAAGAGAGAAACAACAGCAAAAGAAACACAAAAATAGTGGCATGAGTGGTATGGAAATTTCAGTCATTGTCATTGAGGAATGAATACATTACAAAGCACATACATGGTTTGAGGGATAACTTTGTTTGATGCTCAAATTTCCACTTTCTCAAACTATCTATTAGGCAAGCAGCCAAGGAGTCATTTTTCTAGGATGAGTTCATGAAGAGCCAACGAAGTACTAGAATTGGTGCACACATACATTTGTGGATCCATCAGCCCTATTTGCACCAGTGGCAAAAGGTACATACTATTCTTCATATATGATTTTAGCAAGAAAGGATGGGCGTATTTTGTGAAAGAAAATTTAAAGGCTTTCAGTCATTTCAAACAATTCAAAAAGATGATAGAGAATGAAACACATACAATATCAAGTTCCTTAGAATAAACAGAGGAGGGAATATACACCTCTTGAGTTCTCAGACTCTGCAACGTACAAAGAATTCAGAGAAAACTAACCACAACATACACCCCTCAACAAAATAACATTGTTGAAAGGAAGAACCGTACGGTGATGAACATGTTAAAATTGCTACTATCAACAAGGAAGGTACCAATTTTCTTGTGGGAAGAAGCATTCAACTAAACATTCTATGCTATTAATATATGTCCAACTTACGATGTAGAGGACATCACACCTCAAGAGACATAAAGTGGTATCAAACCGAATGTGGAACACGTTTATGTATGGGGAAGTCTGGGGCAACTTCACATCTCAGATGCGAAACAAGGTATACTCGATGACAAAAGCTTAACATGTGTTTTACTTGGTTTCTCAGAGGAATCCAAAATATATAGATAATACAATCCACATAAAAAAATATTGTAGTGAGTAGAGGTTTGGTGTTTGAATTAGAAAAAGTCTGAAACTAGAAAGAGACCAGATTACACAGAATCAGTGTTAACCATGAATGATGATGATGCAGTGTGGGAGGTGAGTGAAGGAGAAGAAAGTGCGAATGAAGCGAAAAATGAACCAGGGCGGAACAATGAGCCACACTGTAGAAGTCGATAATGGTCAGGTCAAGGGAGCCAGGGAGGAATGAAGGACAAAACCTCCACAATACCTGAGAGATTATGTCATTGGAATCGCAACAGTTGATGAGGAATAAGACACAAACATCGTAGATCTCAATTCCTCCAATCCCACAACTTATGAGGAAGCAGAAGAGAGTCTGAAATAGAGAGAGATTTTATAAAAGAAGAGATTATACTGATTGAAAAATCAGATTTGAATTCTATCAATTTTACCTAAATGAGCTAAGTGCATTGGAGTAAAGTGGATATACAAATCTAATCTCAACAAGAATGGTGAGGAAAGCAAGTACAAAGCTCGTTTAATAGCCAAACAATATTCTCAAGAACTTGAGATCGACTGCGATGAGGTGTATAAATATGTTGCCAGAATGGATACAATCATACCAGTTTTTGCTACATTTGCACAAAAATCAAGGGATATCTATGAATTAGACGTAAATGAGCATGTCTCCATCGAGTAATTGAAGAAGATGTATATGTGCAACAACCTAAAGGACATGAGAAAGAAGGGAAAGAATACAAAGTGTGCAAACTTCAAAAATTTATATATGGTTTGAAGAAAGCTCCAATAGCATGGTTCAGTTATATTGAACACTAATTCATCAAAGAAAGATTTCTCAAACTCCATAATTGAATAAAATATGTTATTAAAACAACAAACACTGTAATATTCTGATTGTAAATATTTATGTGGATGATCACATATATATATATGAGAGAATATTATGATGATGAGATAAGAAATCGATGCAAGAAGAGTTTGATATGTCGAATTTGGAGAAAATTAGGTATTTTTGGGAATATAAGTGGTGCATACTCCTTATAGGATTCATATCTCACAGTAAGGTTATGCACTAAAATTTCTAAACATTTTGACATGGAGAGATGCTCCTCAGTGTGTCATCCAATGGTACTTGGAAACAAGATCGATTTGGATGAGGGAGAGGAAGAGTGAGTCGATGAGACCTTTTACAAAAAAAAAAAATTGGGAGCCTCATCATCACAAACGCCAGGCCAGATGTTAAATTTTATGGCCTTATGTTAAGCCTCACTCAACCATATGTTCACGCAGCAAAGCGAGTCTTAAGGTACTTAAAAGGAACTTTGTATTATGGTATTTTGTATAAGAGAAGTGGAGCTATGATTTGTTAGTGTACACTAATAGTAACATTGCCAGAGATGTGGAAAGCAAGAAGAGTACTACTGGATATGTGCTTATAAAGGACAATGCATTATCAAAGCAAGGAGAGGACCAATCCCCAAATCATGCGGAAATCACCCCTACCACCTCCCCAAAGCATTGTAACACAAACCGATGCAGCATGGAATGGAGCAACAAAGAACGCAGGCCTAGGCTGGATTATCAAGAAAACAGGGGAAACACTGCATTTTCAAAGTTCAACCAGGTTCGTGTCTTCCCTGCTGGTAGCGGAAGCTTTGGCCATGCGGGATGCAGTGCGAAATTGTAAGGAGCTGGGGATCCAGCACGTCGTTTTCGAATCGGACTCATTACAACTTATCAAATCGCTTAACACAACTGTGGAACCTCCGGAGATCTATGGGATTGTGGCTGATGTTAGAATTGACTGTTATGCTTTTGAATTCTTTGCTTTTAGATGGATTCCTAGAGGTAAAAACTCTGAGGCTGACCAATTAGCAAAACAGGCTTTATACCTTGTATCGGGTGGTTTAACCACTTAACTTATGTTTCTTTATTTAATGAAAGTTGCGTTCCAAAAAAAAAAAGGACAATGCATTAATAGCATGGCTATTAAAGAAGCAACCAATCATGACGTTATCCACCACTGAATCAGAATATGTTGCCACCTCAATTTGTGTTTGTTAAGCCATCTGGTTCAAAAAGATACTAGAAGAGTTAGGAAAATGTAAAATAAAGAACACATATTCTATGCGACAACATTTCAACAATCAAATTTTCAAAGAATCCAGTGTTTCATGGGAGATGTAACACATTGGAGTTTGCTTTCATTTCCTGCGAGCTCTTGTCAACAACACATATATATGCTTGAAAATTCGAACAGATGAGAAAGTCGCAAATATCTTTACCAAACTTTTAAGGCGAGATCAGAGGAGCAGGCTTGAGGTTATTTAAGCCTCGGGTATGCTAAGCCTTGTGCACAAAGCTTAGTTTAGAGAGGCTTTGTTGGAACAAATCAAAGAAGCGATTGGAGTTATATATACCAGACAAGATCATCTGTTTTTCAGTCTTCTGGTCCGTTAATAATGGTCAAATAAAGAAAGATTAACTAGGTCAAGTAGTTGTTTAAGTAGTTGCTTAGTTGGTCAAGTACTTATTTAGTTGGTCAAGTAGTTGTTCATATTTCTATGCTTTTCTTTAGGATCATATTATTGTTGTAAGCTATAAATGTCATTTGATATATTGAATGAAATATATCTTAAAAAATTCTTAAACAATAGATTATTGGGTTCATCAAATTCTCCAGTAGTTTACGTGTACTTTTTGCGGATGAGAATGGGTAATCCTCGGAATGGTTTGCTACGCTAGATGGGTTCTGGATGCTTCTTTTGGTGAAATTCATTTGCTTGCATCTTGATTGGTAACTTCTTGGGTAGGTATCTTTAGGTAGGGCCAGCTCAAAGTTTGTCAAATTTCTTGAAAAAGATTTTTAATAGCAAACATATTTTTAAAAAATTTAGTATGTGTATCTAAAATTGTTTGTATGCTATTTTAATTAATAAAATTGATTATACAAAATATTAAAAAACATATTTTAGTTAAAGATATATATATAACAATAAAATGTATATTTTTTTAAAAAAAATTAGACCTGTAATATATGTGATATGCCCTTACTATTTTTATTGCTGATGACTGCATGTCCTAAGCTCTTGTTGGCTGCTTGTTGTTGGTTCGTTCTTTGTAAGGTCAAATACAGTTTCAAACGATCTGATCCTGCACTGATTCTCTCTACCTTTACTCTCAACAATATCTTCACGTTCTCGTGCTTCCGGCGGCCAGCGGTGTTCGTTCCGTTGGTTACCCCCTCCATTTTCCCGTTCTTCTCTCTTCTGCCTCAACCCTTTGATATCTTGTGTATTTGCATGGTTCGAACAATTAAGTGCATTGCATATGCATTTGTCCTTATCAGGTGATGGAGATACCATTTGGTGGAATTGGAGCGTTGGAGTTATGAAGCAAAAGGGGTGATCATTGTTCGAGAGACATATTGATGGCAAAGTTTCACAGCGGCCGAGAAACCATTTCACTAAGCCATTATGACTCCCATACGACTTTTCCTCATCATGCCTAAGTGTTGGAGTGGTATAGTGCAGCGGTATGATGACAAGATATCTCAAGACATTGAAGTTTTGCGGACTTTGAATCGGTTTGATGCAGCGGTTATAAAAAGCTGCTGCTAAGGAATCATGAAGAAACTTGAGCTCAAGTGTTGCAGAGGCCTAATGGCAGAGGTTTGGTGTAACCGCTGTGACTCTCAGGATGCAACAATCAAGCAACGGTTCAACTGTTGGAGCGGTTTATGGTAGCAGTGGGGAGCAGGCCGATGCAAAAGTGTGGGTTCTGAATCAGGAAGTAGTAGTAGTGTCACGAAGACGCCACCAAGAACATGTGAAGAGACTGGAGCCTAACTCTTCCAGTGGTTTATGCGCAGGCTTTAGAATATGCAACCAAACCATTGTGGACCTCCAGCTGTCTCATGCAATAGTATCAGCATGCCGCTGGTAACCTTTGAAAAGTCAACATTCGAACTTTAACCAGACTTTTTACCCATTTGTTTTTGGGTCAATCCATAGTTGTTGGATTGACCTTGTTCAAGTTTAGGATTCTATAAATCCTTTTTAGGCCTAAATTTAAGAATGATCTTGTCTTCTCTTTAAACACATTTTTATTTTGGTGAAAAATCAATCTTTAGTCTCTTATCATCTTATTTCTTTGTGTTTGTTGAATTAACTTGCTTCTTAACATGATTTATCTTCAATCTATTATGGGTTTAAGGTTTATCATGAAGATTAGGGAGTAGACTCCTATTGGATCTATGAGTTAGGGTGATTAGAGTTAATGAGTGAAGAGTTAAGGTGTTTTAAGGGACAAATCTACTTGTTTCCTTGCTATTTAAGTATTCTTTATTCTTGATTGGAACTGATCACTCTCAATCTTGATTTTAAGTTATTTATTGATTTGAAGGTGTATGATAAAATGCTTAAATATGTTCTAACTTGAATAGCAAAAAGATTTGATGCTAGGATTGTTAGATAGTTAGTAGACTTGTCTGAGATGCATGCTTGAATGATTTAAACTAATGGAAATTGATGTTTAGTTCATAATTGCATAAGGATCTTTATCTTGGGAAAGAAATAATCTTTATTTGTGTTCTAGACTTAAGAAAAATTGTACATTGACATCTTGCTACCTTAGAAACCTGAAAGTCTTCCAACAACAAAACTTTTATGCTCAAGAAACAGCTACTAAAGCGATTTGTGATGCTAAAGAATGGAAGGAAGCTCAATTAAAGGTCATATCTTCGAATCCGATTAAGACTACCCGACAAATCCACGGAACACCTGAGGTAGTCTGCCGATTGAATGCAGCTTGGAAAAAGGAGCTTAATGCTGCGGGACTAGAGTGGAGCTTCTTAGAGAGACATAATGAGAGATTTGCCTCTCACAGTAAACCAATTGCGTTTGTGATATCGTCTCTTGTGGCGGAGGGATTAGCAATACGCGCAGCTATGGAACATGCTGCTATACTACAATTGGAGAATGTGATCTTCGAATCTGACTTGCTCCAATTAATAGCATGGATCGTTTCGGGACATAGCTTATCGGATCTCCATGGAATCTTATCAGACATCTCTCTCCTTTCGTTATCGTTCAATCATGTTCTCTTTAGATTTGTCCATCGAAACAATCTGGTGTTTGAAGATGGGCTTGCAAACAGGCCTTAAATTACTATGTAACAAACCCAGTTTAATTTGAGTTAATGATATGTTATGAACAAAAAAAATGATATCTTGCCACCTTACCTTTGATCTTAATCACTTGAAATCAAATGCCTAACCCCATGGATCATGTTTCTTTATTTGATTGAAAGCTTGATTTGCATTTAGTGTTTTTCTTTTTGAATTGTCATTTGTTACTTGTTTCAAATCAACCACCTTGCTATTGCTTAGTTTAAGTTGTATGACTTGGATTCTTTATGATTAAAATCTTCTTAAGTTTGGATTGTCCTTAAGTATTACAACTGCTTATGATTAAACTTATCCATATCACCCTATGATATGTCTTCTTCATCTCTTCTCCTTACTGGACGCCCTGGATTTTTGCTATGGTGATGCTAACTGGATCTTGATTGTTCAAGGGTCTCATGGAGATCTGGCGTGGTGAGATGAGTCTGATCCGTCAAAGTTACCCTCGATTCTGGCTTCCTTGTCTGAGAGAGCTCATATATGAGACTCAAAGGTTCGTCAGTTGGGTTCTCTCTGATGCTTATATCCTTGCCCTTGTCATTCTTTCCAGTCGTCCAGTTTCTATGGTCTTGCAGAGATTCTTCACACCATCTGTGTGAAGGTGACATGGAGGAAAGTCATCAAGGACCTCTCATGTTCAAATTTCAGCAACCATGGTTCGTTTTTTGTGAAAGTTTGGTTGCCTTTGTTTCATGCGTCTGTGGTTGGCTAGTAAGGGCCTCGAGGATTGGTTGATCGTGGTCTCTTCAGAAACTGTTCACAGAGGCTTCACTCACCAGATATTAGCCTATTTTGAGGATTTTGTTCCCTTTCTACGATAAATTGCTCTGAAAAACTGCATCTTGCCTCGATTGATGTTGCAGCTCCTCCTTTGAGAGTTTCTCTGTGTCGTGTGGCCAGATGAGGGGATTTTATTGTCCCCTACACTTGACTAGAGCATTTCTATTTTCGTTTCAATTCGAGTTGTCTTGGTGTCTCTTCCCCGAGTGGTTGGTGAGTTTGGTGTTTCCAGATGGTGCTTTTAAAGGATCTTCAGATCAGGTATAGCCAGCCTTCTCTGTTCTATGCCTCTTGTGAGTAGCTTGGGTCTGTCCTTTACAGAGCCTCTCCATCTACCTTTCTCTTTATTTTCTACCAAGTCTACAAAAATGGAAGTGCTTTGTGCCCTAGAGTATATATTGTTTTCTTTTTGGTAAAAATAAACTGTTATGGGTTAACTTTTTATAGTGACTAACCTCATCCTGAAAGGTTCCATATCCAGGAAACCCCGAAAGCTTTATTTGGGGTATAGTACCACCGCGCCGATAGAGTATCGAACCTGCGACTTCTGGCAGTCTTCTATGAAAATCTCAAGGAACCACTAAGCCACCTTGATATCTCCTGGAATATACATTGCTGTTTTTTCGTTCTAGTTTTTTACTTAGGTTTGTCTACTAAAACAAGTTTATATTCTATTGTCATGATTTTTTTTTTTTTACTTTCTTGCGGCCCTCTGAATCGAATCTACTCTCAAGCATAAAGCGATATCAAGTTTTCTTGTAATCAAACCGACTCTACTTTCATAATGAAATTTACATTTTAGCAACCAAAAAATGGTCTCAAACCATTTATAAAATGTCATTGTGAAATAAAAAAATTTGTTGGATGTGAATCTGATTTATCTGAACTATAATTGGTCAATGATATTTTACTCGATTCACTTTCACCAATGCATAGTTGTATACTTGTATTAAAAATATAAGAGCATGATTAATAGAGGTTCTTAGCGGAATATAAGGAAAAATATAAAAAAAAATCTTACAATTTACAATCAATTCATTCAATTTTTCCAATTAACTGTCTCTTAACTTTTAACTAAAAAAGTTACCGGTTCTTAAATATCTTATTTAAGAATTGGTTCTTAGCTTTTTTAGTTAAAAGTTAAGAGACGGTTTCTTGTATTCCGCTAAGAATCCCACTAAGAACTCCCCACTAATCATGTTGTAAGCCTCGCTGGACACGTAACTATTAAAAAACAATATTCTTGCAATATAAATACAACGTCCCGGTCTATGGAATGAAGCACAAAAAGCAATACATACTATACGATGGCAGGCAAGTGTACTTTAGCCAGTGTTCTAGGGTTACTTTTGGTATTCACACTGTTCCAGAACCCGCTCACCGTCTGCGGACAAAGTATCCCGGCGGTGGCTTTGTTCACGTTCGGTGACTCCAACTTCGACGCCGGAAACAAACAGACTCTCACGCAAGTAAACGTTGCTCAAGGTTTCTGGCCGTACGGTAAATCCAGAGATGATCCTAATGGCAAATTCTCCGACGGTTTCATCGCTCCTGACTTCGTCGGTACGTTTAAAATCTTTATAACCAGAGAATCCTAGACCTAAACCTAACGTTAACTATTATTTTTTTACCACTAAATAAAAGTTAAGTGCATACTTCTTGAGGCTTTCAGCTGCTATTATTTTTTACCACCCATGGCAAATTCAGAGATGATCCTAATGGCAAATTCTCCAGTATTATTTTTTTTACCACCCATGCATGGAATATTTGTTTATCTTTTATAATTAATGAATGTGAAACCATATTCAAACAAAAAACTATGTTACATGTTTGTGTATATATATGGATTTTCAATGTTAAACCCCCTAAACTAAGTTTGTTTTGGATAAAAACCCTCAAACTAAGTATTTAACGGAAACCCTCAAACTAACTTTATTTAATGAATTAAACCCTATTAGGTCATAATTACCAGTACTACTGGTAAATCTTTAGTAGGGGAGTTTTTACATTAAATAAACATAATTGAAGGATTTTACCATTAAAAATCTAAAAAAATCTAAAAAATTCAAAATTTTATAATATTATCTTAAAAATTAGTAACTTAAATTTTCAAAATTATCTTTTTAATTTTTTTTGTAAATATATGAGTTTGATGTGTTTTTAACATCAACATTATATATGTATAAATTAAAAATATAAAACCCCAGAAAATGTAATAAAAATTATCTAAAGATTTATTATTACATTTTTATTAGATAATATATAATTTTATAATATTTTCTTGTTTTTACATTTTTAATATTTTAGTAACTTTATTACAGGTATATCTTTAGATAATTTTATTATATTTTCTAGGTTTTTACATTTTAAATTTATACATATATAATGTTGATGTTAAAAACACATCAAACTCATATATTTACAAAAAAAATAAGAAAATGCTAATTTTGAAAATTTAAGTTACTAATTTTTATGATAATCTTATAAAATTTTGAATTTTTAAAATTTTAATGGTAAAGCCCCTCAATTTTAATGTAAAGATTTATCGGTAGTAATGGTAATTATTACCTGGTAGGGTTTAATTTATTAAATAAAGTTAGTTTATGGGTTTTTCCGTTAAATACTTTGAGAGTTTTTACCCAAAACAAACATAGTTGAAGGGTTTTAATGTTAAAAATCATATATATATATATATATTGTACTTTCTTATTTGAGAAGAATGTTACATTCTAAAAAGAATAATGAAATAAAGAATAAACCACTTTCCTAATTGTTTGCTCTCAATGCAAACCAGACGACAAAACCTCCTTTGTAGTGGACGGAATTGTGCTCAACTTGTTTCGTATTTTTTTGTCAAGATGTTTCTCTAATCTTATCGTTGGAGAAGGATCTGTGTTTCATGTCGACGCAGCGGCGTCGACGACGCTCATTCCTTTCATCCATGAAATATTTGTTGTTTGTGTATACTTGATATTAACGAGAAATTATTAAAAATATATGATAAACTAATGGTAAGCAACCTTTAATGGTAAGTATGTAAGAATGAGTATCTAAAAAGTAAGATAATTCTGTTTTCTTAACATTTTTACCAAAAAAAAAAAAAATATAATAATTCTGTTTTCATGCACTTTTGATAAATAATTAAATTTTAATTTTCATGGACAAAATAAACCAATCACTTACAATAGTAAAAGAAGTTTTAGAAAGTATCTTGAAAATTCTGTTTTGAGATATTCTTACAAGAATTTCTCTCACCTTTTCTACTTTTTTAATTTTTTATTATTATTTTTTTGTAGATATTTTTATTATTTTTGTGAGGTGCTCTAAAATAATAAAAATACAATATGCAGCAACATTCATGGAAATTCCTATCCCAATCCCTGCTGCGCTTAAACCGGGCGTCAATGTCTCACGTGGAGCTAGTTTCGCCGTCGCTGATGCTACGCTTCTCGGAGCTCCGGTTCAATCTGTAAGTCTATTATTTTCTATATGTATATAAAGTGACCAACATTTTCTTTATATTCAAGTAAAAATAATAATCTTTTCTTTATGGAAAATGCAAGCCTGAGATTTACAAGGTCTGAAACAGTTAGTAAACATATATTTTTCTTAATACATTTGAAAACGAAATAATAATCACTAACATTTTGGGATCATGCGACACTCTGGGAGTAGGACTCCCTTTTGTTTTATATTCGTCAAAACACAACAATCTTTTAATTACTTGAAAAACAATACGCTTCACTATAATATACGTAATATTAACTAGATTTTTCTTCTTCTTTAGTTGACTCTGTATCAACAAATTACGAAGTTCAATGAAATGAAAGCAGCAAATTGGAATGACGACTTCATCAAGCAGTCATTGTTTATGATATACATTGGTGCTAATGATTACTTTAATTTCACCAAGAACAACCCTAACGCCGATGCATCTGCTCAACAAGCTTTCGTCACTTCCGTGACCAACCAGTTAAAGAATGAAATCAGCTTCTTGTATGCATCAGGAGCTAGAAAGTTGATGATCCAAACCCTAGCACCATTGGGTTGCTTACCGATAGTCAGACAAGATTACAGAACCGGAATGGAACAATGCTACGAACCTCTCAACAATTTGGCTATACAACACAACGAAAAAATCGGACCAATGTTGAACGAAATGGCTCTAAATGCTCCTGATTTCCAGTTCACTGTTTTCGACTTCTACAATGTTATTCTTCGTAGGATCACGCCGCAGAGGAGCTTAGGCTACAGTGAGTTGGTTAATTACAACTATTATTTATATATATATATATACATTTTAGATTTAAGCTCACAGACCAAGTGAGTACTATACGAAACCATTAAAATATGTTATATTGCTATAGGATTTTTACGGACGAATGTATCGTGCTGCGGTATTGGGACACACACTGCTTACGGTTGCGGTTTACCTAACGTGCACTCCAAGCTATGCTCGTACCAACGATCTTACTTATTCTTCGATGGGCGTCACAATACTGAGAAGGCACAAGAAAGTTTTGGTCATCTTATGTTTGGAGCCGATCCAAATGTGATCCAACCGATGAACATCCGTGAGCTCGTTACTTACCCAGTAGGTGAACCTATGCGTGAGGCTTGGTTACCTACTAAGTCAGCCACAGCCCAAGCCAGAGCCTCTAGCTCGTCGACAAGCCCCGGTTATGAGTTAAACTGAGTCTCTTTAAATCGTAATGTGTTTAGCTTACAACTTCTTCTTTTTCATCCTGCTCCAGTGAATTTCCCTCTACAATAAAAGATTGATCACTGTAACTCATCTATGGGACTGATTAGAGAGTGAATCAATCTATCGATCGTTTACGCAAACTATAAACCAAGAGCATTTAGTCCAGTTACTTACTGAAAGGATATGAGCAAAATATCGGAGCATAACCAATCCAAAAATTCACCAATTTTAATCCAAACCAAACGATGTAAAAATTCAAATTGTGCTTGTAACCGGATCTGAATTCTCGATTCTCGGGTTGAATAAAAATTTCAATTTCAAAAAAAAAAAAAATTCAATTAGCTCAGTGAATTTGGTTCAGTCGAGTTATATGAACTTTTTATTTGCTGTATTTAAATCATAATCCAAACCAAACTATTTACTTAACAAATCATAGATATGTCAATGTCACTAAACTTTAGCTAGCTTACACAAATTTTAGTTGTTTAAACCGAATTGTGTTTGGTTATATAATGTAGTATCACATACTATATAGATCTTCATTTACTGATCCATTTAATATGGTATCATTTTTCCAGACATATATAACTTGACAAATTAACTGTTGTCATTACTAATTTCGTTCGGCAGATAAGTGTTTTGGAAAAAAATATTTTTAAAATAGATTTTGGTGTGTTTATATAATTTTTAGTATTTAGAAATAGTAAATTGTAAATTTTAAGAAAATCAATTAAACTTTTTGAAATACTATTTATCTTATAAAAAAATACTTTTAATTTATCTGAAAATTGACAATTAGAAAATATGACGTATTTATATATTTATGATGTGAATAAAATATGTTATTTTAATATGTATGAAATAATGAAAAATATATCTTTAAGGAATGAAGTGAATATTAGTTTTTTTTTACATCTGACTAATCTTGGAATACTCAGCTCCTCTCTAAAATTCAGCTCTTCCTTTTAAAGTTATTCACGGTGTTGAACTGACATGTGAAAATCTTCAGAAGCGAGGTGAAAACACAAACTGGATCAGACGCGGTGCTACAGAGACCATGTTACATCTCTTTCGCCAAACAGGTTTGGGAGTTGATCCCATGGCTCTTCAACTCAAGTTTGGCTGAATCATTCGGTAAAGGGCAAGAGACATCCCACCTGAGAATTAATCTACAAGGCTTTCGCCAAGGACCAATCTCTTTCCAAGGTTGCTTGTGCTATCAGGAACTCCAGAACTAACTCCTCATCGAGAACATGATCAATCTCTGTTGCGGCATGGAAAACGGTCAAGAAGAGGGACGGATTCGATTGGATCTTCACTGATTGGCACCAAACAATCTCTCTCGGTATCATTCATATATGGCTTAGACCAGTCTCTCAAGAGCTCATTTGAGCGGTCAACCGACAACGGGTACAGCTCGGAACTCTATTGGACATCGCTTCTCTGCTGTATTCTCGTCTTCTATACTTTCATTTTCATTCCTAAAAATTAAAATGGGCCAGCAAACCAAATTGCAAAAGCCTTTGGAAAGATTCAAATTGGCCTCCAATATAATATTTTCTGATTTAAAGTGGTGTTTCGAGATTCAACTATTTTAAAAGCAAATATGAAACTTTTATATAACAAATATTTAGTCATCCATAAGCAAATAGATGCGTGTTACTCTACATTGGATCTCTATTACTGTATCATTTTCTACTTTTGTTTTGATAGTTCTCATTATTTAGAATTTTATGCCTATATGATTTAATGATAGTATCCAACGTTAAAAACATGTATATAGAGAGAATGTACAATACAAAATGTTAACTAGAAGTTTATGATTCAATTAAATTACCTTTAGGTAATGTTATTTTGAAAATAATATTGAGTGTTTATTACGTCCAAACTTGTTTTAACATTTATCATGTTACCCGGTAATTTTATTGAGACCATTAACTCCTAAATTGTTATATTTTCAATAAATTTGTTTCCGTCAGGAATTTCTCGATGGAAAAGAAAAATTCCCAATGGAAGTCAATTTTTGAAAGACTTCTTAGAATACTCTCGAAAGACTTCTTGGAAAGTCTTCTAATGCATTTTATGCTAGAAAACTTTCCACGAAGTCTTCAGGAAATCTTCCGAAGTCTTCTTTCCAAAGTGGTTCAAATGGATGATGTCAAGTAGAGTCTAAGCTTATCTATGTTGAAGAATGATATCTAGTTCTGTGTGTAATAGTTTTGTTTATGGTCTGTTTTATGATTTGTATGTGTACTATTGTAGTTGTGAATTCTTTTGTAAACTTGAAAAAATGTTAATCAAAACAATTTGGTAAATATGTTCATGTTTTGCCAAAAGTACTTGACATTATTGAAGTTATTAATACAACATACCAAAAAATTTTAAATCATTCGACCCACTCATAACAAAACACAACAACACAAAACTTAGTCAAATTTACTAAAACTAAGGGAGAAGATTTCTCAAGAAAACTTAGTCAAATTCACAAAAGATAAAAATTGAAATTTAAGTGAAATTGAAATTCTAAATTTCGTTGAAGTTAAAAATAATATCTTATGATCTAAAAGACACATTAAACCACATGCTTGATATTCTTGAAGTTACTTAACACTTTTGAAAGTTAAAACATACCTCGAAGTTACTTACCATTCTTGAAAATCTAACGTAGAAGACTTTTCTCACAGGATTCTCGGACTAGTTAGAAACATTAGTAAACATGAATATTTGAAATCTCATAAATATCACTAAATAAGTTACGAATTTCATCTTAGAGCCCCAACATTGACTAATATAAATGAATTATTAAGAAAATATTAAAAAGTCATTTTAATTGTAGAGAAAGTAAAAGTTTATTAAACATTGACGTACAAGATTTCCTAAGAAGTCTTCTTAGAGAAGATTTCTTAGGAAGTCTTCTATTTAGGTCATTTTTGCAATTGCAAATTTACAAAGGAATACTTCTAAAGAAGTCTACTCTACATCAAACATCTTTAAAAGCCTTCCTTTGTAAATATTGGCTTACTTTTGAATTTGAAAAATCTTCGAAAATACCAGAGAAGACTTATAGAGAAGTTTTTTCTCGTAAACATGTTAGTTTTGCAATTGACCAAAGTTCTGTAGATATTTGACTTTTTCTTAGAAGACTTCTCACGTTCACATGAAGTCTTCTCACTGTCGCAAAAAGTCTGTATAGGTTACTTTTTTAGAGTAGAGAAGACTTTTTTAGAACTCTTCCAACATCTAAGGAAGTCTTCTCTCGTAATCAAAGATTTGACCAAAAACATGGAATAAATTTTGAGAAGACTTCTAAAAACACACACAAAGTCAATTGCAAAACTAACATATGCATTGACCCGAGAGAAGTCTTCTCGTTGGAGAAGAAGAGAAGCCTTCTTCGCGAAATAGATCTGAAAAAAAATTCAAATACTATTTTTACGATCCAGTGAAATTCATGTTTAAATTTTACAAGCACACATAACTTCTTAATGGAAGTTACTCCCTCGTTCTTGGCCATGAATCATGAACTTGAATAATTCTAATAAGCTTATAGTTTTTGAAATTAAAAAAGTTAGGATTGTTGGATGAAATAAGAGATAAAGTGAAAAGGAAATGGTTTATGTGTGTAAAAATGAGGATATGAAGATGTATATGTTTATTTTAGGTGCATTTAGAGCTTGAAATCGATTGTTCATGGTGGTTAGTGTTTTGATGATAATGACAATGTTGTAAATAAATGAGGAAGATGAGGATGAATGAGTAACACACTTATTTTCGAAAAAAAAGAAAAAAATAAATAATAATGATATTTTCGTGAATAACTCGAACTTCTATGGTGAACATGGCAAATGGAAGTTTCAAAAAAGCATGAATCATTTTTGTGTTTGATTTTAAATATTAAGTCATATTTAAAAAAAAGCCCTTACGAATAACTATTTTCAGTGTATTCACTTTATTATGCTACTATCGTAAATATATGAGGAACGTTCCATTTAGAAATAAAATAAAGAGGGATGGAAAATGATATACTCTCAACATCTAAGAAAATCATCCTTTTACATGTTTTTCTGTATAAAATATATATTTACTAAAAGACGATAGTTACGTAAAAAAAGTTATAATAACATGATGAGGGGTGATCATATAACAGCACAATTCATGGGCATTCCACACGACTTACCGCCGGCGCTTAAACCCGGCGCCGATGTCTCACGAGTAGCCAGTTTCGCCGTAGACTACGCTTTTATACTTGGAAATGGGACTCGGACTCCTAAAAATTCTGTAAGCAAGCTTAATTATTTATATATTTGTATAATAATAGTATTATAGTGTTATTATTACTCACTGATTAGCACTACTATTATTTCTTTGTTGGTTGACACTGAATCAACAAGTGAGGAAATTCAATCAGATGATATCAAATTGGAAAGAAGATGATATTCCCAAATCATTGTTTATGATATCCACTGGTATGGAAGATTACTACAACTTCACCAAAACCTATCCTGATGCCGATGCTTCTGCTCAACAAGCTTACGTCATATCAGTCATTAACCGACTAAAATATAATCTAGAAGTAAGTCTTTCAACCTAAAATTAATGGGAAAATGATTTCGTGACTCGTGAGTATTGATTATATTCGTTACTATAAAATAATTAATGTTGATTGCAGTTGTTGTATTCATCGAGATCAAGTAAGTTCGTCGTACATAATGTAGCGCTATTAGGTTGCTTACCTATCGTGAGACAAGAGTTTAATACTGGTTACGAGTGTTACGAGAAGTTCAACGGTTTGGCCAAAAAACACAACGCTAGACTCGGACCGATGCTGAACAAATTAGCCAAAGCCAAATCTGGTTTTCAATTCACACTTTTTGATTTCTACAATGTCCTTCTTCGCAGGACACAAAGAAACATGAATTACCGTAATCCGTAAGTACTATATATAACTCTCAAAATATTACACTAATGCTTAGTCAAGCTCGCTCTTGTTGTGTGACTAATTAGGGTTCTCCTTCACGAATATATCGTATTGCGGTATTGGGTCGCACAATGCGCATGGTTGTGGTTTACCTAACGTGCACTCGAAGCTATGTGAGTATCAAAGATATTATCTTTACTTCGACGCACGTGACGATACCGAGAAGGCACAAGAATCATTTGCTCATCTTCTCTCTGGAGCCGACCCAAACGTTCTGCAACCCATGAACATTCGTCAGCTTATTACCTATCCTGTTAACGACGATATGTCTGAGTTTTGGAAAGAACCAGTGGAGGAGAGAGAGTTTATTGTCAGACCATGGCTTTGACGTTGGTGCGAGTGGATCTATGCAGCTCGTCTAGTTTCGAGCTTAATATTTACTCTCTAAGATCACGCGCAAGTTGAACGTTGTGACTGTTATTGTAACTAAATAAAATGTTGTCCTCTGTTTTTAGTTTTTTTTTTGTCACAAATTTCATTAATTCAAATCTAAGAAGTATCAACGATTACAACCGGAGGTAAGCTCGACGGTACGAGTAAAAAATTAAAACATATGATAGAAGTGTTAAAAGGAGAGACTTGCTCGAAGTAGAGAAACCTGCAGATAATCTTCACTTGAATCCTTGAAACTACAGCTCAAAAGAGCTTCAAATAGTCTGAAACGACGTTGAAATACCCTAGTGAAAGGGATTTGGAAGAGTTCAATACCAGATTGAACACCCGAAATGATTCACCTCTCATGGAGAGGGATGCAGGAGAGTCTTTCTCAACCGCAATAGTATCAAAAGGCTTTATGTGCCTGGATTTGGCATTGAAACGCATACTGACAGCTCTAACAACCACAAGACTTATCCAAGAGACTAGGTGAATCTCCAACTCTAGCTTCACTTTCAAAAGAGTGCTTAGGACAATCGAATTTGGTGACGAAGCATACAGTTTAATCGGGTTAGAAACTCGGACCTTGACATTACCGTGTCTAGGCCAACTTGTTGTAACCGAAAGAAACTTAAGCAAACTGTCATCGTACTCGTTTCTGTTGAGCATGTGTGAGTAAACATTGGATAAGAGGCAAGGAGCTTTGGGATGGTCGGGTTGAAGCCTTAACTACTTGGATATAGGAATAAGGTTTCGATGAGATGCAGGTTGAGTCGTAGGAGACGACCCTGTGAGTCCCCGCTGAGGAAGATCTGAAGGTTCCCGCTTGAAAACGGTATGTGGCGTTGACGGAGACTTCGGCGGTACACAGTGCGGAAGTTGAGTAAGCTTTCCAACTAGAAGACCGGTAAGGTTGCGCTTGAAGAGAGGTGGAGGAGCTAGTAGCATGTTCGGCGTTGCAGATCTGGTATCTCCAGATCGGAGGATGGAAGAGGCTAGGGCCTCCACCGCAGCAGTAACGGGCCTGGCCCATGAACAACAAATCCTTCGCATCCCTGACCCTTCCGATATCACGACTAGAGAAATGAACGGTTTTGGGTGGTCGCTGGAGGAAGGGAGGGTACTGGCGCCTGAGGAGCAGGGGGCATTGAGAGGTTCCCCAGAGCAGACGAAACTTCCGGCGAGCCAAATCGGAGGTGTCTCAAGAACTTTGCCGGAGTGGCGGATTTTTTTGAAGATATAGATCTCTGGAGCACCGGTGGCGGAGAGAGAGGCACGTGAACGCGGTGGGAGTAGATACCAAGTCCGTACGGGGAGCATCAGAGCATCGTGTGAGGCGAAGCTGTTCGACGCCGTCGGAGAAGACATCAAATCTGACTGAGAGCTGAGCAAAAATGAACAAGAAGACTCGAACGAGAGGCAGACTAAGTACAAAACAAAGAGAGGAGGAGACAAGCGGTGACGCCGGCGAGTTAGAACGCTGCCGGCGTCGAAAAACGAGAACAAGTTCGGCGCCTCGATATTCGGGACAGAGAGAGAACGAAATTTAAGGCGAACTCTAGCTCGTACTAAAATTTCCTCTGTTTTTAGTTAAAAGTGCACTTTTGTTGTCATATGTATGAGATAGGTATACACACACACATTCGTCACTATTGGAAAGGCAAGCTTTTTTTTTTTTTTTAGCAACGAAAGGCAAGCTAAATCTCTTACAAATAATTTTTGAAAAACAATTAATACCTATAAATTCAAATGAACCGTAATTTCTTCATTGCAAATATAAATTATTTTAATATTAAATTCAAAAATGTCTTATGTATTTTCATCTTTCTCATTAAGTTATGAAAGGCATTAAAGAAATTGTAAAACTTATCTGCAACAAATTAAGACGGTAAAATTAATTAGAGTTCCAGAAAACTCGTAATTCTTTTCAGAGATGTATGAAATGAAATGAACTAGAATAAATGGGAAAAAAGAATGATATATATATATATATATATATATGTTTTTAATCATATTTAAATTTTCTCATTTCCTCCGTTTGTTTCATTCCTTTTCTTTTTCATGAATGATTTTCATGGTAATTCATAATTTATCCCACATGAATGTGTGGAATAAAAAACTTTGTCTTTTTCATTTAGTTGGTAACATTTTAATAAAACTATCATGAATGATTTATTCTACATGATTCTTTCCACAAAAATAGCATTTCAGTTACAGCTTAATCTTTATATATATATGTCTCTTGATCATGTAAACAAGTTTTTTATAGATGGCTTTTGAGCTAGGTTAAGATATCCGCCACTTGTGTGGGATGAAATTGTGTAAAATAAATATAATTTTAATTATATCAAAAACATACCTTAATTTTTTGACTCATTATTTGCTTAATCAAACTATCAACACTCCAACTAATATAGTTGGGGTTACCTACAAAAATACTATCAAATCGAAAATGATATAACTCCACAGATAATGTATTAGACTGATTAAAGAGTGATTCAATTTATCGATCATTTACGCAAATAGTAAACCAAAGTCACGGAATCCAGTTACTTACTCAAAGGAGTTAACAATATAAAGGAGCAAAATAACGGAACATAACCACATCAAAATTCACCAATCCCAACCCAAACCAAACTACATAATAATTTATCTAATCTATTAAATCTTATTACTTACAAATCATAAATATATAACGAAATTTTAGTAGAATTAATCAATTTTGTGAGATATTTTTCAAATAGTAAAATTGAACCAAATTATCAAACTAATTAAAACTTAGATTACACGACTTTTAGATACCTAAGCTGGATTTTGTTTGGTTTCAATTCGGTTTTAAATTTATTATATCCAAATTATTCAAAACTCGCAATATTTGAACTGAACTAATTTGAATATTTGAATGTGTAGGTTTACTTATGAGTACATAGAGAGAAAGTGAGATCAATTGCTAATAACATAATGTCAAATATAAAGATTATAAAGAAAGTAGTATAACTTTCGGGTATGTATATTTGAATTATATAACCGTTTGGCTTTTCGTGCTAAATCGAAATCCTACTCTTGATAGGTTGGTATCTTGGAGTTTAGATATAGAGCCTACTTGTCTTCTCTGTGGTGTCTTGACCGACTCAAGGAATCACTTATTCTCTGAATGTGCTTACACCTCTCTAATTTAGTTTCTAAGTGGGGATCTCAAATCCTCGGTTTCATGGGACCTTACTGTGCAGTAGCTCCCAATCGCTTCTGCAGATTCTACCACTTTCTTCGATTTGTTACAAGTTTGGAAATGTGTGTTCTACAAAAATTGGAAAGAAAGGAACTCTCAGGCTCTCAGCTACATGCTTGTCTTACTCTTTCTCACATTGATATCCTTTGTAGGTTAACAGTATTAGGGATAAATGTCCCACATCGGATATTGGAAGGGATCCTTAGCAATATCCGATGTGGATATTTATCCCTAATCCCTTCCAATATCCGATGTGAGACATTTATCCCTAATAAACAGAAAGATTAGAGCAAAGTTTCTTACTTTAACTTGTAAGTTTATTGCTTAATGTTCTTATGATACATTGCATGATATATAAAGAGCAAAGAGAGAAGGATCTAGATCCTATACAGCTCTGACATAATCAGGTGGCAACAGATAAGAGCGAGTATCGATTTTCCAGCTGTAGAGGATGCTTCTCCGTACGTACCACAAAAAAACCTTGAGCTCTAGTTTTTACTGACTGTAACTCTTGTTTGTCTCTTTGCTGGTTACTGATAGGCTTCACATTTGCTTTCTGATAATGTATCTGGGCCGTGCTAATACCTCCTTGCAAACTCGTGGTGGGTGAAGGCACAACACCGAGTTTGGATCTCAAAGAGTAAAAGGTAGCATGTGGTAAAGACTTTGTGAATATATCGGCCAGTTGCGAACTTGCAGGAACATGACGAACGACCAGAGTTCCTTTTGCTACTTGTTCACGAGCATAATGGTAGTGTGTGGCAGAGTGTTTAGACTTCTTGTGGAGAACCAGATTAGCAGTTTGGTGGACTGCAGATAGATTGCACAGTAAGCCTCTGCTGGTTTCTCCACCGGGTAGCCAAGTTCCTTAAGAGCATCAGTTATCCAAGACAGTTCACCTGCTGTATCAGACAAACATCTGTACTCAACTTCAGTAGATGATCGAGAGACTAAGTCTTGTTTCGTAGCGGACCATGATATGAGATTGGAACCCATAAGAGTGCAGAAACCTCTAGTTGATCGTCTTGTTTCTTTGCACCCAGCCCAGTCACTATCGCAGTACACCGTTATTGATGCTTCTGAGTCGGAATGAAAGTGTAGACCCAACGTTAAGGTTTCTTTTATGTACCATAGTACGCGCCTTAACATATGAAAGTCAGCCATAGTTGGTTTGTGCATCCTTTGACAAACCAAGCTGACTGCGGACTGAAGATCCGGCCTAGTTAATATTAGATACTGAAGCTCGCCCGCAAAACTCTTGAAGTAGGTTGGATCAGAGAAGAACTCATCTTGATATGGTACTCTATCAAGCTGTAGTGGGAGTGGAGTAGGCATTGGAGCACAGTCAAACATCCCAGCAGCTTGTAACAGCTCCGATGCATACTTTTCTTGATTCAAAAACAAGCCGGTTGGAGTATACCGAACTTGAATCCCAAGAATATAGCTCAGAGGGCCCATATCTTCCATTCTGAACTCAGAGTTGAGGGATTGTAGCAACTTCTTCATGACAGATGAGTCATTACCAGTTAACAATCATATCAACAACGTATAGTAACATGAAGATAGTGATGCTACTGTGATGATAGATGAAAAGATAAGGGTCTTTGACACTGCAGACTAACCCAAAACTTGAGAAGAAAAGCACTGAACTTGTCGAACCAAGCTCGTGGAGCCTGTTTCAAACCGTAAATAACTCTGTGAAGAAGACAGACATGGTTTGGATGTTTTGTATCTTCAAACCCTGGTGGTTGTCTCATGTAGACTGTCTTTGTTAAGTCACCGTGTAGAAACACATTCTTCACGTCCAATTGCTTAATATCCCATCGATTGACTGTGGCTGTGTGAAGTACCAATCGAATTGTGGTTTTTCTAACCACATGGCTATAAGTTTCTAAGAAATCAACACCCTCTTCTTGTTCATTGCCTCTTGCAACTAATCTGGATCGAAGCTTCTCAATCGTTCCATCTGCATTGAGTTTGACTTTGTGAACCCAACCACATCCAAGTACATGAGCATTTGAAGGAGGAGGAACTAGACTCCAAGTTTTTGTTTCCTGACAGGTATCATATTCATCTGTCATTGCTCCTTTCTAGCCTAGATGATTCAAAGCTTCAGCTATGTTCTTTGGCTTCACAACATCACTTTTGACTGTGGGTAGTACATAATGTGAATTAGGCTTTCGGACTCCAGCTTTGCCTCTAGTTACCATATTATGAGTATTATCTTCTTGAGGTGGGATCGGATTTGAAACTTGAGCTGGTGAGAGAGGAGGGAAATCCTCTTCTTGAAGTTGAAAACCATTTGCGTCATTGTCTTGAGCTTGAAGATCAGGAGTTTGTCTTCTACTTCCTAAGATAACTTCTTCGTCAAGCGTCTGTTTCTTCTACTTCTTCAAGGCTTATGTTCAGAAATTTAAGCCAAGCAGTCAATAGAGGAGTTTTGCCTTGAGGCAGACACGACTGATAGATATCAGAGAATGGAAATTTGCTTTCATCAAAGAGAACGTGACGACTGATGTATACTATCTCTGTAGGAGGATGTAGACATCTATATCCCTTTTGCTTTTTCATATATCTCTAGAAAACACATAGCAGGCTCTTGGGGTCAAACTTGTTATGTGAATATGGACGCAGATAGGAATATCATGCACATCCTAAGACTCGCAGAGCTGAATACTGAGGTGCCACACTATTCAACTTCTCAAAAGGACTGCTTGTCTTGCCAAGAACCGTGTGAGGAAGAAACTTTGTCAAGAAGTTTGGTGTAAAGAGTGCTGCTATCCGGAGTGACTGAGGCATCTTTGCTTCAACCATCATTGATAGTCCTAACTCCACCAGATGACGATGTTTTCTTTCTGCCAAACCGTTTTGTTCTGGTGTGTGTGGACAGGAGAGATTGTGTTTGATTCCACACTTTTCGAGATGAGAAGAGAATTCATTGTTGACAAAATCACCCCCTCCATCACTTTGAAAAATCTGTATCTTTCTTTCAAACTGATTTTCCACCAAATTTTGAAACGATTTGAACACAAAAAACGCTTTAGACTAGAGTTTAATGGATAAAGCCAGCTGAAACCTTGAATAATTGTCTATAAAATGATGTAATATCTGAAGCCTTGAACTGAGGTTACAGGATCATGACCTCATGCTTCACAGTGAATCATTTCCAAAGGTTTCTGAGACTGAAAAACAAAGCTAGAAAACGGAAGCTTGCAAACTTTTCCTAATTGACATGACTCACATATATTAACTGAAATAGCCTTGCTTGTTGATAGATGCTGAAGTATCTGATGGTGAGAATGCCCCAATCTCTTGTGCCATATCCCATCCCTCGCATTATGTTGTCTGAATGAGTAGAACGCAAGAAACTGAGGGTATTCAAGCCGATACAGACCTTCACACTTGTTTCCTCAACTGAGAAGCTGATGTGTCTTTTTGTCCTTAACAAACACATTGTGTGAGTCAAATGTGAATTCACATGGATAATCATCAGTCAACTTTGACACAAATAGAAGTGATTTCGTTATCTGAGGACATACTAAAACGTCTTTGAGAGGTAATGTACCTGATAACGAGGGAAGAGCGATAGATCCAACGTGAGTGATAGGGGGAGGAAGTCGCCATTACCAACAATCACTGAATCTGGTCCTCAGTAAGGCTCAGCTGTCTTGAGATGCTGAGTAGAGCTTGTGAAATGAAGTGTGGCTGCAGTATTTGGATACCAATTGTTTCCTTCATAACCCATTTGTTCCATTGTTCTCATCACTACGTTAGCTTGTGGTTGTTGAGTTGGATGGAAGTCTTGATCAAACTGACGGTAGCACTTGTATGCTGCATGACCAAACTTGCCACAAATCTGACATGTAGGTGCTGATGAATTCTGTTGTGAGCCACGACCGCTGCTTGACCCAAACTGTTGGTAAAAACCCCTTCCTTGAGTTGAATACATGCGTCCTCTGTACCCTCCACTATACTGTCCTCGACCACGACCAGAGTAGCCACCTCTGTTAGTGTAAAAGGCTTGATGAGGAGTGATGCAAGAAGATGCATTGTAGGTCTGAAACTTGTCGTCAAAGGAAATGAGCTTGGACATGACATCATCAAGGGAATAAACAGGAAAAGAGTCCATTGAGTTTTCAATCACAGCAGTAATAGACTCGTATTCCTTGCCTAACCCGTTCAACATACCAAAGATCTTTTCACTCTCGGGGATATCAGCACTAATAGAGTCAAGTTGATCACAAAGCGTCTTGATTTCAGTATGATAGGCAGACATCGTTCTTGTACCTTTTGATGAAGTCTGAATCTTTCTTTGGTGAGCAAGCTTTCTTGTGGCAGATACCCGGTATTCTGGCCTAGAGAGTGCCACACCTCCTAAAAAGAGCGAAGACCATAGACCGAACGAAGAGCGTTTTTTTGACAAAGTTCCATAGATCCAAGTCATGATAAGCTGATCTTTCTGAACCCATCGAAGAAACTCAGGATTCGCGGCTTCTTTGTCTTGATCTCCTTGACGAACGATGATAGTTTGAAGAGGATGTGGTGTAGCTCATGTGACGTAACCCAGAAGCATCTGAGAGGAAAGGAACTGCTCGAACTGAAACTTCCAGATGAGGTAGTTGCCATCCTTGAGCTTGAGTGTGACGCACTGAGTGATAGTAAGATTCGACGCCGAGGTAGGATCTGGATTTGGTTCCATGATCTACTCGCTGAGCTCTGAAACCATGTAGGTTAACAGAGAGAACAGAGCAAAGTCTCTTTCTTTAACTTGTATGTTTATTGCTTAACGTTCTTATGATACATTCATGATATATAAAGAGCAAAGAGAGAAGGATCTAGATCCTATACAGCTGTGACATAATCAGATGGCAACGTATAAGAGCGAATATCGATTTTCCAGCTGTAATGGATGCTTTTATGTACGTATCACACAACAACCTTGAGCTATCGTTTTCACTGACGGTAACTCTTGTTTGTCTCTTTGATGGTTACTGATGGGCTTCACATTTACTTTCTGATAATGTATCTGGGCCGTGCTAATATCCTTCACAAGTTTCTCAATGTGATGAAGAAGAAATCTATTGTGCTTCGCAAAGTTTGGCTCTAACATTGGTGGCCACCTTGTCACTTATTGGTATACTCTTCACAACTGTGACGCAGTCCATCTATGTTTTTGTTATGTTCTATTTATTAGTCGGAATCCTTCCTCCTCCACTCCTTTTATTTTAAATGCTTTTTTCTTAATCGTTGTACAACTCTTTTAAGTTTATGAAAGTTCCTTTAAAAAGAAAATGTACATTATAATTGATTTTAAATGCTATATTTCTTCCATTTATTTTATTTAGTATGATTAGTAAAATGATAAGGATAAAATTATTTAATAAAGTATATTTTTTTTGAATTTTTTTCAAAATTTTTTTGAAAATCAAAAATTATTTTTGAAACTATTTTAAATTATTTTTAATATTTTAATATTTTTAACTATTTATTTATATATTTATTAGAATCCTAAATTTCACATTCCAAAAACTCTACCACACCACTCAACTTTAAACTCTAAGTGTCCGACTAGTTCGAACACAACGATTGCAGTTACATGTGGGAGTTTGCGAATGCAGATGGTTGCAGTTTCAAGTGTTATTAAGCGTTTTGTATGACTGGCACAAGGTTTAAAAATTGTTGTGTTTGCGAGATATTTGTGACTGATTGATTATTAGATATTGCAGAGTTTAATAAAAAATTACCAATATTGACATATTATAATATTATAAAAACATACTATTGTAATAAAATATAATAATTATCAATATAATATAATTACTAATATTTTGTTTATTTGTTTAATTTTTAAAATTTGTTGAAAGTTATAATTTTAATATTTTGAAGATTTATAGTAAACTTTTAAAAGAATATTTTGTTTCGTTTTCTATATGTGTATATCTTTATATATGTATATATATTAATTTTTAAAAATTATAATGAATAGTTAGTTAGTTTAAAGTTTTATAAAACAAATCATGATACTGTTTGTGGATTTAAATTAAAATATAAAATATGTATATATTTTTATTTATAATATTTCCATTTTAAAATTTTAATTTAAAATTTTTAAATATTTTTGAAAAAAAATTTATTTTAATTTATCCACCCGCAACCGCAAACGCTAGTTGGAACCAACTTTTGATTTTAAGAGGTTCGGAGCGGTTTGAAGCGATTTGTATGGTTGTTTCGAAATGCTGTCAACCGCTACCAACCGTAAAAGCTGCATTTGCGGGTGGTAACAGAGAAACTAGTCAGGCCTTAAGTCTAGATTAATTAACTCTATGGTTATAAATGTATTTTACTATTCATTAAAAGTGATGATAAAAATAGTTAGTGTAAACATAAAAAGTCGTTACTTTAAACATAAAAATGGTATCATGAATGTGTATTTGTAGCAATTTCCCAAGTTTTTTCCACTCTTTTATTATTTTGAAATAAAAAAATACATTTAATGCTATATTTTTCTAAATCGAAATTTATTTATTTTGCATCTACATTTTGTAGAAACCAACATTACAGTTCAGTTGGTATCATAGACCTCCTCACTCCAGGGTTCGATGCCAGCTTGAACCTGTTATAAATTAGAGTTAATTATTAGTACTTTCCTTTATTAATTAATATATATACATCATGGCTCTCTTTTCTTAAGCTATACATCTTGGCTCTTGGGCAGGCACGTAAGCGATTTTGTTTTTTATTCTGTAGCTTCTCAACTTTTCTGTTGTTAACTATTTTTATAGTACCCATTTGTGGAACAAGAACAAAAGTCGTAAATTCATTTTTAATATAGTGTTAGAACTTTTATTATATAACATTTGATTCGTAATTCAAAACTCACGTCTTATGAAGCCAGTATAGTTGATCCATTATATTAAATTAAAGTTTTAAATAATTATTGAATTGTTTTTTTTGCTTAAATATAATTATTGAATTATTGCATTTTTTCTGGGTTTCATTTCCCTTGTTCACCATAGAAGTCATAAACGTTTTAAGTGACAAAAAAAATCCAGATTTTTATGGACTTCTCGGTGATTAGTCTTTGAACCTAGAAAACTTTTGGAATCACACCCAGATTATTAAAAAAAGAAATTTATTGCGCTTAAGTAACTTGATATTTTCGTGCATGTCTTCTTCTGATTTCACGTGTTTACTCTTAAGAGGTTCTATTTTTCATGTTTAGGAATCTTTCATTGATATTAGTATATTTTCAATCTTGATTTGGCCTCGTAAATGAACGACCCTGATTAAATCTATATGAATTATTTAGTTAAATATTTTTTTCAGTTCAAAAAATATTATTTAATTAAATATAAAATAAAAACTAGTACGATATCAGTCGATCGATGTCAACCATCTCACGTGAATGTGATCCGTCTGAACTATGATTGATCAATAATCGTCTACTCACTTCACTTTCCTAATGCATAGTTGTGTACTTGTATTAAAAATATTAGCCTCGCGGGACACGTTACTGTTTAAAAATATATTCTTTGCAGTATAAATATAATGACCCGGAGTGTGAACTGAAATCACACAAGCAATATTATCTCTTTCTCTATATAATGGCAGGCAAGTGTAATTTAGCGAGTGTTCTAGGGGGATTTTTGGTATTGACACTGTTACACAACCTGCTCAACGTTTCCGGTCAAAATATCCCGGCGGTGGCTTTGTTTACCTTCGGTGACTCCAACTTCGACGCCGGAAACAAACAGACTCTCACCAAAGCAAACGTTGCCCAAGGTTTCTGGCCGTACGGTAAATCTAGAGATGACCCTAATGGCAAATTCTCCGACGGTTTCATCACTCCTGACTTCGTCGGTACGTTTAATATCTTTATATCTAGAGAATCCTAAAACTTACGTTAATTAATCTTTCAAGTTTATATTTTACCACGTACTAGTTAAATAAAAGCTATGTACAAGTTATAGTTAAGTGCATAGTTTTTGAGGCTTTCAGCTGCTATATATGATTACTTTTCAAAAAACACATGGGAATATTTTTTGTTTGTCTATATATTTGATTTGGTCAACATACGTGGACTATAGAAATATGTGAATACTATTTAATAAAAATACGATATGCAGCAAAATTCATGGGGATTCCGATCCCAATCCCGGCAGCGCTTAAACCGAACGTCAATGTCTCACGTGGAGCTAGCTTCGCCGTTGCTGATGCTACTCTTCTCGGAGCTCCGGTTGAATCTGTAAGTCCAAATTTTCTACGTATAGTTGTATACTATAAACTATCTACATTTTATTGAGGTTCGAGTAAATAATTATTAATCTGACTTCCTTTTGACCCATGTGGAGTGGGACCTTCTTTTGTCTTATATTCGTTACATGTCTCTTTTATTAAAGTTAAAATTATTTTAAGCTTTGGTTTACCAACATAGATAGTAGTAAAAAATAATAATGTTTGAAAACGTAGATAGCAGTAAGTTAGAAAAAAAGTAATGAATTTATACTATTAAAAAATTAGAAATCTATTACATTATAATTTGATATACATATTCAAATCAAAATAATAATTTAAAATTGATTTTTTTCAAATCAAAATTTAATTTAAAAAAAAAAATGATAACTGTCAAAAAAAAATTGAAAATTGATTTATATCAAAAATTCATTCAAAATATTAATATATTCAAAATTTAATTTTTACTAACATATTTTCCAATAACCATTATAAAAATTTTCAATATATATAAGAAAAATACAATACAAAGTCTAATTTCAAACATCAACTTAAAATATAGTTTTTATATTTCACATTAAAATTTAAAAATATAATATATATGTATATGATTATTATATGAGTGTACGTCTAAAATATTATTAATTATAAGATTATTTAGTGGATGGTACGTATAAAATATGATTAATTATAGGAAAAATTACATGTTTACCACTTTTATGGTACTACTTTTCATTTTTACCACCACTAAAGAGATATTTTCAAAAATATCTTCTTCATTAAGTGGCAAAAGACTCTTATGCCATTGTTATTATATATATAATAAATCGTTATTTAAATAAATAAAAAAAAGTAAAATAAAATAAAATAAAATAAAATAAAATAAAAAATAAAAAGGTAAATTTTTTTTATGTTTTCAAATTATACTTTTTCAAATTCGAACTTTTTTATAATTTTGTTTTTTTCGAATTTGTTTTATTTTTTCAAATTTGTTTTTGAAAAACGAAAATTATGTTTGAAACTATTTTTTAAAAAATTTATATATATTTTTAAGTATTTATTTATATATTTATTAAAATCTTAAATTTCACATTCCAAAAACCTTACCTCACACCCTTAACTCTAAATCCTAAGTCTAGATTAGTTAACCCTAAAGGATAATTGTCTTTTATCCTTCATTAAAAGTGAGGGTAAAAGTGGTTAGTGTAAACATGAAATGTGGTACTATGAATGTGCTATTAGTGGCAATTCCCCTTAATTATATGATAACACATATTTTTGTAACCTATGTTGACGCATATATGATATATAATAGTGATTAGGGAAGGGCGTTCGGGTTTATTTTCGGATCTGTTTGGGATTTCGTGTTCGGTTCATATCATTGAGGATTCGGTTCGGATTTGGATAACCAATTTAAATTATTTTAAAAAAAAATTAAATTTATTATATGCTTTAATTTTTAAAAAATCTATAAACAGTAAAATATATTACATATAAATTTGAATAACATATGTCATAGTACCTAACTTAACATATAAATTGGTTTGGTTTAAATATTTGGATAGATAATTAATAATGATTCAAGTATTTTTGGAGTTTTAAGTATATTTTAATTATTTTAGATATTTACGTTTGATTATTTGTATATATTTTCAAGTATTTAAACGAACTTAAAAGTATCATATATATTCTGGATGTTTATATATATATATATATATATATATATATTAAATCTAAAAATAATTAATATATATATAAGTATATAAATCTATTTTGGATATTTAAAATACTTCGATTCGGATCGGATTAGGTTTCCGTTCTTCAAATACCAAAATTTTGAATAATTTGGATATTTAATCAATTTCGTTTCAGATTTGGTATTACTTATTCGGATTGTGAGCGGTTTGGTTCTTCAAATTCGATTTTTTTGCTCAATCCTAAATAGTGACATAAAAACAAATAGCATCATATTTTTCATAAAATATATCTGCGCGGACGCGCGGATCAAAATCTAGTCACAATTAATATCTTACTTAGAAATCATTAAGCTGCACTATAATATAAACGCAAATTGAAATATTAATTATAAATATTTTTTTTCTGTAGCTGACTCTGAATCAACAAGTGAGGAAATTTAACCAAATGAAAGCAGAAAACTGGAATGATGACTTCATCAAGAAGTCAGTGTTTATGATATACATTGGTGCAAACGACTACTTGAATTTTACCAAGAACAACCCTAACGCCGATGCATCTGCTCAACAAGCTTTCGTCACTTCCGTGACCAACAAGTTAAAGAATGATATCAGCTTGCTGTATTCATCAGGAGCTAGTAAGTTTGTGATCCAAACCCTAGCACCATTAGGTTGCTTACCTATAGTAAGACAAGATTACAACACCGGAATGGATCAATGCCACGAACTTCTCAACAACTTGGCTAAACAACACAACGAAAAAATCGGACCGATGTTGAACGAATTGGCTCGAACTCCTGGTTTCCAATTTACCGTCTTCGATTTCTACAGTGTCATTCTTCGTAGGACGCAGAGACCCTCCAACTACAGTGAGTTGGTTAATTAATTACAACTACAGTTTCTTTTTTCAATTTAAAGCTCTGAGACTATGTGAATATATAAAACCGTTAAAATTTATTTTACTAGGGTTCTTCGTGACGAATGCATCGTGCTGCGGTGTTGGGACACACAATGCTTATGGTTGCGGTTTACCTAATGTGCACTCCAAGCTATGCGAGTACCAACGATCTTACTTATTCTTCGATGGACGTCACAATACCGAGAAGGCACAAGAAAGTTTTGGTCATCTTCTTTTTGGAGCCGATCCAAATGTGATCCAACCAATGAATGTCCGCGAGCTCATTGTTTACCCAGTCGATGAGCCTATGAGCGAGGTTTGGTTACCTACAACGTCAGCCATGGTCCAAGCCAGCGACTCTAGCTCGTCAGCAAGCCGTGGTTACGAGTTCTACTGAGTCTCTATAAACCATATATGATTCTCACAAAAATCGGATTCGTAATGTTCTTAGTTTGTAACTTCTTTTTCATCTTGCTCGAGTGAATTTCCAACTAAAATAAAAGATTGATCATTGCAACTCTTACCACGTATTGGACTGATGATAAAGTGATTTAATCTATCGATCATATTATGCAAATAGTAAACCGAAAATCATGGAATCCAGTTACTTATTCAAATGAGTTAACGATCGGAGCAAAATATCCGAACATAACCAAACCAAAATTCACCAATCCTAATCCAAACCAAACTATATAATAATCCGAACATGTATAGGATTTTTTTTAGTTAGCTAGTTAGTTTGGTTCAGTCGAGTTTATTTTCTGTTGTGATTTAAATTTATCTAACTTCTTAAATCTTAAGAACTTAACAAATCATAGATGTATCATTAAATTTAATAAAATTATTCAAAATTTTGAAATAAAAAAAATTAAAATTAAACCAAATTTATCAAGCTAACCCAAATAACTAAGGTAAGTGTACTAAATTATGTATTTGAGATGATTTTATTTTGTTCAATCAAAATACAAATGATCATAAATCGTATGAAAATAAAGTCTCATATTATATATATATATATATATATATTAATATAATTTAAATTAAATTATGTAGTATGTAAGAATAAGTTAATTTTAAAATTAGCATTAAAAATTATTGAGGTCTCAATATTTTAATATTAAAATTTGTATTAGAAAATCTCACATTAAAAATTTGTGATTAACAGTTTATATTTTTTTGTTACGGAAAATATACAAATGTTAATAAAATTTTATGAGTAGAAAGTGTCAGTAGTAAATATTTGAAGAAAATATACTATATATATATATATAATCATACGTCTAATGTTTGTTTCTTCCTAATATCCTATCTAACTATTATAATTCTAAGAATAAGAGATTTGAACTATTTATTTTAAATTTTCTGGTATATCATTTAATAAATCAAATAATTTTTAGTTTATACATAGTTTACATATACTAGAATTGTAAAATTATATATTTATATATATATATATATGTATATATATATTAATCGATAATATCAAAAGCGTAAGTTAATAAAAATAAGTAATTTGTTTTGTTGTTCTAGAATTAAATGATTTTTAGACTGGACTAGTAAATATATACTAGACATATATTTATATTTTGAGTCTCCATTTATATTCAATAACACTTTGATATATTAGATTTGAACACTAACCTATGAATAGAGTTTTCTGTTGATTTTCTTCAAAAATTTGATTTTTAGATATGTATCTACACTGAAACTAATTTTACATATGTCCATCTTTTTTAGCTGACACTTATTTAAAATCCCTAATTCATTGAAGAAGTTAAAAAAAAAAAAAAAACTTATATCAGTGAAACAGAAACGAAAGCACAATTTTATAGAGGTGGAAAATAAAATCACTTATAAAGAGTTAATAGTAAACAATTGAAAGCAAAAAATCTAATATATTTTCATCATTTTACAATCGATGTTGCATATCTGGTTATGTCAACCGCAAAACTTATTTTTTTGTGTACATATGAAGTCTTATAAATAATTAATATAAATTGTAATATGTTAACTATTTAACAACGATGATATATTTAAGAGACCAATATTTGTATTTTTCATTTTACGATAGATAAAGATTGTAATGTTGTAAAATGTTAAAACCATTTAATGAATAAATATTAGTATAAAAAATTTATTTATCAGATGCATGCAAAATATCATCTACTTATTTAATAAAATGTGATTTTTAACTCTAGCACGAATATAATATTATATTTGCGAGTGGCAAAAACATCCAAAATCAGTAAATAAATAATAATAACACAAGACAAAGCTCATCAGTCATCTTGATCTGATCCAAAGTACATGGCAAACCATGAACTGCAACGGTCACTTAATCCCGATGTGGCAAGATAGAAGCAACGACTGATCTTGACCCTATATTCCGGCTCAAGACAAATTTTTTTTGTCAGCTGCCCATTGCTCAAGACAATTATATAGTACCAATTTGATCTAGTATCCTATTTAAAAAGATTTGGATCTTATCACATTTATTGATCCGTTTAATATGATATCATTTTTTTTTGTCGGACGTACATATATATAACTTGACTACTCAACTGTAATAATGCTATTCAATTTTTTTCAGTCATAGGAGTTGATTGAAGGAGCTGTAACATTTTTTTTTATAGAATTAAAACTGTAATTTCTTTTCTGTAACTATAAATAATTTTGCTGTAAAATTCTGTCTGTATATTTGAAAAGATTTAATAACTAACATATTAATTTTCTAAAGTTACAAATAAGTGAAGGTTTATTGTTTTATACAGTAAAACACACCCACAAAAAAATTGATAGTGTAAAAAAAGAATTTACAAACCTGATTTAAAAAAGTAATGCTTTAGAATTAACCTGAGCTATAGAAAGATCTAACCTACGTCGTGTAGAAATCGAAATTCGCACTATCGATTTTAGTCAATGGAAGAAAATCAAAATTTTCGATTTTTTCAGAAGATCCAGATTATCTATGTAAACACACAAATACGAAAAACATAATAATAATAAAAAATACCAATGATGAATTAACCAGAAGCGTTTTATTGAATAAGATGAATTGAGATACAGAGTTTCACCGAAAACAAGATGAACATGAAATCGTGAACAATGGAGAATAAAAAAAAAAGCGGAAAATCTTTCTAAGTACGGAACTTGCTAGTCTAGCCACTTAAGTTCTAAGTTCTCATAAAACTAACAGAAATCTCCTAGGTCTCAATTTTCGGATCCCCCTTGCACTTCGTGTCGACTCTCTTTATATATCCCTCAAGGTCGGTCGTCTTTCTCTTCCTATCCTCGATTTGAGTTTATCCCTTCTCGGAAATCTTCCTTATTCTTTTGATCTTCACGATTATTTTGGAAACTTGACATTTATCTTTTTTTCATTTATTTCCTGCAAAAATTGAGTAAACCGACATAAAGGCTTGGGCTTATCCTCGTCTAAAATCACATGTAGGCACGTGTCGCATTTTGGACCCTTTTAGACTGTATTTCGACTTAAGCGTTTTTATGATTTCTTTCGGAGAAATCTTCCGTTATTGTTTTATACGATTAATCTAAACTTTTACAAAAAAAAAAGTCTCCGCGGTTTTTGTCGTAAAACTTCGGCTATGAGTATAATCGAGACGAAACAAGGAGTGACCTGATCAAGATAACGGAGGAAGGTATCATGCCCGCCCTAGGGCAGGGAGGAGAGACCAACAATGTGCCCGCACTAGGGCAGAGGAGGATGGTCGTGGGCCGTGTCCGCTCTAGGGCGGAGAGGACAGTCGTGGGTTGTGTCTGCCTTAGGGTGGGGAGGACGTGATCCATCATATCCCTAGGGTGGGGAGGACGTGATCCATCGTATCCGTCCTAGGGCAGGGAGGTTATTCAAATCTGTATAATTATTATGGTTAAAACGTTGTTAAATTATTATGATAAAAACAATTAATGAAGTAGTTAGCAAGAGTAAAAATAATGTAAAAGATGTAATAAAACATTTAAACTAGGTAAATTCTGTTTAAATTCTGTAATAAATACTGCTGAATTATTTTGAAAATAACAAAATGAGGTGGTTAAAATTAGTTTTAAAATAATAATAAAAATTGTAAAAAATCACTTAAAAATAGGTAAGTATTGTTGTGTACTTCATTTTTAATATAATAGATAGATATGTTTTCACTGGAAGTAAAATTCAAGACATTCCGCTTACTAAACCAACTGAGCTATGAAGCCTTTTATAATAGAGATACTAGATTTTGATCCGCGCTTGGAAAGCGCGGAGTTTTTGGATTATATTATAATACAAAGTCTTATTATATCGAAAATATAATTTTTAACAGTTATATAACCTATGAATTAGTTTATTTGATATTTTATATGTACACTTTTACGTAAATTTTTTTTATGTATAAGAATTATATCCGGATAAAAAAAATAAACTGAACCGACCCAGAAATATAGGTTTAGTTTAGGTCTAGAGAAGATAACATATTTGGCTTTTTTTGGACCCGTATGTGTTTGTTTGAGTCTGGGTCCTACCCTAGATCCGATCATAAATATGTTGTGTTTATTAGGTATATTTGGATATTTCGAATATGTTTCCAGCATTATGGATATTTTTTTTTAGATTTTTGGTTTACGATTATAGTTTTTGATTTCAGGTAAATTTTCAAAGTAAAAAAAAATTTGGGTATTTGGATAAAATTTTGGGTATTTTCAGTTCAGTGACAGATTTTGAATAAGATTTTAAATTTTTAGGTATTTGAATTTTTTTGGCTATTTGTTTGGAGTTTCAAGTACTTTTCGTGTTTCAGATATTTTTCAGATTATTTAGATATTTCGAATTTTCTTAAGATCCTAAATATCCGAACAGATGTGGACCCATTACGTCCATATCGGGTCCAACAACCTTTTGATATAGATTTTTAATGTTATTGTACAAAAACATGGTTGATGAAATATTTTAGAAAACTCATTTTTAAATATAAAAATATCTATCAACCTATAGACGGTTGAAAGTTTAGTATATAATATGAGATTTTAGTAGGAAAGTTTATATATGATATGATTACGTTATTATAAAGGAAAGAGGAAGTTAGAATGTACACATATATGTCGTGTAACTTCTCTTACTTTAAATCATATATTATATGATAAAAGTGATAATATAAAACATTAGTTTCAATATTTTTATGATTAAAAGTCAAAATGGTAAATATAGTAATAGTAATGATTAAGATGTACGAGTGATATTTGAATAAATAAAGGAATTAAATAAATTATTGTTAGAGAAATACATGGTAACATATTGTTAGTCTAAGTTTAAGATAAGACCAAAAAATAATGAGCTAAATTAAAGGGTCCAAACAACTTTATAGGTAGATTTTTTAAGACTCATTCCTTTTTAATAGTATTGATATTATCACAAAGCATTCATCAATCTTGATATTATTTGAAACATAGTATATTAGTAACAAGCTTAGACAAGATATATAGCAATTAAGTTCAAATAAAGCTTGTGCAAAAAAAAAACGACAAGATATATAGCAATCTCATCTTTATTTTCATAGACATACATCGGCGATTTCAATTAAGTTCAAATAAAGCTTGAAGATTATAAGGTCCAGTGACATTAGGCGGTCCGCTCCATATCAGCTCTGCAATTTGTCGATGGGCCTTCTCTGTCAAATGAGAGGCATCGAAAAACAAGTAATCGGTAACGTTTTCGCATAATTCGTAACTTTTTCCCATTTGATTCCCACAAGTATTAATTCCTCTCAATGGTCCACTTCCACAACATCCCATCTTACCTTCCTTAAACCCTTCAAAACAAACAAAACTTTCAAAAAGTTACTTAAGATCAATCTCTTACATTTATGTAATTACCAGGTAACTTTAATTACCGTATTTAGAAGGATTGTTGATTCTTTCCAACAAAGAAGTGTGATAGTCGTGAAGGGCATATCTGAATCCGGAAAGTTCATGTTGTAGCCGCCGTAAAGCATCCGGAAACTTCTTGTTGTACAAATATATCAGCTCAGCGACTGGTTTGGAACATGATCCTATGTTTGTTGTGTCTAAGATCGATATGACTGGTGCACACTCGTATGCTCCAGTATTCAAGAATCCAAACTTTCTTCCTCCTATTTTATACACTTCCTGAGAAACAAAACATATACATTCTTTCCTCAATAAACTTGAGATCAGTTTTCGGTTTTACTTTTACCTCGACCACGGATGTTGTGTTACCAATAACAAAATCAACGAACTTTTCTTTGGTATTGGACTGGAAAAGTGAAGAGTTTGCAACTAAGGGATAAACTAAGTCGTCGCCTCCGATATAAAACAGATAAACAGCTCTTGAGAAAATCGTCTTGGCCTCTGCATCTCCTAATGCAGATTTCAAGCTCCTGACAACGTTCTTGAAGCTATTTAACTGTGTTCCCAAATCTATCACCTGAACGATTAAAGAAAAAAGAGAGAGAGAGTTTACTAGTCAAATAACAATATCATTGGTGGCTATGTAAAAATATATGTATGTTCTCTTTATTTCAATATAATTTTTTTATAATATATAATTTCTGTTTCAGGATAAATATTGTTTTAAAATCTCCTTGTAACTTTTTTATCACATATATTTAGTTTACTTCATAATCAATGGTTGATATAAAATAGATAAAGGAATTCTAAAGTCATCTTTTCGTAAAGTTATATTGGAATTTTAAATCAAAAGATTATCCCAAGCGTAGACAAACAATGGGTCTTTTCGGATTTTGATTTTCTCGACTAAAATTTAAGTCTCTTTTCGGATTTAGGATTTCTGAATCTGTTTAAATTATGTAAAAAATTAAAAAATTCCAATATAACTTAAATCCATAAAATCCAAAAGTAAAAACAATATACAGCTAAATGTCTAAAATTAGCATAAAAATAGTTCAGTTTGGATATTGGATGAAAATAAGACATTCTAGTGTTTTGAATATTTTTAGATATTATTGAATATTTACTTTAGGCTTTTTTATATAATTTTAAGTATTTTTGATATTTTATAATTAAATCTAAAAATAATATATTTAAGTATATGATTTTCATTTAAATATTTTTAGATATCCAAAATATTTTGGTTTGGGACGGATTCGAATCGATTCTTTAAAACTCATATTTTGGACCTTTTCGAATACATTAAGTTTTGGTTTGAACTTGATATTATTTTTTGGGTCGGATTAGATTCGGTCTTTCGAATCCTGGTGTTTTGTCCAGTTTTAATTTTTTGTTATTATTTGCACAAAAATTTTAAAAAGAGACTCACGACAAAAATGTATATTAAGTTAATATAAAATAACAAAATAGAGTATCTTCAAATAGAGGCCAAAGATTTGAGTTTAATTTTGTTCTTCTAAAATAAATTTTACTAAATTTTAACTCGCACACCCAGCGGATAACATTTCATTTATAAATATAAAATTTTATAATATTTTGTATATAATAATTTATGATAATATATTGCTCTCATTTTAAAATAAATAAATAGATGATATATAATTATAAATATTAAAATTTAACATATGTTAATAATTTTATTTTTTGTAAACATTATTACATAATTTATGAATATTAATCATTTTAAAAGGTGAATGATATTTTAGTCACTTTAAACGGTGAATGATATTTTATTTATTTATCTTAATGAATGTATTTTTTTAAAATATATTGGCTTACCAATTCAACATAATTTTAATATGTTTGCACAAAAAAACATAATTTTAATATGTAATTCATTAATTACTTCTATTTTAATATAATGTAGAATATACTTATAAAATTTATAAAATTAGAAAATAATTTCATTATTTTATTTATAATAAAAAAGTAATTAAAATTAATTTTTAATAACATTATATTATTAATTGCAAAATTAATCAGTGCATTAATTAAAAAGAATATTTAAAATTTTAAGAAGATTTTGTTAGATTTTCTCTCAATAGATTTTATTATTCCTAAAACTAAAATTTAATTTATAGTTAAAATGGATTTGTTTTTAATATCCTTATAATTATTTAGAAATGTTATTCATTAAATAAACTAATGTAAACAATAAAAATATTATTTGAATATATGGACCTAGACTTCTAGTATGACTATTTTGTAGTAGATAAAAATGGTACTTCTCGTTTAATAGAGAAGATTTTGGAGATTTTTTTCCTATGTATACTATATTTAATTTATGATAAACTAAAGAATACTGTTCTGGATTTTTTCCCAACAATATATTTAAACCAGATATAATAAAGAGATAAAATAGTAGAAAGATGATGATATTTACCATTCCTGGAAAGGTTTCTACCAAAGCTCCAGCACCGCCAAAAGCAAAATTAGCTCCATAGGTAAATTGATTGTTACTATTGCTTGGTTGTAGATTTGGTGGGATCAGTGGTAACCATGCGTTCTCAGCTGTCACGTTTATTGAAAGTAAACGAGTAAATAGTTTTTTTTTTTTACATCTTAAATGAGTATAAAAATTTATATATATTTTGTTACCTATGAAATCGGTAATCAAACGTCCGTCAGAGACTCTTCCGGTTGGAAATTTGAAAGTGGTTTGACCGTACGGAAAGAAATTTGATTGGAAAGCTGTATTATTATTGATGTATTTGTAGTTTCCGGCATCGAACAGAGAATCTCCGAACACGAACAAAGCAACTTGGTTTGTGACGTGATTGTTATTCTTCTCTGTGCAGTTGATTGAGCTTATCGATAAGACTATTGTGTAGAGGAACATGATGATAAAAAATAGTTGAGAGCTTTCCATAGTTTATTAGGGACACAAAAGTATTCGATATGTATTGTGACAGTTATATATATGTTTTCTAACATGTGGAAAAATGTTATTGTGTCCAAGTTGTTTTTCTCAAGCATAGATACTTTTCAAATGCAGGACTTTTTAGTGAAATGCACATGCTGTCTTATAGATGGAAAAGTATGAAGTTGACCAAGATAAGTTCAGTAGACTTTCTAAATGCCCATGCATTGTTTGAACAATTTGAAACCATGCATATCAATAAAAAAAAGTTTGTTTACAAAAAACAATTCTAATTGTTTAGGAGAACATAATTGAAATTATTTTGAAGACCAACAACTTTCTAATTGCTTGAGATTCTTGATGCTTCCATCCACCTAGGTAATCTTTTTCTTCTGAATCCACAGACTATGTTTGTAGAGATTTTAGCTGGTTGCTAATTCGATAATGAATCTAATTTGCTAACGCTCGTGCGAAGATTAAACTTGTAATCTATATCCTTTCATTGAGAGTTGACTCAACATGTTCCGCTTGCTAAAAAGTACTCTAACCAATTGAGTTTTTTCTTAAGATCAAAAAATTATTTTATTACTTGAATTTGAATTGATATGGAAAATCAATTGGAAATATAAAAAAAAAATCAATAAGAAACAACTTAAGATTCGAAATCTAGGATTTTTAGCTAACTTGTATTCCACCCCACAAACATATAAAATTGAAATGAAAAAGTGTATTTAATCTCTAGAATTCTTTTAGCTTCGTGGAAAAGTTGTGTCGAACTCTAGGTTATCAACTGAGCTATGAAAGACTTTTGCTATAGAGATATCATATCACTAATCATCCATCCACCTTATTATTATTATTTTAAACACAAAGTATATTACTTATAAACAAGCTTAGATAAGATATATATCAATCTCATCTTTTTTTTTGTTTACATATATATCAATCTCATCTTTATTTCATAGACATACATCGGTAATTTAATTAAGCTCAAATAAAGCTTTGAGATTGTACGGTCTAGTGACATTAGGCGGTCCACTCCATACCAGCTCTGCGATTTGTTGATGTGCCTTCTCTGTCAAATGTGATGAATCGAAAAACAAGTAATCGTTAACATTTTCGCATAATTCGTAACTTTGTCCCATTCGGCCTCCACAAGTATTGATTCCTCTAAATGGTCCGCTTCCACAACATCCCATCTGCCCGACTTTAAACCCTTCAAAACAAACAAATAAAACACAAAGCTTTCAAAAATCTACTAAAGATCAGTCTCTTATATAAATATAAGTACCATGTAGCTTTAGTTACCATATTTAGAAGGATTGTTAATTCTATCCAACAAAGAAGTGTGATAGTCGTGAAGAGCATATCTAAATCCGGAAAGTTCACGTTGTAGCCGGTTTAAAGCATCCGGAAACTTCTTATTGTGCAAATTGATCAGCTCAGCGACTGGTTTGGAACAAGATCCTATGTTTGTTGGGTCCAAGAGCAACGAGGGTGGTGCACACTCGTATGCTCCCATATTCAAGAATCCAAACTTCCTTCCTCCCATTTTATACACTTCCTGTGAAACAAAACATATATCTCTTGTTGTATAGACCAAAAGCTAATAAACTTGAGATCAGTTTTTCTGTTTTTGTTTTACCTCGAGCACGGATGTCGTGTTACCAATAACAAAATCAACGAATCTCTCTTTGGTATTGGATTGGAAAAGTGAAGAGTTTGCCACCAAGGGAAAAAATAAATCGTTGCTTCCGATACTAAACATATAAACAGCTCTTGAGAAAATCTTTTTGGCCTCTGCATCTCCTAGTGCAGATCTCAAGCTCCTTTCCACGTTCCTGAAGCTATTTAACTGTGTTCCCAAATCTATCACCTAGAATTTTTAATACAAAAAGAGAGAGTTTAGTCAAACCTTATGTCTACCCTTTCTATTTCAATTTAAAGTTAATAATATATTTTCTGTTTCAGAATAAATATTGTTTTAAAATTTCAACGTAACTTCTTTATAACAAATATTTAGTCATATATATTCCTAATTATTGATCAATATAAAATTATGCAATACATAAAGAAAATCAAAAAAATTACTTTTTGTAAAGACTGATTTTTTGGCTATTATTCGCGTGAAAAATATTAAAACAAAATTAACAAAAAAAAGCTGAATATATCATTTTAGTTAATATAAAAGAAAGCACAAAATACTAAAGCGATATATTTTCAAATAAAATGGAATAGTAAAAATTAATGATATTTACCATTCCGGGAAAGGTTTCTACCAAAGCTCCAGCACCAGCAGAAGCAAAATTAACTCCATAGGTCAACTGACTGTTACTGTTGCCTGGTTGTAGATTTGGTGGGATCAACGGTAACCATGCCTTCTCAGCTGTTAAAAAAATTGTGTTAAAAATATACTAGCTAGAAACAAAATTAGTAAAAGTATATTTATGTTTTTTTTTATTGTTACCGATGAAATCGGTAATCAAGCGTCCGTCAGAAACTCTTCCAGTAGGAACCTTGAAAAAGGTTTGACCATATGGAAAGAAATTGGATCGGGTGGTAGTATTGATATAGTTGTTGTTTCCGACATCGAACAGAGAATCTCCGAACACGAACAAAGCAGCTTGGTTCGTGACGAGATTGTTATTATTCTCTTTGCAGTTGATTGAGCTTATCGATAAGATGATTGTGTAGAGGAACAAGATGGTTGAAAATAGTCGAGAGCTTTTCATAATTTATTAGGGATACAAAAGTATTTGATATGTTTTCTGTAAGTGACAGCTTTGATTTATATACGTTTTCGAAACGCCTCTATTCCACAGTTTGCTATTCCACAAAAGTATTTTTATTTTTTTTGGAAAAAGTTACTGTGATCAAATTGTTTTTCTCAAGTATAATTTTCAAATGCACGACTTTGAAAAGTATGAAGCTGACCAAAAGAAGTTCAATAACTTTCTAAATGCCTATGCATTGTCTATTCCATCTAACCTAGAAAGAAAAACGAGATAAGAAACAAAAAATCTAAAAATAAATTCCAAATTGCTGTAAAAATATAAGGGTTTAAAATATGGTTCCGTGATCTGAATAATGTGGCCATAATAGTTTTTAGTTTTTTTTTTCCCCTTTTGATTGAGTATATGTTTGACAAGTTAGATGATAATATTTTCCCCTCTACATCGATGACAAGACAACAACAATTGAAACCATATATGAGGATATGCTGCAAAGATGAATCCATCTTTGAGGAACTCTACCGACAACAATATCAACTTACTTGTAAGATAAAACTTATAATTCATACCAACATTACTTTCCATGTTCGTGATAATTAGAGTGAAACTATCAAAGGATAGTTTTATCGTTACTCTTCTTTAACAGATGGCTTATTCGTATTGTAATAATCCCTTTCTTATTAAAGGAGAAACATTTTGAAAGAATAACCTTCAAAATATAAGTTATTTACATGAGTGCCATGCTGACATGTCAACACCATATTCACTCTCAGCTCATATATAAAATTATCCTTTCTCACTTAGAGAAATTATAACAAATGCCATTGTCAATCCAAACTAATAATTGTCGTTATATATCATGCTCTCATAAAAGTTACCTTTTCTTAACCGTAGCTTTTACCTTATGTAAAAGTCAAAACAATTATCTATCTTTTTTACCAGTCGTCGTACTTTAAGTTATGGCCTCCTTTTTTGTTCAAGATGTTCTACATCGTTGAACTCTTTAATATTTGTTTTTTTATATTCTCCTACGGCTTTCGCGAATTACTCAACAGAATCGTTGAAAACTTTTTATATCATTGATTCGTTTATATCATTGATTTTGTTTCTTTTACCCTGTAGTTTTTCTTAAAACTTTTTCCATGTTTGGGTTGATTATCAGAATTTTTTGTTTTTTTTTTCATAATCTCCTCGATCATACTAATCTTCTCACCTCCAATTAGTTGATATTTTTAAGTTTCCAAAAGGCTTCCAGTTTTTGATGATTACGCCGTAATGCGGATCTTAACCAAAACACAAGTTCAAAGGGATTTTCACAAACCGAAATGGCGTAATGAAAACAAATTCAATTGACTAAAATTTGCTACTTTACAACGATTTATTAAAGCAATATATACATGAATCTGGTGCTGATTACTGATGGTATACGGAAACTAAGTTTGGAGGATATGGTAATTGATATTTTACTCTTTTAAAGTAGAATATAGATAGTTTTGACTATATTAAATATTTTGCAGTCATAAATATATAAGTTATTCCGCCAGTAACTAGGACATTTAAAGAGTTTTGGTGTCAAAAAGTATATATGGTAAATTATACTGTGATTTGCGTTAATTAGAGAGTGATTGGCAAGCTTATTCTGTTCCATGAATTATGCTAATATTTCAAAAAAATTGCTCATCAGTGCTCTGATTTTCTTCTATATAAGCCACTACAATGTTAGCCATTTCATCATTAAGCATAATCTTTCATAGAGAAAAAAAAATCTTTTTGGAGGGTCATTCTCGGTGCTTTCTGATGCACCTGAGGTTATATAAATGCTATTTATATCTATTACCTATATTCCGTAATTATGTAAAAAATGAGCGGCTTATTGTTTGTATGCTAACTATGCAGGGGTCTCTAATGTGTCATGGTGGTTCATCTCAGCATTCTGACTCTAATGATCTAACACCAGCCAAGCACACTACCAGAATGGCGTGTACTATAAAGTTGAAGAAGGGATGGTCGAAAAGAGTGGCTAATGTTTGCAATATTTCGCTGAGTTACAAGAAAAAAACTTAAAGGTCGGGTACACTCCCAACAAGAAAAAAAGAATTTCGAAGGCCATGACAGTAATTAAGGAAGACAATATCTGAATATGTTTTTCTGATCAATAACGATGGTCCATTAACATAAATAATTTAGATAAGTCCGTCAATAATTAGAGATCACATATAACAATATATGGCTCAAACTAAGTCCATCAATCAATACTATTAAAAGGGAAAGAGTCTTAAAAAATCTACCTATCAAAATTGTTTGGACCCTTTTATTTAACTCATTATTTTTTGGTCTTACCTTAAACTTAGACTAACAATATCTTACCATATATTTCTCTAACAATAATTTATTCAATTCCATTATTTATTCAAATACCACTCCTAAATCTTAATCATTATTATTACTATATTTACCATTTTGACTTTTAATTGTAAAAGCATTGAAACTAATGTTTTATATTTTCACTTTTATCATATAATATATAATTTAAAGCAAGAGAAGTTACACAACATTTATGTGTACATTTTAACTTCCTCTTTCTTTTATAATAACGTAATCATATCATATATAAATTTTCTCACTAAAATCTCATATTATATACTAAACTTTCAATCGTCTATATTTTGATAGATATTTTCATATTTAAAAATGAGTTTTCTAAAAATATTTCATCAACCATGTTTTTGTACAATAACGTTAAAAATCTATATCAAAAGGTTGTTGGACCCGATATGGATGTAATGGGTCCACATCTGTTCGAGTATTTAGGATCCTAAAAAAATTCGAAAAATCTGAAAAATATCTGAAACACGAAAATTACTTGAACCTCCAAACAAATACCCAAAAAATTCAAATACCTAAAAATTCAAAATCTTATTCAAAATCTGACACTGAACTGAAAATACACAAAATTTTATCCAAATACACAAAAAAAAATTTTAATTTGAAAATTTACCTGAAATCAAAAACTATAATCGTAAACCAAAAACCTAAAAAAATATCCATAATGCCGAAAATATATTCGAAATATCCAAATATACCTAATAAACACAACATATTTATGATCGGGTCTAGGGTAGGACCGGACTCAAACAAAGACATGTGGGTCCAAAAAAACCCCACTAGGTTATCTTCTCTCGATCTGAACTAAACCTATATTTCCGAGTTGGCTAGGTTTGTTTTTTTGATCCGGATATAATTCTCATGCCTAAAAAAACTTACGTAAAAGTGTACATATAAAATATCAAATAAACTAATTCATAGATTATATAACTGTTAAAAATATATTTTTTGATATAATAAGACTTTGTATTATAATATAATCCAAAAAACCCGCGCTTTTCAAGCGCGGATCCATCAATAATAGATTAATACTATTCCTTTTTAACAGATTAACACTATTCAGTCCGAATATTTAAGCTTCGATCAGGCTAATTTATTTACCTGTAATGGTCAAATCATTACTATGATACAACACACTCTGATTGTTTTTAAACTATATGGTTTATATTTTCATATAGTTTATGCAATCAAAAATATCAATGAGTATGTAATTCATATTGCTTTAGGATCCATAAATACTATATTACTTCAAAATTACTGATACAAAAGACTCACCCTGCGCTATGCGCGGGTCTCATCCTAGTAAAGAAATATATGGAGATAAATGTACATAATGTTTACCTGAAAGTGTTTTTTTTTTTGTTTACCTGAAAGTTAGGAGAATCATTTTATTTCTTTCATATATCGGTTGAACCTATACGCATATAAATTCTTTAACAACAAGGTGTTTGGAATGTTGAGAGTTGCTCTCTAGAGCCCTGCAACATCATTGTCTCATATGAAAATTACCAAAAAAAGATTAAAATTATGTATTCTCTTCTATTTTATACTTTAAATCCACTTTCAAATCGTTCTTACACTTTCATTTACCCTCTCAATCTCATGCAAGATTTGAATCTATACCCGATTTTTCTTGTAAAATGTATTAAGGCGAGCAGATAACATCGTGCCGCAAAATTGGACTGGGGTTCGCGTTTGGTCGCTAGTCTTGAGGTACAATAGGAAACTGTAAATCAGTAATCTTGTGGAACAAGTAATAATCAGATATTTCAAAGTTTTATCATGTAGAACCAAGAGGAAAATTCTGTGAAAAAAAAAACAAAAGATTGATAGCTACACGTCTTCTAAAAATAAAAGATTACTACAACACGTACGCATCGGAGACCAATCATTCTGATTAAGAAAAAAAAAATCAGTTGATTCACACAATAAATATGTTCAGACTTCAGATATGTATTTGGGTTACGAATGTATGCTTGAAAATAAATATCAAAACTAATCATGTTCAAACTTTAAATTTTTCATGAAAGATATCTAATATGGTAATACAGTTTTTATAAAGTCATAAATTATATATACAGATAAAACTTTTGTTTTTGAGTCAAGAACCACGTCTGCTCTATTTACACATATTAAAAACTATATTTGTTTTACTGACACTATCCACGAGCAAACTTCATGGAGATTTTATTTTTTGAGAAAACATATGAAATTATAAGCATGGTTTATATGTCCTGGTCCCATATGTTAACGATAGATAGAGATGTATATCGTACATATGGTGTAAATAATAACTATCTGTTATAAACCTCTGTAGTACTTGTGTTTAACTTTTTTTATCATTTCCTCGCACTTTTCGTTTTGATCATATTCTATTTTCTTCTTATAGTTATTTATAAAGTATTTTCTTTATTATTCCTACCGTTTCTTAGTTTCTATGGTGGTCATCAATTGAAACCCATCAAAAATATTAGACAAGTACTTGACTATTAGTTACGATGTATATTGAAAAAAAAATCTTTTAATTAAATACCAAAAATTTAAATTGATTAGTTTTTGCTAAAAATATTAATGAATATGAAGAATGTGTCCATCGTATTAATGTATATGTGGTTATATTGAACCACCGGTCTAATAGAACTAGAATAACCGGTTTAGGTTATCTAGATAAACTTGTTGTATCACGTGAGCTAAGCGGTGTAAAACGGTATCGTATAAATTGTTATGCTAGCCTTATCTCGAGCTAGAGTTCTAAGTGATAGAGAAGGAAGCTCTTAGTCTCGAGATAGAGAGAGAAAGATCGGTGGTGTCGAGGTTGTAATCCGAAAGCTCAAGCTTGAGCTGAGTAGTGGATTATTGCTGATCATAGATCAGCCCCAGGAGTAACGGCCTTCTCACATTGAGGAGGTGCAGTGAACCTGAGTACACAGTTCGAGTGTCTTCTTTCTTGTTTATTCAATCGAGTAGATCTAGGTCAATCGAAGCAACTAATCGCACAAAATCAAGAGTATTTCAGTATTATAATTTTGATAAAAATGTTCAATCTGGTTAACTGACGGTCGTACCCTAGCCGACTACAACATCGTTGGACCATATAATAGAGATCACACTATTCGGGGTGGCTGACAAAGAAAAAAACATGGAGATTGTATTGAAATTTGAAACTGGCCCAACTAACGTTTTTAAAAATCGCCGGGTCATAAAACTAATAAATAAATAGTAATAGGGCCCAATTGTTTTGAAAAAGAGAAAAAACAAAGGCATTAAGCTGGCTATTACATAACTGATGATAAAAGGGAAACATTTGTATGACATGTGTGCTTTCACTACAATGTCAAAGCCGGATGAGTATTGGTTCTTCCACAATGTGATACACAACAGTCCCATTCACGAAGAAAGACTAATGTACAGAGCGGGGGAATAAAAATTTGTTGAGATGTGCCCATTAAAGCTGTTTTAGAATCGTGACTTGTTATTTTTCTAGTTTATGAGGTTATAGTCAGGGTATTTCTTACGTGATTATAACCACTTGCTTTGGAGACGGAAGAAGTCATGGGGATTTGTAAAGGCATAAGGCTGCCTTTCAGTTCTATGCTTATGAGTTATGAGATTAACAAGGTTACGCATTTTTAGAGTGGTATTGTATTGGAGTATGAAGAAGCAGTAGCAAACATGCAAATAGAGGAGCTATTCTCACTGCCCAAATTGTGACTTTGGAAAATCATTAAATATCAGTCATATGTCATGGTAAGTCATCCTGTCATGGCTTCAAAACAGTTCCGGAAATGAGAGAGTTTGGCCTCTATGTAATGCACTATTTAGAGAGACAATGGTTTCTGCTCTTGAAGGTAGTGATGACAAGTTGTTTAGTCTTTCTACTATGCTCTAATGGGTTTCTTACCCAGTCTAAGCTAGTTTTTTCGGTTAGTAAAGTAGTGGGTGTGTCATGTGTGACCCTGTTGTGACCATGTGATGACAAAAAAAAAAGAACAACAGTTTGAATTTAGGTACAATACTTCAATACTACAACCACCTAGATCTTCTTCATCCAACACAAAAAAAAATTATCAAAACCATGTAAAATTTAGAGAAATATGTAGAGTTAAAAGTCAATATAGTATTTTCTATCTGAAGCGAGAATACAAAGCTTTTGGTAGTCTAAGAAAGCCTCTCCAAAAATTGTAGAAGAAGAACTGAATCATTCATTATTGATGTTGTGATAATATCAACAGTTAATTTAGCATATTTTTACTATAATGCATAATAAGTTTAGATAAATATTTTAGCTATTTACTTAATAGAGTTTATTGGTAGACACTAGAGATACTTGAGCATGTATCACAATAGATCAGATAATTTGATAAACAACAGACTATCTAACTCTAAGATTAATGGTTACTACAATAATTACATATTGGATGGAACAGACGTATCCATAAGTTATGGGTACGTCTGCTCCATCCAATAACAGCCTTGGCATTTAATCTTGAATTATGGCTGGATTCTCAACGACTCGGCGGACAACCAAATAATCATACCAACTCGGAAACACAGATATTTAATCTTGTATTATGGCTGGATTCTCAAAGACGGCCGTACACTAGCGACTACAACATCAAGAAAGATTCGGCCCTTCACTTGTTTATGTGTCTGAGGTAGCGTCTCATCATCTAATCTCAAGTGTCGGTGTTTATCAGTTTTCTTTTCTACTATTATTTCAGGTTTTGGGTTTTGGCTATTTTATTATATAAAACCAGGGGCGTCTCTGAGATATTGGGAGACTAAAACAATTTAATAAGGATTTTCGAAAAAATAATTATTACAAATTCGGGGACCTTTTTCTACGTAAAAGTTTTAAAAAAATTTGGAGGCCCTATGCCGATGTTTCAATTCGCTGTGCTCAGGACCACCCCTGTATAAAACATGTTTTAAAAATTATTAATTATTATGTAAACTAAAATTTATCAAATGACATTTTGATATATGTACAAAATTTCCTATCAAATAAATTCAGAAAAAGTCCAAAAACATACCTAAAACTAAAAAGAAAAACTTTGAAATAAATTAAAAAATTACATACTTCTAATTAAATTATAAAATACAGTCAACTACTAATTTAGAAAACAGTTTTATAATTACTATTTGGTAGATTTATAATTCATACTAGTAAAACTTATAATCCATTCACGTTAAAAGTAGAATAAATAATTCCATAAATAAAATAATTTAAATGTAGTGTAAAATTTATGGAAATGAAAGAAAGCGTATCTTATATATTAAAACAGAAGTCACAACCTTGATTCATGTGTGATTTTTAAAAAAATGGACCTAATGGACCTATTCATAGAAATTCATACTATATTTTAATTCAGACTAATAATAAATATAATTTTTAAAATATTTTAATCATAGTATCTTTTGATATCTTTTCATTTTAAATATAAATTTATTTATTTTAAAATTCTAACAAATCTGTTTAAAAAGATTTTTACAAGATCTTCATTTTTGAAATTATACTTAAATATTTTCACTAATTTCGAAATTAGTTTAAAATATTATTATACATTAATATATTCAGTTATATAAAATGAAAAATAAAAAAATCTATAATATTTTAGTTATTATATAATCTTAATCAATTATATTAAATTAAAATTATTATATTGAGCTAAATATAATAAAATTGTATTAAATTAATATATTTATATATTTTACTTTCGTAATTATAAAATATTTATGTTCAAAAATAAAATCTAATATGTTGGTAAGATGGGTTAACATTATCAAACTATATAATACATGTATAAAAATTAACATGTATTTCTTTAAAGTTAATAATATAAAATATTTGTAACTACTTTAATCATAATATATTTTCATTTTAAATATAATATATATTTATATATTATATTTTAAAAATTCTAATAAATCTGTGTAATATTTAAACAATAACTTAATGTATTTTAAGTTATCGTTTAGAAATAAAAATAAATAAATTATATCCTATTTTATCTACTTTTATAGTCATGATCATGTTAAAATATAATTATTAGACTAAAATAAATATGATAAATTTATATTCAATTGATAAATTTATAAATTTTATTTTCATAAATATAAACTATTTATTTAAAATATAATATGATGATAGAACGACTTAAAATTAACAAACTATATAATACATGTATAAAAATTAACATATCTTACACTTTTATAGATACAATAATAAATTATCTAAAATGAATAAGCATAAAAATATTGGTAAAAAATAAATCCAGTTTTGAAATACGTGTCAGAATTTAGCATAAATTAAATACAAAATATTTTTTTAATATATTTTCTCATGAATATATTAATTTGCTTAATAACTAAATGCAAATACAATAAGATAAATATATAATAAGAAGTGGCAAGTACATAAGGTTTAAACAATTAATTAATTATAACATGTAAATTATAAAATTATTGTATTTGAAATAGTTATATAAATATTTAAGTATATGATTAACATTAAAAATATATACCACTTATGTTCTAAAACAATAATTTATGTATAGAAAAGTGAAAACAAACACCCGTGCGGTTGCACGGGTCAAAATCTAGTTTAAATTTAAAATGTAATGTAAGATTTACTGAAATAAAAAGAGTATTGTTAGTAAACTGTAAAAGATGAACTGGGGAAAGGAGAAAACCCCACCACCAAAGTAAAGTACTTTGAATTTCTTGAACCAGTGATGAACAAAAAAAGGTTACCAACAAAAGAACAAAGCATATCCATGTATATTAACATACATTCACATCAAGAAATCTGAAATAATCTGTTGACATTGTATGGGCCAACCACTAGAGAATCTGACATGTGCCCACCATTCCAAATGAGATTTGCAAATTGTTTGTAAGTATTTTGGGTGAGATGAAGTGAATCCCAAAAAATATAATCATCAGGATTCTCACATAATTTGTATTCCTTCACAATTCTCTTCCCTCCACAGCTGAATACTCCTCTCCACTTCCCTGTCCCACAACATGCTTCTTCCCCTTCTTTAAAACCTTTCATTCAAAACATATGAAGGCATATGTTCAGTCAAAAAAAAACATACGAAGCCATGTTTTTTAAGGGCCATTTAATGAATATTCACTACCACCCCAAAATTAAAAAGCCCCACAAAATTCACAGAGAACACAGTTACCAAATTTAGAAGGATGATCCATTCTGAGTTTAAGACTTTTGTTCATGTCAAAGAGAGAGAACTTGAAGCCCTTGACTTGTCTTTGCATCTTAAACAAGAGATTTGAAAGAGCTTTGTTATGTATGCTTGCCAGTATTGAAGCATCTCTCAAGCAAGAATCGTTCTTCTGTTTTAGTATCCGTAAAGCCGGAAAACAACCCAAATCCGGCACATTCAAGAACCCGAACTTCCGTCCTCCAATCTTGTATATTTCCTATTACAAAACCATATCAAATGAATGCAAATGAACCAGTCTTCGATTTATATGATAATAATGATGATGATGATGAACTTACATGGATGAATGTAGTCAAGTTACCAATGACAATGTCAACATGTTGAGACATCGAAACGGAGAGAGATTGATTGGTCAAGAAAGGGCTTGAGTAGTCATTAGACCCAATACTTATCAAATAGACAGCTCTTGAGATTCTCTTCTTGCTTTCTTCTTTACCAAACTTTATCCTCCACAATCTCTCCACTTTCTTATAGTGATCCAATTGTGTTCTCAAACTTATCACCTTGCAATAATTATTAAGAATTGGTCATTACGTTGATTGACATTGAATAATACATCTCACCGACCTTAGATTATAAAATTTAGTTGTCCCAAATAAGTAAGTGAATAATACATATTTTATAATATAATAATGGAACCTTATTACATAGCTAAATAAAGCATGTTAAACTACAAAACAAATCGTAGGTGGGACAAAAGAATCCATTTTAAGACTATTGTTCAACTAATATAGCCACAATTATCGGGTCAAAACTCAAACGCGCACCCATATGGAACCATCTAATTAGTATTCTAATATTTTATATAATAGTACTATACTATTGTAATCTATAATATAAAAAAAAATAACTTCAATCAAATTTTTTGATCAAGCAATCATATCAAACTTCCATGTGCCTTGTGCGCACGACAAATAGAAGATATACATATATTATATATATACACAAAACTACTTAATGCAAAGGTATAATTCAAAACTATTTGAAAATTTCAAATAATTTCAAAATAAAATAAAGATGAAAAGCTAATATACGTACCGAACCTTGGAACGTTTCAACAAGAGCACCAGCTCCAGCAGATGCAAAGTTGACGCCGCAAAGCTTCTTTTGACTATCTCCCGGTTCCAAAAACGGCGGAATTAACGGCAACTTCGCATATTCCGCTATCATTAACATACATTTTTGTCAATATAATACATTTAAATAGGCCACGAGGTAATATAATAGTAACTTTATAATATATATAAATCTCATTCTTTATTAAAAGTGTGCCCTTTGTTTTGAGTAAGAACCCAAAAATTAAGACATTCGTTTTTCTAAATATTGTCATTAAAATATAAACTGAAAATATTTCAAAATTTAATAAAATTGGTCACATTTTTAATTAAAAAAAAAAAAATTACATTTTGAAACACTTAACTTTCTCTAAAACATATTACATACTAAAATGGAGGGAGAATATGTATATCTCACCAATGAAATCGGAGATGAGACGACCGTCGGAGAATCTCCCGGTGGGGAGGCCAAAGAATGTTTGACCATAAGGTGGAAAATTGGCTTGGTCAAGTGTAGTGGTATTTATGTAATTGTTGTTTCCTGCATCCAAGAAAGAGTCCCCGAAGATGAACAAAGCCGTCACGTTATCATCATTGTCACCGTCATAAGAAACTTTTGCTGCTGATTTTCCGGCGAGAAAGAGAATGCTTGAAGAGAAGATAAAGAAGCACAAAAAGAAGGTGGTGGAGGAGGAGGAGGAGATAGTTCTTTGTGTGACTTTCTCCATTAATGTTGACTTTCTCATTCACCACAAAACTTCTTAAGTCGTGTGTGTGTGTGCTTGTGTATGTATGTTTATATAGACGAAATGATTTGCTTTTTTAGTCTAACTTATAGACATGTCGACAAGACTATGTACATAAGTTATATTATATTAAAATTTGTCTCCACACTTCTATACAAAATGACTTTATAAAGAAAGTCAAATGTTTCGGTCTTTTTTAACTCCAAATGGTTTGTATCACCGTAAGATAACTTATTTATTCAGAATAGTAAAAAACAAAAAAAATGTTAGGTCTTATACTTTTTTATATAACTCATGCACCATAGTGTTTACTGTTGATTAATTAGAGTTTGATAGTGACATATTGACTGGAATGGTTAGAAAAGAGATTTATCAACTATTTATCTTTTGCATAAATTGCTTTTGCAAACAATCAAATTAGTTAAATTTCCGGTCATGGGAACTAAATATATATGTATATATATATATATATCTATAAAATTAATATTTTTTGCAGCTTAATCAACAAACTATGTATACTAGTAAATTCATTTTGTTTAAATTTATAAGTTGTTTTGGTTAGAAATACACCTATAAATTTTTTATATTTTATTTAAAATTATTATTGTCTTTAAGAATATTCAATCACAAATCATATTCAATTTTTTTTCTCTTAAATTAACTGGTTTTTGTATAAGACTTAAAAGTAACCTATATTATAAAAATCCAAAATAATTTATATTGAAAATTTGAATTGAAGGAAACTAAAAAGTAGATTTTTTTGTCATCTGGTAGATTAATTTGAAAGCTTGAAACATCAAGCAAGAGTGACATACAAAACATACACCATACTACTACGCTTAAAACAAGTAGTATATGTGATGTATTTATTACAAATGGGTGAAAAGGACGGAAAACGCAGAAATGTCCAGAAGAGTGATTCAACTTTCTTTTTTTTCCCGTCTCATAAAAAAGTGTCACGAGAAAGACACAAACTCACCAGTTACCCACTTGCAAAGTAAGTGCAACCTTTAGATTCTTCTGTCTTTTACCGACGTCGTTTTTGGCTTTTCCCTCTAGATTCATTGTATTAAAAAAAATAACAAAAGTGGCTCATATTTCTAGGCAATCATTTCGGTCAAATAGTATACACGCAATCGCACCGCTTTCTAACCGGTTCGATTCGTACCGGTTCCTTAGTAGCATTCCATATCACAAAACAGAACAATGGTTCAACATATTAACTTATGACAATGTTAAAGAAGATGTTTAGGGGCACAAAGTAACAAAACCAAAACACAAAAGACAACAAGAAAAGAGTTCAAAATGTTTTTAAAACTCTTTAAATGACAATGGATCTCTTTAGAAGACTCCTCCAATCATGGAATCGATCTCATCAATGCTCCATAGCTCCATAGGATTTGCACCATTGTCCTGAGTCGCCACAGCGTCTCCACTGAAGAAATCAAGTGAAGAATCCCATTCAGTGCTGTTGTAAGTTGTCTCAAAATCCATGACCTTGAGCTGCTTAGCTGGATCAGCTTCCTCGGCGAATGTAGCAGAGTTGTTGTTGATAAAAGCAGAGGAGATCTCAGGAGTTATAGGAGCTTGATCGTTCCAACCGAACTCAGAACAACCGAATGAGTTACTACCCTGGTCTGAGCTGAAATACTGATGATATCCATTACCACCAAACTGATTGCTGTTGTTGTTAACTTGGTGCTTCTCCTCCATGAAACACATGTTGTCAAAGGAGTTGTCCAAGTTCTGAGCCAAAACTGGACTTGGGTTTGGAGCCACCTTCTTGGCAGGTGGGTTCTCCTTCTCCTCAGGGAAATTCACCTTAGCTTTGGAACCACGGATTCTACGAGCTGCAGCATCATAAGCTCTTGCAGCTTCCTCGGCTGTTTTAAAAGTTCCAAGCCAAACTCTTGAACCTTCCCTTGGATCACGAATCTCAGCAGCCCATTTTCCCCAAGGACGTTGCCTTATCCCTCGGTACTGGCTCTTCCTCTTCCTCTTTGCAGACCTCTCACCTTCTCCGTCAGCAACTTTCTTGCCAATAACTGAATCTGGTGGTGGAAAAATAACAAGAAACAAAAGATAGTTCTTACATGAGCATATTCAAATCAATTTCATCCCAACCCTCATATACCTCCAAACATCACACAATTTTTAAGGTTTCTCACACATATTAGAAAACAATAAATACACTCTTTTAATTGGAGTATTAATTTTTAGTTTTATCAATAAAGTTTTTTTTTTTTTTTAACATTAGTTTTATCAATAAAGTTTCACCACTTACAATTTTACTTTCTAATTTATGTTCTAGTTTTAGAAACAATTGCGTTAATTATATCCTAAAACATTATACATTTGCATACAAAACAAAAAGCTAGAACATCATATATTTGTATACGGATGGAATAAGCAAGAACAGGCCTAGGAAAAAAAAACGAACCAAAAAACCGGAATCAGATCCGAGCTATAAAAACATCATATATATTTATCATGTTAGATGATATCAAGTATATCCGAACCTGAAGTATTAACCAAATCCAAACGGATAACCGAGAAAAACCGAACGAAAAACCCCTAAACCCGTACCCAGCTATAACAATATCCAAATAGATCCGGTACGGTGGTATAAAATATATGCAAACCAAAGTATCGCAACCGAACCTGAACCGATAACCAAAAAAACCTTCACCCGAACCAAAAACCCCTAATCCGTACCCAGCTCTAACAATATCCAAATAGATCCGGTACGAAGGTATAAAATATATGCAAACCGAAGTATCTCAACCGAACCGGAACTGATAACCAAAAAAAAACCTTCACCCGAACCTTGAAACTATGAATGATAACGGTATCTTATATATACACACCAACAAGAAACCATATACGAATCTATAGCATGTGAATAAACATTCAGAAACATCGCTAATGACTAATCAACTCGAATGTTAATTTATAACTCTTAAGTAAAGGTGGAAGCGGATTTACCGGCAGTGGCGGCGGAGACGGCGGGTTTACGAGCCCCGGCGAAAACGAACGGCTTCGCATCATCGCAATCGATAGAGGAATCATCCTTGAAGCCCTGGAAGTCAGCCTCGAACTCATCGTCAAGATCGAAGAAACTCGAGCGTTTCTTCGAGCTCTTCTTCAGATCCGGCCAGAGAAACTCGCTGGTGACGCGGCGAGACCTCGGCGGCGGAATGAAATCGGAGATTATTGCTCCTCCACACATGGCGTGAGGGTGTAAATGTTCAGAAACAGAATCTTAGAGGCGAAAATGTAGAATAAAAGATTCTTCGGGTTTAATTTTTGTTTTCTCTCTCTCTCTCTTTAGCACTTTGCTTTGTTCTTCGGAAAAAAAATAATGGAAGAGAACGTCCTTTTTAGCTTGAGATGAAGAGAGTACAATTGTTATTTTACAGTTATACCCTAAGTTTGAAGTACTATTTATGATGCTACCCTTAAGTAAATAAGATTAAATCTAGTCCTTTTTGACTGCTGGTAGTAAAGAGGATAAAGCTGTTCTTACCTAACGTTAGTTGAATTTTACATAGTCTAATTCATTTTAAAATTTCAGTCATGTCAAGTCAAACTTTAACGTAGGTTTGAAGATAGCTAAACTAAATTCCATCTTTCAACTTTCAAGCAATTTATTTTAATGTTATGATTTCAAATATTAAAAAAAATAATGTATTTTTGGTTAATTTAAAGGTACTTTCTAAGTATACTGTCGAGTGTTTCTGATAAAAGTGAGATGATTTTACATAATACTGTTAAAATATATGTATGTACTAAAATCTATCAAAATACATTTGTTGATTTTAATAAGAATCTAAGCATTAGATTGTTCATACTTGAATACTATAATAAAAAGTAATCTGATAGTTGAAAAATGAGAAGAGATGGCATTGAAGTACCTTGTTTGACTATTTGTCGCCTCCAGCTAGTAATTAACTTTACCAACTTACCTTAATTAATTAAATGAATATGTTCCAAAGTAATAAAACTTTATTTTAAACATACCTAGATCTTGTTCATCTGTTTGCTTCTTGTACAATTTAAAACACAAATAAGAATTTTCTTCGCCATATTTAGTTCTGATATACACTAGTAGTATTAGAGTATCTCCAATGTATAACTCCATTTTTTTCTCCAAAATGGAGTAAAAGTGAAAATGGAGTAAAATTACTCTAACCCTACTCCATTTTCTACTCCATAATGGAGTGATGAACAAACAAAAAATAGATTACTCCATTTATGGAGTAAATTTCATTATGGAGTAAGATATGAAGTTGGATTGGAGCATTTCTTACTCCATATTCACTTTTATTCCATTTTAAAGAAAAAATAGAGTAAGGATAAAGATGCCCTTAAACCGTACATATTTGTTGTTTCCACTTATTAGGAGTCAACAACCCGGCAGTTATTTTAGGAAAAACAATCAATCTTTTTTTTTGTCAACTTGGGTTTCATTGATTAAGCCCAAAGGGCATTAGTACATTTTGGTATCAGAATTACAACAAAGAGAAACCCACTAAGTTATACAATTATCGGTTCAAATAAAAGAAATTCCAGAAACTTTCGAACGTGTAAGCAAGTGGATCTCCAAAGCCACGTCGCCTAGCCACGCGTCTCGCATGCATTAAGAGGCGAACTTGGCCGCGTCTGTGAGTAGCACCGCCGTAAGGTTCTGGAATCGCCTTTCTGTCTATTTCTCTCCGTCACAAATTCCAATTCCGATACCAAACTTGAAAGCTTTCCACCTTAAGCCGCGAACCTTAGAGCAAATAAACCTTAATTCACCGGAATTATGTCCAAGAAAACTTGAATCAAGTAGAAGAAAGATTTTTGCAGGACCGCTTCAAAGCGCCAGCTTATCTGAATCTTCTTCAACACGTGAATCAAAATCTCCATTAAAACTCATCCTTCTAACCTTCAGAGATGCTTCGTGTAGCACCATCACTGACTGAACCAAAGAACGAAGACTGATTCTCCTATTTAGAATTCAGAGTAAGCGATGAAAGAAGAAATTACTCTAGTATTCAAACGGGATAAGAATTAGAACCAAGTGGAGAGCATAACTTTTATTAATCAACTCAAAATCCAGAGACAAAAGAAAAGAACTTAAAGCCAAGCTCTGTTTTGAGTTGAAAAGCACAACAAAAGCTCGCCTTGCGAAGTAGTGAATCCGACTACGCGGAAGATTAGATCGCCTAGCGAAGAAACTATATTACATAAAACAAAACCAAATATGATTGGTAACCGGCGGCACAAGACCACCGGCCACCGGAAAAGCAACTTAGATTGAGAAACTGTTAGAGAAAAGGTAGAGAAAAGAGAGAGAAAAACTTTTGTTGATGGTTTGGAAAAACAATCAATCTAGTATCTGAATAATAAAGAAAGAAAATAGAAATTAACAAAAACGTATTAATATAAGAGAAATTGCCACAAATACCACATTCATAGTACCACTTTTTATGTTTACACTAACCACTTTTACCGTCACTTTTAATGAAGGGTAAAATACAATTATACCCTTAGGTTTAACTAATGTAGATTTAGGGTTTAGAATTTAGAGTTGAGGGGTGGGGTAGGGTTTTTGGAATGTGATATTTATGATTCTAATAAATATAAATACTTAAAAATATATAAAATTTTTAAAAAAATAGTTTCAAACATAATTTTCGTTTTTCAAAAAGAAATTTGAAAAAAAATCAAAAATTTGAATTTTTTTTTATAAAAAAATTCGAATTTGAAAAAGTATAATTCGAAAACATTAAAAAAATTTACTTTTTTTTATTTTTTTATTTTTTTAATTTTTTTTAATTTTTTGTAGCTTTTTTAATTTTTTAATTTTTAATTTTTTTAAAAAAAAAATTAATATTTTTTTTTATTTAAATAATGATTTATTATATATAAATAACAAGAGCATAAGAGTCTTTTACCACTTAATGAAGAAAGTATTTTTGAAAATAATGGTAAAAATGAAAAGTGGTACCATGAAAGTGGTAAACTTGTAATTTCCTCTTAATATAACTATAAAACAAATAAATTAATACCGGCATGTAAACTATTTATTTTGACAAAAATATGAAAGCTAAACGACGACTTGCGACGGTAGTTATTACACGCGAGGACCTCGCCTTGTATGCATAGGGCTAAACTTGTAAAAGCATTAAAGAACATTTACGAATATACGTGTGCAGAACACGTACGTTTCTTGAAGCTTTTGAGCAAGTTGCTTATGTGTTTATTATGACAAGCATTTTGTCGTCTTATGGCAAACAAAAAAATTTAACAATTCGTTGTACTCTTGTGTATATGTAGTTGATGACGCATTACAATTTATTAATTTCTTAAGCTCAATTTTCAATTTCATTAATAATTCGCTTACTCAAACTATATTTATTAGGTCAAGTAATTATCAGAGATTGGGTGATATTAGGTGCATATGTAGTTGTAATAGAAGCTCGAATAAATGAAATCAACTAGTTATAATGGCTCTGATTGGTAAACACGTTTAATCGCGAAATCGTGAAAAAAATTAATTGAGCGGCAGAAAATTTTAAAATTTGCAGAAATGCAGAATATATACTAGATTGATTAAAATAATTTACTAAATGAAAAAAATAAATATCAATAATTAAACTAATTACTAATTTTTTTGAAAATAACTAAAATCTATTTAAAAATTTTAAGTTTTACTACAAATATTTAGCTTATTTTTAATATGTTTTTAATAATAGAGTGACATCTTATAATATTATACAACAATTATAGTATGTTTTTATGTACAACATAACTATTTACCATTACAAAATATATTTCTATTTATTTAAAAATTTGAAATGATATTATTATATAATTTAATAATATGAAAGTGTTGATTTTGTCAATAATCAACTAAACTCATTTTTCTACTTAATAAAACTTTTCGTCATATATTTGTCCGCAAAAATGCAAGCTTGCGTTTTTATGTTTTTTTCTTTCTGCAACATTTTTGTGATTGGTAAAATATGTGTGTAATCGCGTCCAAGACATGATTCTGCCATTCCGCATGGTTACCACTTACCGATCAGAGCCTAAGTGTAAGACTGAATGAATTCCATTAACATTGTCAAGCAATGTCTTAAAACATGTTACTGTTAAGATCTCCACAAGAAAACATGTTACCAATGACAATATATATGTGTGTATATAAAATTAAGCTGAGGAACACACTATTTTTTCAAAATATTATGGGTGCATGTACCCCCCCCCCCCCCCCCCCCCTCTCTCTTTACTAGCTTCCCCCAGGATCCATCCAAGCTCTTCAGCAAAATTAACAACTGAGTGATACTATGCTCTAATGCTTCGTTGAGAATCTTGCCATGATTCTCTGCTTCGAAAACACCCACGAGATAGCGCTGTTGGAAGAGGTAAACAATGTGAACTCCAATACATGTGATTGTCTCAGTTTCAAGCCCAATCCATATCATAGTAAACATTACGTTAGATTCATAACCAATGACCAACACTTACATGCATTTAAATTAATCTCCTCCTGATCCACAAATTTGTTTTCTGTCAAGTTAGTTACGAATTGACTTACTCTTTTATTAAAAACACATTTTTACTATTAAAACCAATTTAAAATGCGGTGGGATTTGAATAGATTTTCAAATTTTGTGTGATTTTTAGTTGAAAAAATAAATAAATAGTTTCAGAAAAAAGAAACTTAAACTTTTTTTTTTGGTAACAATGTTAAGATTAATTACCGATTTTTCAAATTTGTTACAGAAGGACAGAGGAAACTAGAAGCAGAGTAATTGAAAGCAACTAAACAGACACTCATACTAAGACTCACAAGGACAGACATTAGAGACAACAGCTAACCGAGACACAGCAGAATCGGACCTGACGCTTGCCGCAAAAGAGAGAACCACAGTTAATACGAGATTTTGAGTCCGGTAATTTTGGCTTCCCCGATGAACAGGTCTTTAAGATTTAGCTCACCAAGAACAGCTTGCAACACACCTCAATCTGCAACCAGTCAAGTCAGACCGCAAAACCCATGGTCTAGAACACCGCTGAAGACGAAGGCTGAGCTTTATTTGGGAAGAAGAACAACCAGGAAACGCCACACGCCTACGAACCTACACAAAAAAGACAGAGCTTTCTAATACCAAGAAACTTAAACTTTCTAATAACAGGTAATACATCACCCCCGCATTTTATTACAAAGAACCAGATGAGACCCTCTTTTCATTGTTTTCCAGCTGTATATACTGTATGAATATACACTGATACACACCTATTTCTGAATATTAAAAAATATGAATATTGTATTGTTCAACTGCATGCATGCGTATAGATAAAAATAAGTACTTTGGATATTTTATCATTAAGAAGATACATTCATGTAAATATACTATGATCAAAATGAGAACGGAAAGGCAGGCAAATCAAAGAGGTAGAACTAACTGGTGGTAGCTTAGTGGTAATTTTTTGGAGTTTGGTACGTACCCATATCGGTTATGGATTTGATTTTTTAAGTCTTGATTTGGCTTTAACTCAAGTGGTTAATATTGTTTATCGAAACAGAGCATTAGTCAGAATGCATTTCAAATTCAGGTCAGACGGTATGGTAATCATTCCACTTTGTAATACTAGGTGCATTCTCTCCGCTCCAGATCAAGCGTATCAGTTAGTATAACAAAAAAAAATGTAAGGCTAGAGTCTTTTCTTCCTGATTGAGACAACTTCCTCAGAACATCTCCAAAAAGACTCTCTATTATAGAGTTTTGCAAACTCTATTTTTGAAGTTTCAGAGTGTTCTTTTCCAAAAGCAAAATTTCAAATTTAACTTCAAAATTATTTGTATTTTACACTATGCTCCTTATATTTGTCATAATTAAAATTAATCCATAGAACTTTTGTAGATAACTAGCACATATATAAAAATATTATAGTAATAATAATTAATAAAATCTTACACTAAAATATAAAATTATAAATAGAAATACATAGTTAAATATTAAACTACAAGAAAAATTCAACATTATTACATAAAATTATTTTATTAATGCTCCATTTTTGGTTATACAAAATTTGTTTAGAAAATATTTTAGAAGTTCCTGAGAAAATTTACTAGACTATTAGTGTTGATGTAATATTTATGTCTTCATGTATATATCTTCTTAAAAAAATTATTAAGTTTCTTTTGTAATATTCTTGTTGTCTAATTCTACTTTTAAAATATTATAAATCTTATTTGATTTAAAGAAAACTTTTATATGTAAATTTTTAATTAATAAAAATAAATTTGAAATATTTAAAATATACAAAAGTTTTAAAGATTAAAACTATGAATGAGAAAATACTTAAGAATCATAAATGTGATGTATAATTAATTATAAGGACAAAGATGCAAATAAAAAGATGAAACTTTAAATTTAGAGTTTTGAGTAGTAAAGTTTTAAAGTTTCATTTTGGAGGGCAAAAAACACTATATTTGAAATTATAGAGTTTCTTTTGGAGATGCTCTAACGGAAGTTATCTCACAAAAAATAGGAGATGGTGACATTCATGGTGCAATTATTATTATTAGTACTACTTGTACAATTATGTTGGAATTATTTGTTTTAGTATTTAAAATTTTAATAATTGGAGTAACTAGTCTTGGACCTTTTACCCGGACCCAAAAAAAACAAAATTGGCCCAAAAATGCCCGACCCATAACCGATCCAAATATTTACAAATACCTAGTTGAATCCAAAATTCTTTTACCTGAAAGAACTGGAACTGAAAAGAACCGACCTAAATAGGCCAGGACCCAAAAAAATTCCGACCCAAATAGACCTGACCCAATAAGAACCGATTATACTCGATCTAAGAACATGAATATTCAAAATTTGACTCCATGTGTTCCTTTTTTATATTTTAATTTATGATTTAATTGTAATGTCTTTTTGTTTATTGTATAACATTTTAAAGCAATATGAAATTTTAAATGTCAAATTTAGAATTTGAAATTTTTTAATTTCAATTATTAATAATTTATTTTTGGTTATTTTGCAGCAAAAAACAATTGATAAGAGCATCTCCAAAAAGGAACTCCATTTTGAAGTTTCCAAAACTCTATATTTGAAGTTTAAAGGTGTTATTCTCCAAAAGTAAAACTCTAAACTCAACTTCAAAACTATTCATATTTTATAATATGGTCCTTATATTTGTCATAACTAATTTGAATTCATAAAACTTTTATAAATAACTAGCACATATATAAACATATTACAATAATATTAATTAATAAAATATTATGTTCAAATATAAAAAAAATAAATAAAAATAACTTAATTAATATTAAAATTCAAACAAAATATCATATTATTTCATAAAATGATTTTCGTAATGCATATATGATTTATTAGTGCATTTTGAAGTAAAAATAGTTCTCCTCATTTTTACTTTCTAGATTACGAGCTAAAAGTTGTTGAAATCGGGTAATATTGATACTTGTAAATATATTAGATCGGAATAAGAAAGTAAAAAAGAAACATAAAATATTGCTAAAAGACTAATTTCTATGATATTAATACTCGTGAATATTTTCGATATGAACAAGAAAGAATTGTATGAAAAAGACATCAAAAGCAACAACAACAACCATCTTCAGCTACATAAAAAATTTTGGACAATATTTGAAAATTTTGAAGGTTCCGGATCAAACTTACCTGACTATTAGTGTTGTTGTAATATTTAAATTTGTGTAATAGTTATGTCTTCATGTAATTTTTTAAAATAATTTTGTTAAGTTTTTTTTGTATATTATTGTTGTCCAAATCTAGCTTAAAATATTTTAAATATTATTTAAAGTTTTATTTAATTTTATGTGTAAAATTTAAAATCTGTAAAAAAAATTTAAAATATTTATGAGATATAATTTTTTTTAAGTATTAAAATAATAAACGAGAAAATATTTATGAATCATAAAGATTATGCGTGATTGTAGGGACCAAAATGCAAATAAAAATATGAAACTTCAAATTTGAAGTTTTGAATAGTGAAACTTCAAATATAGAGTTTCACTCTTCAAAACTTCAAATTTGAAGTTTTGAATAGCGAAACTTCAAATATACTAACTTCTCATTCATCAAACTTGCATACAACTTTAATTTTCTTAGGCACAAAAGCAAACAAAACTTTATTGGGTCGAATAGCTCATATAGTGGGTTAACTGGCTGAGTTCCACATTTGCATTTAGTTTAAGTTATTGGGCCGATTTTAAAAGGGCATACTCTAAATCTGCTATTCTTTGCCTGATACCGTAAACCAGTTGACCTTAGTCACCTTATTACTTATTGGGCCCAACAAATCCAGTTGACTTAAGAGATCAGAATTGAGGAGGCAGGAGGGAAAATATAATAAAAGTAAAATAATAATTTTTTTTTGTATGAATGTTAAGAAATAATAATTCATTTTAATATTAAAAATAGCATTGCACGATATTAAAAAGAGTACATATTCGTTGACAAAAAAAAAAAGAGTACATATTCAACACGTGACTGAATCAGCTGTTCATATCTTTACACCATAGTTTGCTCATGTCCATGTATAAAATATCTCCGTGCACAAAACAACAAATAGAATCATTCTAAAGATTTCCCCACTCAAAAGTATATTTTATCCAGTTCATATCTTCCATGTCAAGATCCAATCTGAATATGATATTACATAATCATGTTTGGTTATAATCAGGATATGATACTTTAGAATATTGATCATCTCGCTAACAATTTCAATTGCAAACAATCTTAGAACATGTCCAACAAGGGTTTCTCCATTTCTTAAAATTTATAAATACTAAAATAATAAAAAAGAAGAGAAAATGTCAGTGTAGATTCTGAAACAGAATTTGTTAGAACGCCTTTAGAAACTAAATAGCCATTTGTCATAGTATAAATGGTTGATCATCAAAAACAAAATAAATTTAATATGAAAACTTTTTGTTTTGTTTTAAACTATTATTATTTATGGGTTTGGATACTATTTTTTAGAACTTCATTGATAAGGTTACACTTATAAGCTCAAGTTTTGTTCCATCAGTAATTCTTCCCACTCAAGATAAGGGATGACTAATCCAGAGTTGTTGTCTCTACTAATAAATGAGACTTTGTATCTATTAATAAAGGTTTCTGTCATAAAGATAAAGATGTCAAGTTCGAGTATCAATAGTTAAAAAGAGAATTTAATAACCAGTTCTTGATCTCAGTCCAATAAAATTATAGGTTTCAGCTAAAACTTTTAAAATTAAAAGAACGATTAAAACTTTTAAAACTCGTTCTAAAATTCATAAGATTTTTAACAATTTAGAAACTAAATTTATTATATATATTTTAAAATTGATTTCAAAACCGAATAATCTATACATATTACATAATTCAAACTTGGAGACTAATGTGCATGCTTAGATTTCGTTATCCTTACCATAAACAAATAAAAAGTATCAATATATATATATTCAATATAAACCATGTAATTTACATTTGTAATATAACATATCTCTTGCAAACTACATCTCTGCAACAGTTCTACTGTTTGAACAAACAAACAAATGTTACAAAAAAAAAAAAAAAAAAAAAAAAAAACAAACAAACAAAAACAATAATTACTAATTAGTGAAGTATGTAATCGATTTAAGGAACTATAAATAGCTGGCGTCGCCGCCGTAGATCATTCAACAAAGTCCGGTTCTCGCCGGAGTTACAGCGTCTGTAAGCTGCCGACATCATCTTTGTGGATGCCTCTAGCTCTTTCTTTTCATCGATCAAAATCTGACTTTCTCTACACTCTCTGCTACAAAATCCCAAGTCTCCTCTGTTTTCACCAAAACATTTAAAAACAATTGAGACTCAAGAAAAAAGTCCTTAGCTTATAAATGGGTATTCATAATCTTGATAAGTTATAGAAATTAATATGTACCTGTACATGAAAATATCTTTGTCTTGATGGAGCTGCTTCATACAGAGGTGACATGTTTTGAGGAAACAGCGCTCCGCGATGTTTGGATTGGATCGGTTTGGTCTAAGTGAAGATTTGATCACTATGTTGCTTAGTTTTTCTTTTGAATCTGTTGTCACAAGTTGCAATCCAACAGAGATTTTAGTCATTCTCTCTATCTCAGGAATTACAAATCTTTACAGAAAAATGAAAAGAGAGAGAGAGAGAGAGAGAGAGAGAGAGAGAGAGAGAGAGAGAGAGAGAGAGAGATGAAGTGGAAGACGAAGGAGAATGTGTGAAATATATAAAAGAGGAAAAATTAACTATACTGTTTGGTGAATGGTTGCCTTTCATGTCTCACTTAAAACGTGGGAACTGACACTCTCGACATGGACCTTTTTGTTGTCGGAAATTACTACTTTTACTATCCGTCGTTTGTTTATAAAATAAAAAATACAGTGTGTTATCCATATTTATATTTCAATTAAATATGGTAACTGCGGATTGAGCGGTGCGGGACAAGCGGTTCAACTGCGGTGCAGTTTTAACAGTTATAAAAACGTATAGATATATGGTATGTGTAGAGATTTTTGTTACTGTTAACTGCGGTACGGGGCGGGGCGGTTTGTAACATTCGAAGCCGTAGTCTTAACTCAAATCTAATATTTTCTTTTACAAAATGGTTTTGGAAATTTCACCAACCTACGGTGTATGGGATATTAATTTCGTTATAAACGTCATTTGATTAGATTTTACGTTTAACATATGATACTTTTTCATAGGGGTAGGCACTTTACCCGATATCTGAAACCGCATCCGAACCCGATCCGAAAAACCTAAACCAAAATCTGAACCGAAGTAGTAAAATATCCGAACGGGTATTTAATTAGGAGAGATTGGATATCCGAACCCGAATGAATATCCGAAGATAACCGAACATATGTATAATTAACCATATATTTCAAGTTTACATCTCTCATTTTATATAAATATTTATATTGATACTGTCCATACTTTAAGTTCATATGATATACATAGAATTACGGAGAAAATGATTTGCTACTTCCTTAAAATGCATGTCAAACTTTTTATTTTAAGAATTAACAAAAAGTTACATCCAAAATTTAAAAACAATAATCAAATTAATGTCTTTTTTTTAGTTTCAAAATGTTATGTCCAAATCTATTAACCATTTAATCTATTAAAAATAAAAAAAATTTAGTTAAGTGAAAATTATATTTTTAAAAATACCCGAATCCGACCCGAAGTACAGAAATACTCGAACGGGTTCTATACCTCTATACCTGAAAATTCGAAATATCCGACCCGAATGGGTACCCGAACGGTCACCCCTGCTTTTCCATATGAACTATTAATATTTTATAAAAGAACAAATTTTTTGTTCGCTAAATATTTGTTCCAGTAGTTGAAAAACTGAAACACAAGATTGGACTGTTGTTGACAAACACTTTGCCGATTTCCGGTGCTTTTAGAATTATTTTAAATTTATTTGTATTATACTTAAAATTGCAAAATAGTCTATCGTTTGTTTCACCAGCAGTAATTTGTTTTAAATATATATATTTTTTGGTTAAAATTTGTTTGTTGAGCAAGAATACTAAAACTCAAAACATTGATACGGTAACGGTTTTCAAAAAAAAAAACATAGATATGGTAAATTCCAAGAAAACGTGTTTTGTGATTCTTACATCGCTAGCCGTTAGGTTTGGTAAATTACGACCGAGCATTAATATACTAATGACCAGCTTTAATTCTGTCACGTTTCTCATGCTTAAATTTTCAAAACATAATATTTCTTCTGTTTCAAAAAGATGGTGACAGCGAATTTGATATTAAAAATGGTATGAAATTAAAGTGTGGTACGGTGTAAGTGCGATCTGTACGGAAATTAAGAGCGGTGTAGTGCAGCTACAGCTTTAAATAAAAAGAGATATGAAATTATGTTTGATTGGTGACAATATTTATATGCGGTACTGAATAATTATTTAATTAATAAAATAATAGTGGAGTTTAATATATGATATAACTAAATAATATATTAATATAATAACTACTTTAAATTTATATTTTATATACATTAAAGAGACAAAAGACTTTTCTGCCGTTTCTTTATAGATATATAAATATAAATAATTATTTAAATAATTAATAAAATTATTTTTTATTGTTTTTTTTTGACAGCATTTTTTTATTGGTTTAGAATTGTAATTTTTAAAATGCGACTTTTTTAATAAAAAATCTAATTTTTGCATTTTTAAAATTTTATTTTTGAATTTCAAAATTGCTTTTTGAAACAATTTTTATTATAAAATATTTAATATGTATTTATTTATTTTTTTAAAATACTAAACTCCATCCCTCAAATTTAAATTCTAAATCTAGATTAGTTAATCTTAAGAGTATACGTATCTATTTACTCTTTAATTAAAATTATTTTGGTCATCTTCTTATTCAGAAGCTCTTTTGGTGAAAAAACCTAAAAATAGTCATCTTACAGAATTTCTCATAAAATATAAATTATTATTTTTAATTAAATTAAATATAATAAAAAGATTTAGTATTCAATTTTTATTTTAGGTATTCAGTATTTATTAAATTTTGGTTCAGTTAAAATATTTTAGATAAATACTGATGAACTGTTTATTTTTTTATATTTGGTTCAGCAACTCTTCATAAGTTTTGATTAAAATGTCCAAAATGAATAAACTATGATGAATATATTTGAATAGTTGTGACTAGTATTACAAAATCGTAAGTGATTACATAAAACAATACCAATAACTAAAAAAACGCACATGTACAGTAAAACCCACGCTATAACGTGTACGTTATTGCATAAAGTAGTGTAAGCAAAAACAAATTATTTTTTCGTCAAAAAAAAACAAATTATTTTATTTTTTAGTAAGTGCGTGAAACACGTACCATTTTTTTAGATTTGTGTTGAATGGTGAAGCAAACATCGGTTTTACAATTCCGCAGTCAAATCCGCATTGCACCTTGTTACCATTCACTACCGTAGATAGATTTTTTTAGTGTTTACACACATTAAAAATATATTAAATCACTATAATAAATGTATCGTTTTCTGTAAACTTTAATTTTTAACCAACAGTAATTCAACAAAGTCAATTAATTTTCTTGAATATCACAATTTTTTCATAGAAAATAACTAAAGCAGATTTTTGTGAAACAATTTTTTCCCTAAAACATCTAATATAACGAAATGGAGGGAGTATCATATATTGTTTTCTGGGGAATTTACACTAGATAACTATTAAAAGAAAAATAATTAGGTCAATGGCTATGCTACTGTTTGTTTTTCATAATTCCAGCAATAGCCCTATTTCAAATCGCACATGGTGTATACATAAACCTGATATGACCCTACATTTGTCTTTCATACAAACAAAATTTCAGTGCCACCATACCTTTGTTTCACCGATTCCATCGGTTTCTTGTGTGTGTTTTCTTGATGTTTATGCTTAATACTCATCGATTTAACATGTAGCACTCGATTGTAATCTTAAAAATTTCAGTGCCACCATAGCGTGTTGATTCTTAACCTGTATTCGCCAAGAACTACCGTTAAAACTTCCTATTTAATTACAAGATATATCTACTACCAAATTAATCTTTGGTTCTTAAATCGTCTTCCCCAAAAATTACAATTAAAACGTGGACTACTGTTACTATTTTTTGGTTGGTATTGATACTTATTTTGGCAAGAACTATTCTCTGTCCATTATTCTGACACAAAATTGGTTGTCGGCTATCCAGTAGTTGTGTCAGTGAACTGCGAGGACAATCTCGATATTCTACTCTGGTCTACCACCCAAATCTGCAAACTCAATAAATTTATGCATGCTTTTGCAATTTCCATCAGCATTATACATGGTAAAATATCGAGATTTTCCTTGCAGTTGGAATGTCTTCTTGATGCTCTATTTAGAGATCATTTTGGCTCTCAACTCTCTTATGAGTCTCATCTTTCAATGGAGGATGCTAAGCTAGTGTTTTGAGTTATCACCATTTATGACCCAAGCCCGTCCTCTTTCTTCATGTTATGCTGGAAAGCATAATAAACTAACTCAAACCCAAATGCATTTCTAGTTTAAAACTAACTCAAACCCGAATGCATTTATAGCATAAACCTTAAAATTTGTTAAATTAATACTGCAAATTAAGATTCTAAAGATTTTGTAAAAAAAAACACTAACTTGTGGAATCTCTTACTATTTTTACTTATTATGGTGTTTTGTTAAGGGCAATTCTCTCAAATAGTTTTTTTAAAAAAAGTTTTTGTCATTAAAATAACCTTCAAAAAAGAAAAATAAACAAAATAACCTCTTTTTATTTTAAAAATTTTAATATTCATTTTTTATTTTTCAAAATTTGAAACTTCGTAACTTTACCCATTACCTCTAAATCCTAAGTCTAGATTAACTAAACCTATAGTATAAATGTATATTTACATTTAAAAAAAAAAACTTTTTTGCTCATTTTCTTTTTCTGAAGACAATTTTTGTGGAAAAAAAAAACAAAAAATGACTTATCTACCGAATTTCTCTTTTGTTAATGTTGTTTTCTTGTTAACTAAATTTGAACTGTTGTTGTCGTCCAAAAGTTCTAAACCCAAAAATAAGAGACTGACCAAATACAAACTTTTGCATCTGAAACGGAAACGAGTAGAAGCCTCGCAACAAGTCCACAGCTTTTCTTCCTCCCTATACCTTCTTTAACAAAGACAACCCATCCATTTCCTTATGTTCATTTATGGCCCATGAATAAGATTAAAAAGCCCATTAATAAAACGCTGCGTTTCGGATCAATCTAACTTGTTCAAGAAGTGAACCTTCGGAAGCTAAAAGACGAGAGCCAAACGCATCCAGTTTCCTCGATTCGCCGATCAATCAGCTCGTATGATCTGATCTCCTCTTCTCAACACCTTCTTAGTTAATTCGATTCCCGTTTTGTGGATTCAACTAGATCTGTTAACTTTTCCAGGGTTTTGATTCTGTTGTGCAGACAGACACTTAAAGGGGTTTTACAGATCGAAGTCGCCGGAGAAGAAGATGTTTCTCACTAGGTCTGTCTATCTTCTTCTGCTTCTGGGTTTACTTAAAGTTTCGTCCTTTCTTATGTTTCAATCGTGGGTTTTTGCTTAATCGTGATTTCTGATTTTGTTGGAAGGACTGAGTATGATAGAGGAGTCAACACTTTCTCTCCTGAAGGGAGGCTTTTCCAAGTCGAGTACGCCATTGAAGCTATCAAGGTAACAGCTCTTTCTTTATGAGTTGCAAAAAAAAAAAAGAGTTCATATCTCTTTGTTTAATCGGTTATTAGCTATGGAGAAGAATAGATAGTAGCAAGCATCATCGAGAGAAGTTGATTTAGTGGGTTTCTTTGATTGCTTAGACAGTTTTATTGCTTACCAGTTCTTAGTTTTGTAGCCATTCTAGTAGATATAGAGACTAAATTAGTAGATTTAGTGATCTTCTTGGGTAATGATTTTTTTTTTTTTTTTGTCACGACTTGGATAATGATTTAGTGTGTTTCTTTGATTGCTTATACTTAAGAGTATTGCAGAGTTTGGATCACATTTTCTTGTTTAATTGCTGTTGTTGAGATTTACAGTGTGATGATGTGTGTGTGGATATATTTCGTGAGTGTCTGATGAGTGTGGGATTATTGCAGCTTGGTTCTACTGCAATTGGAGTAAAGACAAAGGAAGGAGTTGTGCTTGCTGTCGAGAAGCGTATCACCTCACCTTTGCTGGTTTGGCTACTTACATTGAATTATATGTTTCTTATAATCCTCGTTTGATCAACGAATTGCATCTCTGGTGTTGCATTCTATATTTACTTATTTATGGTATTTGAGTCTATGTTAAAACATCAGTCTAAGTCTAAGTTAAGAATCAGTATCACCTCGCCTTAACAGGTTTGGCTTCTTACATTGAATCTTTGTTTTTCAGGAGCCGAGCAGTGTGGAGAAGATTATGGAAATTGATGACCATATTGGCTGTGCCATGAGCGGTTTAATTGCTGATGCTCGTACTCTTGTTGAGCATGCAAGAGTTGAGACTCAAGTGAGGTTTCTATTTCTCGGTTTTATTTTTCCTTATAGCGTAAAAAGACATTTTACACGTTATTGACAGCTTGTTTGCTAATGGTACAGAACCACAGATTCTCGTATGGTGAGCCAATGACTGTAGAGTCCACTACACAAGCCCTGTGTGATCTGGCTTTACGGTTTGGTGAAGGAGATGAAGAATCAATGGTAAATAACTGATAATCAAATCCGAATCTCTACTTAATGACTCATGAGTACTGTTTCTCTTTTTTTTCATCTGTGTTATTACAGTCTCGGCCATTTGGAGTCTCTCTTCTCATTGCTGGTCATGATGAAAACGGACCGAGCTTGTAAGTGTTCTTCTACTGATATGATTCACTTGTGGATTGACCAAATTGTAAACGGCTCGGTCTTGTTACAGGTACTACACAGACCCGTCCGGAACATTCTGGCAGTGCAATGCAAAGGCGATTGGATCAGGGTCAGAAGGAGCTGATAGTTCTCTTCAAGAACAATTCAACAAAGTAAGTTGAGAACTTATACAATAATTAATTACTCAAATCTGACTGACTCCTGGTGTTATATAACCATTAGCTTCCTTTAACTTTGTTGCAGGATCTGTCACTTGAGGAAGCTGAGACGATCGCTGTATCTATCCTCAAGCAAGTTATGGAAGAAAAGGTATAAAAACTTTTCAATCCAAACCTATTACAGTTTACTCAAAGTTTTTTATCCCAATCTAAATGGGTCTGGTCTGTGTAGGTGACTCCAAATAATGTGGACATTGCCAAGGTAGCTCCAGCGTACCATATCTACACTCCACAGGAAGTGGAAGCAGTCATTAGTCGTCTTTGAGGATGATGCTTCAGATACGGTTGATGTATCTCTATCCTCCTTTGTGTCTGTCTACATTCGGATTTATAAACCAAGAGAATTTACTTTCACTTCGGTCTGTTAGATTTGATATTTTTTTGAAGTTTTTAGTTGTGTTGTGTAAGATAATCTTTCTTTCCCATGCCAATCAATAACCTATCGGATTTTGTGACAGAAAATTACTGATGCAATTGACCTTATCTTTTCTTGAAACAAATGTTCAGATGTTTGAAGCTAACTTGCACCACATTAGTTTTGTCTTTTAATTGATTCTCAAGCCCTAAACTGAGTTTAATCCAAAACGGCTCAACATAAATTAAAAAATTGTTATTTTTTGACAATTAACAATTAAATGCCTAGAGTAAAAATTTAAACTTTAAAGCTAAAATTCAGATTTTTTTCAAAAGTTTCTCAAAGAAAAAAAAGGGAAAAGTGTACAGAGAAAAACAATGAAACCAAACAAAAAAAAGGAAACGAGAAACTCGAGTATACGCGCATGAGAGCGCGCGTGGAGTATGTCCTGACCTCTCCAACAAGGCGGACGATATGGGCCGAGCTTTAAAGCCCAGTTTACACGTGCGAGTTTATTAATAAATAAATAGCTTAATGTCAAGTTTACACTCCTAACCAAACCAAACCGGTTCTTTCCTCTCCAACAAGCCAAGAATCGTATAAAGAACTATCGAAATCTCAAAATCTATCTCCGATCGAAACCCGGCGAAGATGACGAGAGATATCGAAGATGAGATCAGAGACGAGAAGAACCCTCGCCCCCTTGACGAAGACGACATCGCTCTCCTCAAGACTTACGTAAGCAACCCCTCTCAGCTTCTTACTCTGTTAGGGCCATCGAGGGTCTCTCGGATCTAGCTTTAGGAGAGTCCTCGTTAGTTAAAGTCGCTTCCTTTAGGGTTTCTCGAACAAGGGTTTCTTGCTCTTGACACTGTTTGCTGGGTTTCGTCTCATAAATGTCATTGCTTTGGGGGTTTAGGCGAGTCCACGTTAGTTAAAGTTGCTACCTTTGGGGTTTCTCGATTAAGGGTTTTGACACTGTGTGCTAGATTTCGTCTCTTGAGACAAAACCAAACTGATGTTTCGTCTTGAGTGACTCAAGCCAGAATTCAGTTTCAGTTTTGGTTGTGTACTTGTGTCTGTTCTCTCTTAATATGTTTTCATGCTGACTCTCCTTTGCGTAAATGTGATTCCTTTTGCAGGGGTTAAGTCCTTACTCTGCAGCTAACAAGAAAGTTGAGAAAGAGATCAAGGAGCTCGCCAAGAGGATCAACGATCTCTGTGGTATGTATTGTATGCACATTCTTTGTTTTTGTTGAAGCGTTTGAGTTTAACAGAAGGATTACTTTATATGGAAACCTTGATGGAGCTTCTCACTTTGTATTGCAGGTATCAAGGAGTCTGATACTGGTTTAGCTCTTCCGAGTCAGTGGGATCTCGTCTCTGATAAGCAGATGATGCAAGAGGAGCAACCTCTTCAGGTACCCTCTCTTTCTTAGGAAAACCTCTTTTGCTTCTCTAAGGCTTGAGTATTAGGGACTAAGCTGTAAATGTTTTTATTTTCCAGGTTGCTAGATGCACGAAGATCATTAGTCCAAACACTGAAGATGCCAAGTACGTCATCAATGTCAAACAGATAGCCAAGGTACATTAATATTACCTAAGCTGATGTTTCTGCATAACCGCTTATGTTTTACCTTTCGATTTTTTTTGGTTATAACTGTTTCTTTTTGGTGCAGTTTGTCGTTGGCCTTGGAGATAAAGTTTCTCCCACTGACATTGAAGAAGGCATGCGCGTAGGGTATGTTTCATGTTTATGAACTGAGATTGTCTCTGATTTAATTAGTTGTTACTTGTGTCTTCTATCTATGTTTTTGTAGTTGCTAACTTACAGAAAAACATTCTGTCTTTGATTTGTATTTGCAGAGTTGATAGGACCAAGTATCAGATACAGATTCCTCTGCCTCCAAAGATCGATCCTAGTGTCACCATGATGACTGTTGAAGAGAAGCCTGATGTTACTTACAATGATGTTGGTGGCTGCAAGGAGCAGATTGAGAAGATGAGAGAGGTATCTTGTTGAACTTTGCTATCATCTCTTCTCTCATAGAAGTCGTTAAAAGTTTTGCTGTCTTTGTTGATTGTAGGTGGTTGAGCTGCCAATGCTTCATCCAGAGAAGTTTGTGAAGCTTGGAATAGATCCTCCCAAGGGAGTTCTCTGCTACGGTCCTCCTGGTACCGGCAAAACCCTTTTGGCCAGAGCTGTTGCTAACAGAACCGATGCTTGCTTTATCAGGGTTATCGGCAGCGAGCTTGTTCAGAAGTATGTCGGTGAGGGAGCTAGGATGGTTCGTGAACTGTTCCAGGTAATAAATCTTCAAATCTCCACATTACTATCCGAGTTGTTATACATTTGTATAATACTCTGCTTTGCTGTGTAGATGGCACGGTCCAAAAAGGCTTGCATTGTGTTCTTTGATGAAGTTGATGCCATTGGTGGTGCAAGATTTGATGACGGTGTAGGAGGTGATAACGAAGTCCAGCGTACTATGCTTGAGATTGTGAATCAGCTTGATGGGTTCGATGCACGTGGTAACATCAAGGTTCTCATGGCAACAAACAGGCCTGACACACTGGACCCTGCTCTTCTACGTCCTGGACGTCTTGACCGTAAGGTTGAGTTTGGATTGCCTGATCTGGAGAGCAGAACACAGATCTTCAAGATTCACACACGAACCATGAACTGCGAGAGAGACATCCGTTTCGAACTCCTTGCTCGCCTCTGCCCAAACTCAACTGGTAAATGATCCAAAACCATCAAACAGCTCTTACTTATATTTCTATTGTCGCTTGAGATTTGTTCTGACTTGTGGATTTGTTAAAATTTTCTTTTTGCCAGGAGCTGATATCAGGAGTGTATGCACTGAGGCTGGAATGTATGCAATCAGAGCTAGGAGGAAGACTGTGACTGAGAAAGACTTTCTGGATGCAGTGAACAAAGTCATCAAAGGTTATCAGAAGTTCAGTGCTACTCCCAAATACATGGTCTACAATTAGAAAGACGGAGAGAAGTTGTAGAAGCAAAACTCAGAAACACACTCTTGTCTTTGTTTATTTCTCTTTTGCTTTCATTTTCAATGTACTTTTGACTCTTTACATTCTCCTTTTTAAGTTTGTTATTTGCAGTCAATTCCTCTGAAATAACTGAACCAAACCCAAACAGAACCAGTTTAGTAAAGGAACAAGAAAGAATTTTGAATGTGTCAATGATCTAAAAGCCTCAAGTTTGAAAACTGATAGCAAATTAACAAAATTCTATATGGAGTAATTTATAATAAGTTGTGAACAAGAATTATTATTTTTTTTAAATGGAACCAATGAATAAGGAAAGCTACAAATTTGGAAACATATTACAACAAAATACAATGGATAATATACTGTGTGAACGTTTATCAAACATATTACAATAAAACAATGACAACAATGTCCATATGGAGCAAAGTGTTCTTTTTTTTTCTCTCTGTGGTGATGAATTTACATGTAATCGTTGGTTGTCTCAGCACTACCAGAACGCTGTGATGGATCAACTCCAACAGTTCTCTTGCTCATGTTAGCTCTCTGCACTAACACAACCAGTGACTGCACAACTTCAGACATTGGTGGTCTAAACTCTGGCTCCGGCTGTTCAAGAACCAAACCAATAATCAGTAAAAAAATTATTGATTTTGTAAGTTACTTATAACCATCAGTTCATTATATATTACCTGGACGCAGAGAGCAATAACATCTGCAAACCGAGAAAGAGATTTAACCGGGTAAAGCCCTTCAAGAGCTGGATCAACCATTTTGCCTAAAGCATCAATGTCATGAAGCTGTGGTGTCGCCCATCTAACCAATGACTGCTCAGATCTTGACCTTGTGCTGCTCAAAAGTTAATAACCCTTCAGAAAACACATTCCTTATCTCAATTGATCAATAACTAGAAGTTTATTTACCTGTCGAATGGTTTCCTCCCGGTTAAAAGTTCAAGCATCACTACTCCAAAACTGTAAACATCACTCTTCAAAGAGTATTGACCTGACATTGATACTTCAGGTGCGCTATAACCTTCATCGGTTTGGTTTAGTAACTGCACGTTTACAAGATTGATGATATAACCAAAACCAAATAAGCTTGAGAGACTAGTAAAGTGTTTTGAATATCCAACCTCATTTGCTGTGGGGAGGAAGCTTGCGAGACCTGTGTCTGATAAGTGAGGATTCATCTCCGAATCAAGCAAAATATTGGCTGATTTGATGTTCTTGTCAACTATAGACGGTGAACAAACTTCATGCAGGTACTCTAGTGCCCGTGCAGTCCCAAGTGCGACCTTGACTCGTGAGTTCCACACCAATGCTTTGCTTTCTTCTTCTGATAAGTGTAGGAAGTCATGTAACGATCCTTTGCTGTGGTACTCATAGACCAGGAGATGCTGTCCATGCTCAGCACAGTAACCAACAAGCTTTGTCACATTTGGATGATCCAAAACGACTATTTTCGATACTATTTCGGTGAAATCATCAGTCATGCTATGCGGAAGAGCAGATGAATCAATCTTCTTCACAGCAAGAACCTAAAATGATATAACATTATGACCAATTTCATCAAGAAAAACATATTAGGATTACAATATTATCTTCTTTCTTCGAAACCACAACATGTAATATTAGCATAAGAATATGATCAATACCTGTCCATTGTTAAACTCAGCTCTGTATACTCTTCCAAAAGTCCCTTCTCCAAGAAGATTATCAACACTGAAACTGCTAGTAGCAATCTGAAGATCTGCAACTGAGTACACTCTCACATTCGAGGGAACAGCTACGGTGGATTTCTTGACAACTATAGGCTTTCTGGTCGAATCCTCATCATCATCAAATGATCGATCAGCTGGTGGAGGACGGAGATTAATAGACAAGGAAGTATCCAGTTTCTTTGTCTCAACTGATGAAGAACTCTGAATAGAATTGTTTTCTGCAACCATATGAGAGTCTTGGGATTATTATCTTTACTTTTTAGAACTCTTAGTGAATGTTTATATGTAAGTGAGATACCATGAAAGTCGCTTGGAGGAAGAGTGAAAGGCTGGTTGTCTGTTTTCTCAATGTCCATAGATGATGATCTCTTTGATCTTCTTCTTCTTTTGACCAAGAAGAAAGCCACAAGAGCTGTAACTACTAGTAGTGAAATGATTATCCCTGCTATAGCACCAGCTCCAATTCCTGATTTCTTGGAATCTCCATTGCTGGTGGAATCACGGTTTGCACCTCCTCCGGATTTATGGCTCGGTGAGCGGTGGATTGGAGGTGTACCAGGTGGTGGTGGAGGTGCAGGTCCATTATTGAACGAGTTACCATCTTTTCTGTTTGCAAAGAACAAGAAACGTCAGATCAAAGGTTTAGTTTCGAGCCTGGGGATTGCGAACTTCGGCCCCAAACCTTTTGGTATTCAAAGAAAATAAAAAGAGAAAATGTGTGTGAAAATTAGAACTTACATTAAATTAATACCCTTTAAGGTACTGGGGATCCAGCCGGTGAAGTCATTGTTTGCAATGTTCCTAAGGAACAGTTAGCAAGAACCAACTTTAGTGGATGCCTTAGAAAAAAAGACAGTTTGACATGTAGTGAGGTTAGGTTACTCACAGGGTCTCAAGAGGAAGACCGGCTAAGACATTGAGTGTTCCTGAGAACTGATTGTTCTGAAGGTATCTGTAAAGTTAATATCCAAACATGTTTAGTAGCTGAGAATCTATATATGGAAACTTATATCAGATGCTTACAGTGATTTCAAACTTGTAAGAGAGGTAAAAGTTCCAGGTAGAGACAAGGTGAAAGAGTTGAAAGAGAAGTCCCTGAAACACATGAACTTTTTGTCAATACAAAGACTAGAACTTGAGAGAACAATCTGAATCTTCGCTCGAGGATCTTACAAGGTTGTAAGAGAGGTGAGCTTGGAGAAGTCGACAGCTACTTGCCCCTTAAACTGGTTGTGACCAAGATTACTAATATTTTTGCAAAAAAACAATGCATTAATATTCACATATTTTATGGGAGATGTCTAGAGAAATGTAAATCACTTACAGATACTTAAGTGATGCCATATTAGAAATGGAGTATTGAGCAGCTCCAGTGAATTGGTTATTTGCAAGATTCCTGAAACACTTTGGATTATTAATTAACTCGAAAACACACAGATATTAAGATGGCAAAGATCATTAAAAAGGATTAATAGAACTTACAATCGTTGCAGATTTGGAGGAAGCTGATATGGTAAATCACCTCCAAGATTATTACTGCTTAGATCACTGCAAGTTTCCATCAAAGATTATTATAAAAACTTACTATCACTAAGCATGAACAAGAATAAACAGTATATAGCATTATGCAGATTGAATCTTACAGCTCTGTAAGAGAAGTCAACTTATCAAGCATGTATCCAAGTGTTCCAGAGAGCTCAAGACCTGGTAACTTTCTGCAAAGAAACTTTATTGTTAAACAATGTAAACCATATGGTATAAGTTGGAAAACAAAAGAATAACACTAACAATTGAGTAACTCGTGATCCAGAGCAAGTAACGCCTCTCCAGTTCTGGCCACAAGGATCACCACCTGATGCAGTCCATTGTGTTAACTGTCCTGGTGAATGCATACTGCTGAACAACATGTTCAATGCTGAAGCTGCAAGAAGGTTTTGAGATCAATAGACAATTAGAACACAATCTAATCATTTAAAATCAAAAAGCTTATTACTTTCTAATACCAAAGAATCTTGCAAGGTTCAAGATTTGACCCAGCAAACTAAAAAAATTTGAGATTTGGATGAAGATTGAAATAGTGAAAGGATATACGAAAAAAGATTGAGACTTTGAGAAACCCATTAAGCTTAAAATCAAAAGCTAAGAAGAAGAAACTCACTGTCTGATGCATCAGTGGCTCCATGGATGAGTCTAAGCTCGAATCCTACAATGCATACCGCAAACAGAGCAGCCACCACCACCACTCGATTCTCCATCATCTTATTCCCCTTTCTCTCTCTCTCTCCAGATGCCAAAACTCTATAGTCTTATGACCAAACAAGTAAAGAGAGAACTTTTTGTGTTTGTGTTTTTTTTTTCCTAAAATATAATAATTTATGGAAAGTGGATTTTCTTGAATGTGATTTTAGTACAAAACGAATTTTTACAGAGTAACGCTGTCAAGCACGATTTAGCCAATAAGAATCCAAAAGTCACTCACATATTCGGCGCATTTTGTTTTATTGTTTTTTGTATATTTCATAAAATCTTTTTTAATGACACATAAAAATTATAATAATTCGTTTTTATATTCTTGGATTTCAATAATAGGACCGTTGGTTATAGTATTATTTTCCTTTCAATTTAAAATTATATAGCGAGAAACATTGAAAAAAAGCTGTCTTTGTTGGTGTACATGACATGATTATAGCCATCTGACCATGATAGATTAATAAATAATAATTTCGCCTGTAATGTACATTTTCTAACATACGCGCTTATGGAGGTTGTATTTTTGTTTCGTATTTTCAATTTATTCAATAACAAAAATACTAATAATAATGATAACGTATAGAGTGAGACCAATCTGAAAACAACTAGGAAGGTTGGATATGGTTGGGATCTTTACATTGTTCATCATTGCTTCTGCCAATCCATTTATCGGTGCTCTCATCTTACCTTATTTTCCAACTTACTAATTTGCGTCTAAAATACAAAAGAAGAGGACTACAAAAGAATGCTAGTTTGTGATCAGTAGTAGAATAATTTTGAAGGAAGAGGAAAAAATCTGCTTAATTAGATTAATCATTAAAGACATCCAATTTTACATTCTTCTGTATTCAAATCAAATGCTTACGTAAAAAGATAACAGATTGTGATACTATTGTTCTTTCATCTTGCTGAGGAAGTAGTCGTGAACCCAATCCTCGTAGTTCATACTGAATTGCTAATTATAGCATAGTAATTCCAGTCTATCATTTATGGTACATGGTCTGCCAGTTGTAGAAACTAATACTTTATGGAATAAGCTTATTCGGTGATCATATCTCGTCATGCGTGTTTAGCTTTAACTTTTATTAAATTGATCTTCTTCAATATATATATTTTTTTGGGTGTAAACTTCAGTATAAAGTTGTCAATGAAGGTTTATCAGGTTAGTCAATGCATTCAATTGAAGTGTATGGGGAACTTCTCGTTAGTTCTATTTTGGGCAGGTCAATCTTAGCTTGCACTGTGAAGCAAGCTAGTGCCAGCTAGAACCAAGTCAGGATGACAAAGACATACATTTTGTTTTTTCAACAATACTAGTTGATTTAATACGAGAGTTCATATATATCATATCTGTGATTTGTTTATTCACATTCATGTTCAATATTATTTTTGTTTTATTAATCGAAAATTTTGTATACTAGAATCTATACTAATTTTGAAATTGGAAAATTGATTTTTACCATTTTAACGTCTCTAATTACCAATCATAATTTAAATTATAGCAAGGAGATTGAAACTAAGCTAACTTAGATAATTTCTATTAGATGAATTATCTTAAACACTAAACTACCACGTGAATTGGTTATATATTATGTAACTTTTTCCCCATACAATTAACAACAATATGAAATGTAAAATACAGTTTAATTAAGTTTTATCACTTGATTCTACCAATTTTATTCCGTATTTAATTTATGGACATAGCATCCTAAAATTACATAAACAAAAATTAATCTCTTATACTAAAATGTAACCATGTTCAAAATATGATATGGAATGTTATGTGGAAAACATTTGCCAAGGAAAATGTCGTGGAAAACAAAACTAGGTTGATTCATCATAATCCCCACGACAACTTCTCCTCATATGACGGTGGTTTTTTTTTCTTCTACAAAAATTATCTTTTGACCATCATAAATTAATTATTAGTTTTTGTACTTGTACTAATGATTAAACTAATTACGAGTGATGGGCTGTCGTTTTTACTCCAGCCAAGACATACGGCGTGTTTCTCTTTCGATAATAATTCTGTTGGCCCTTATCCAAATAATATAAGATGACCTGACCTATGTTAATTGGTAAGATGACCTGACCTATGTTAATTGGTAATCTCTTATACTAAAATGTAACCATGTTCAAAATATGATATGGAATGTTATGTGGAAAACATTTGCCAAGGAAAATGTCGTGGAAAACAAAACTAGGTTGATTCATCATAATCCCCACGACAACTTCTCCTCATATGACGGTGGTTTTTTTTTTCTTCTACAAAAATTATCTTTTGACCATCATAAATTAATTATTAGTTTTTGTACTTGTACTAATGATTAAACTAATTACGAGTGATGGGCTGTCGTTTTTACTCCAGCCAAGACATACGGCGTGTTTCTCTTTCGATAATAATTCTGTTGGCCCTTATCCAAATAATATAAGATGACCTGACCTATGTTAATTGGTAAGATGTCAAACTGATGTTAATTAATCCGCTACATAATAAAACAGTAGATGTGTTACCCTGTGTTGTAAGTATCTTTCTTCTTTTGTTAAGTTCAAATAAATCTTATGTTAGATGGTTTGAAAAATATCTTAGTAAAGTTAAGCTGTCTTAGTTTCAAAAAAGAAGAAGTTAAGCTGCCTTAAGAAAAAAACAGCAAAAAGTCCGGGCATGATATACTTTGAATTTGGTATAATTTGCTGTTTTAGTTAGTCAGAGATTTCACTGATTTTATTGGATGTTTTCATGGTTGCTGATTTTATTTTATTTTCTTATGAGTCCAACCTGCAAATTAATTAGTTTTATAAAATATTGTTTAATGGGAATTTTCGGTTTCTATGATTCTGCTATTTATAAAATGTATTTCAACATCTAAATAGCTGATCTGATGAATGTATGAGTTATTTTGTTTACCATGTATTATTTTCTCCTTCTAACTAATGCAAAAAGTTGCTTCCTACATTGTACTGAATCGATGAGAGCGGAGATTCAAGGAGCTCTTTCTTTAATAGCCTTTTACGAAGCATTATAGTTCCGATATGACTAGGCCCAATAGTAGACTCGGCCCAAACCTTCTCTCTCGGTCGAAATACTAAAACATTCGTGCCGTTTTTTTAAAACTACGTGACGTTTTGGATTCTACTACGGCTTTTAGCGTTACTTACATAGTTACATTACTACTCAAAACGCATCTAAGCGTCGCGTTTTTACCGCCTTTTAGGGTCAACAAGCGATCATCAGATATTTCTCGGGCGAGCAAGCCGAGAAAGAGATTCAGATGCTCTGAACGATATGAAACACCACCACAAGCTCACGGTGGCTTTATGTCTCATCTGGGCTTCGTCGATCCTCTACGGCGAGATGTTCGCCTTCTGGGTTCCTTCTCTCTTCACTTGTTCTTGGCCTCACCATCATCTTCTCAAGGTCTATCTCCACTAAAGTTTTGATCTTTTTCAATAAATGATCAGCAATGTTGTGTCTGAACGAGACTTTAGATGCAATGTCACTTTGATCTTGTAGTTGCTTGTTCTGTCCGAAAGTACTATATTTTTTTATGGTAAATAAATTATTTGAAATTGAAACGTTGATTGTCTAGTCTAATATTCAAGAAATGGCTATAATCACTCAACGAATGGTAAAGTCTACAACTTTGATTCCAATCAATGTTGGGTCTGAACGAGAGTTTAGATGCAATGTCACTTCGATCTTATAGTTGCTTGTTCTGTCCGAAAGTAGGATAATTATTTTTTATGGTAAAGAAATGATTTGAAATTGAAACACTGATTGTCTCGGACGGCATTACTATTTTTGGGTTATGTAAGCATCTCAAATAAGCTGTATAAGCTGTCTAGTTACTGTTATGGGTCATCTCTGTTAGCTTCTTTCTTTTTTTTTGGCAGAGTGATGGAGTGGAGAGTGATGTGAAGTTTACTAAAGTAGCTATTGTCACTGATCCACAGGTAACAAGCTCTTCAAAACCTTTTTCAATACTGTTATGTGTGTTAGTGGAGAGCCTATTATGTGATTGTGTGTTGTTTGCAGCTCATGGATAAGACATCGTTTCGTTTGTCTTCAAAGACGCTTGCTTTGGAGGTTGCACAGTTCTACACTGATGTAAACATGCGGAGATCGTTCTTTCAGTCTGTCTTGCCTTTCAAACCAGACGTTGTTTTGTTTCTAGGTGATTATTTCGATGGTGGTCCATTTCTCCCTGAGGAAGAGTAAGCTCCTCTCCTTGTTCTTGTTCCTCTCTGAGCAAAAATGGTTCATTGAAATGCTGAAAAGTCAGCTATTGAATCAGGTGGTATGAGTCTTTAAGCCGGTTTAAACATGTGTTTGGGATGAACTCACAAGGACAAGCTGGAGACGTCCCTACGTTCTACATCTCAGGGAACCATGATATTGGCTACTCTCGTGTTGCGTCCCATAAGCTAGACGTATGACATTTATCACCTCTTTTCCTATATGATTAGCAACCTATAAAACGACATAACTTAATATTCCAACAGGTGATTAGTCGATATGAGAAAGCATTTGGGAGCAGAAACCGTAGATTTATGATTGGGAGTACTGAGTTCGTGAGCATTGATGCACAAGCTATTGATGGTTTATTACAAAATCTTTGCTTTTTTTTTTCTATTTATCCTTGTAGTTCTTTTCCTTGTGTAACTGAAAAGATTATTATTTATGCAGGGAATCCTCAAAAGGAATTGGCATTAGAGGTCTGGAAGTTTGTACAAAATGTCTCCTCTGGTGTGTGTGTTTATTCAGCTTATATCCTCTTCTGCATTTACTATCTTCTGATATGTGAAGCTTTACACAATTTTTTTTTTTTTTTGTTAGATACAAAATCACATCCTAGAGTTTTATTGACACACATCCCATTATACCGGCCAGATCAAACCCCATGCGGCCCTCACCGTGCTTCTTCTGTCATCGATCAGGTAAATAAACTCAATACCAATGTTAAAGAAATCGATTCTTGACCGATTTTTTGAATGTCTAGACCAAATTTTAAAAAGAATTGTTTTAAAAAAATTGTTTCGTTTAGACCCGAGTTGCCTATACTGATTTTTAGAACACTTTGTTTTGTGGTCTAATAATGTATTCTCTTTCATGTTACAGCGGCTATGGCGCCATTTTAAAGATCAAGAAGTAATGTAAACTTCTGTCTTTTTTTTTCCATTTTATAATATACAGAACTTGTAGTAAAGCCATCTTAACAAAAGGAGAAACTAATCCAATCCATGTCCTTTTTTGTACTCAGGTATCAGAACTATATCACTGCAGAATCATCAAAGAAGTTATTGGAGTTAATCAAACCGGTAAGATAAAAAACTTACTTCTGTTATCTATTCATGTGAAACTCCCATCTCTGTTAGGCAAAACTTACTTCTGTAATTTATTCATGTGAAAGTCCCCATCTCTGTTAGGCTCTCACTAATTCCAACGCCTTTAATGCAGACGCTAGTTCTGTCTGGCCATGATCATGACCAGTGTACTCTAACCCACAAGTCAGAAGCAGGATCTGTAACTGAGGTAATATAACTCAGAGACTACCACAAAACATTTGTATATCCATTATTGATGAGTATATCATATTGCAGCATACTTTAGGGACTATAAGCTGGCAACAAGGAAATTTATATCCCTCATTCATGCTATTATCTGTTCCCAACGCCATCCATCAAAACTCATCTGATCAAGATAATATGTTGCACACTCAACTATGCTTCCTTCCGAGACAATTATTCATCTACATATGGTATGTTTCTAATCATAGAGTTCTTGACTTTGCTTAGTTTATAGAGAGATCTCTGTGTCTGATTTTTGAACTATACCAGGTACCTTTCTCTGTTTGTCCTTACCCTTCTCGCTCTCCTTCTATGGCCAAACCATGGAGTAAGCTTCTTGAACAACGCTGCAGACACTATCTCAAATGTAGTGAAATTAAGCTTTTTAAGCGGTGTCCCGAAAGAGAAGAATGAAGATGAGAACTGTGAGTATGAAATGGTGTGGGATGCAGAAGGGTCTATGCATCTCGTTAAGAAAGTTCTTCAAGCTCCAGTGAAGCGTCAAAGTGATAAATCTCATGTAGAAAGGTGAGTGAGACCTCAACACATCCATTGGTTACTCACTACAAGCACAAGTTTTGATTTTTTCTCTCTTTATAGGGGCAATGCTGTGATGAGATCTGCAGCTAGAAAGAACGATATCGAAAATGTGATGGACTCAAATGTTGGTGCTGGTGTATCTGATCCTCTGATGAGATCAGCATCGAAGTCAAGAACGAAGCTTGTGATCCAGAGAGTGATACGTACAATCATGATGAGCATTGTCATTGCGGCGTTCAACGTTCCTATTTACATGATGTTGCTTTTTAAAGATTGGGTCGAGAAGTAGTGATCATTGACAAACTATGATCTATAGATCTCTAGATGGTGAAAAGTGAAAACTCTTACTGTATTATTATTAGGATGTTGAGATGCAAAAGAAGAAGTATTTTATTCGATATGGTTCTAACATTTACCATAGACTCTTATTGTTCTTTACTAGGACATGATGCAACAAAGAAAGAAATGAAACTGAAAATATTACAGAAGCAATGTCACTATGAAACCAAAACAGACAAAACCCTTCCAAGTATCTTTCAAATTCTTACAGAATCAGCATCTTTGGAGCTCTGTTTCAGACGGCTTGTTTGGCAGATAAATCTTGCTATCTCTCTCTCTCTCTCTCTCTTTGACGAAGATTTAACCAATGAAGCAAACCAAAAAAACCTAAAGAGGTTGATCCTTTAGGTTAAAAAACAACAGGAATGTAAAAGGGTTTGTTGCATCAGAATAGTTCAGGAAGAGAGACATCAAGTTTCTTGTAGGAGTTGCCAAACAACTAAAGGAGATATCTATAAATATATGTATATATATTAAGGGATGAGAGTTATCTCATTACTCATCGCCATGGATGTACCAGCAGCAAAGCATAGTAGCACAACGACGAAGAATATAGAGACGAGCACGTTGTTCCTTCACCAAGGATGCACATTTGCTTGTGAAGGCGTGACCTTTATTTAACTTACTTTTTAACTCGGCCATTACTACAATCAACAAGTTGTTTTTAGCTATTTATGAAAGAGAATGTATTGAAACTTTTGGTGTAGAATATGAGGAACAAAAGAAAAGAAAAAACCCTTTTGTGGGTGAAAGAAGAGGGAGAGTTGTGAAGAAGTGTAAAAGGAATGAAGGAGTATAAATAGAGTGAAGGAAGAAGAGAAAATCTTGGGAGAAAAGGTAAATTGGATGTGAAGGAAAGAAGAAACAGATGAACATGGTCTGATTTTTGGTTCATTTATTGACATTGGGATTTGTATCTATAGTACTATCAATCTTTTTTGATTCTCCAAGGAAGTGTAGTTTCATGGAAATCATCAAACATCACTATTTTATTCGTCCTACAAGGAATTGTTTTATGTATGTTCGTTTGATTTATATTGTAACCTTTTGACTTTGGAAAAACTTTGTTTTTGTTGTATATGCACCTTATTACACCCAAATCATTATATGCACCTTATTACACCCAAATTATTATATGATCCCTCACAGATATGGATAAAAAATATACAACACTTTGTTTTTTTTGTTGGCATCCAAATTATATGGAGTATCACAAGACTGGATAAATCAGAAATAACTAGATAAATGGTATCAATTTTGATCTTGTAAACCAAGTATTGATAACCTAATTGTAAGGGAGGCACAACGTAAAATTGTCATTGTAGGTTCGATTCTTACTGAAAACCAAATTGTTACTATTTGGCCAAAATGGGTTTGTGTTTCGGCATGTGCAATCTATACAGTAGTTCAGAAGTGATCTAGCTATCTCTAACATTAATCGGAATACATTTTAAACTCATGCCAGATAGAATGATATCTAGTTGACTCTGTAACATTAAGTTCTAAACTTGTAAGTTAAAAAGAAAAAAAGTGAAAACAAACAAACTATAGTTGTAACTTGCAAGTTAAAAATATAGTTGACAAACGTTTATGTGTACTTAATCATAGACATGCTTCTAAGAACTTGTAAATAATAAAGAAAAATGTGAAAACAAACAACTCAAAGTTGTAACTTGTTAAGTTATATCGCTGGCAAACTTTTAAGACGTACTTAATCTAACACTTTTCAGTTTGTTTGTTTTTTGTTCACAAAATGAAATTCAGTTTGAATTAAAAATTTACAATTAAATTTAGAGATGGTAATCATGGACTTGGACCACAGACCTGACCCGTAAAAGACTGTCGTGGGATGATATTGGGACGAGGTTTTTAGGTCCATAAATTTGCGGATCTCGCGGGAATGTGTCTTTGCAGGACTGGCTTTTTGCGGAATGAGCCGTAACGGGTCATGCGGGATTACATGGATCCGCATATTTTTTCATTTCTTCTTTTACCTAAAACAACGAGAGAGAGAGAGAGAGAGAGAGAGAGAGAGAGAGAGAGAGAGAGAGAGAGAGAGAGAGAGAGAGAGAGAGAGAGAGAGAGAGAGAGAGAGAGAGAGAGAGAGAGAGAGAGAGAGAGAGAGAGAGAGAGAAAGCGATTCTTGTGACTTTTCTTCCAAAAAACATAAGGAGCTGTTTTAATTTGGTTTTCTCTTTTTATTACATACAACTATGAATTGCTTTATTACAATGTGAGATTTCTTGTTTAAGTTGATTGGTTTTTTTTTTAGTACTGTGAAATGATACTTTTCTTAAATTAAATTTGGTTACAATGATGTTGTTTAGGAAAAAAGTATAATTTGACAAAATGATTCACGAAATCCAAAGAATTACGAAGAAAGATGGTTTGATGAAGACATACAACATTTGAGCCAAATTATTACAAAGATAACAACTCAATCAAATTCAAACTTAATAAATTTGATAACAAAAAAATGTTTTTAACTCAAGAACGCAATCACAAACAGAGCTTTATGACATTGATTTTGATAAGGCTTTAGTGAAATTTAATGATTTCTCTTCAACTCTCTTCTACAACTCTTCCACTTGAACATTCATGAAGAGAGCTGTGTAAGGTAGTTTGATAAGGAGGTATTCCGCAGGACGGTCAGCGAAAGCCTATATATTTTGTGGTATGGGTCTGGGCCGACATTCTGAATATTGCATCCCGCACGGGACCTGTTCGATGACTAATCTGCCGCGTTACGCAACGGGACGGGACAGGTAAACACATCTCTGATTAAATTGAACCAGTTGACGTTGACTTGGCTACCATATTGAGGCTTTACATGGGCTTTCTTAGAAGCCCATTTTGTAATTAACAAGCCCACACATACCGCAATTATAAGTCTCCTCGTACGTCTCTCATCGCCGGATTCCTCTATTCTCGTTTCTTCGCTCGTGTTTGCATAAACCCTAGCTTTGTGGATTCAATTCGTTACCATGGATCAACAGCCTGAACCAGTTACATACGTCTGCGGAGGTAAACCATCTTCTTCCTCTTCTCGAATCTTCCATCGAACCTTTGAATCGGAACTTAATAATACATAGGAGAAGAGATTTTGCTTAAGACATGCCTCTTTTGAGCAGCCGTATAAACCCTAATCTATTTTAATAGTTGGCTTAGTTAGGAGGCTTGATGATCTTTCAATATGTTTCTGTATTGTTTTGATCTTGAGATCTTTTTGAGGAGGAACTCTGTTTTTCTTTTTTTGTTGCTCAAATCAGAGCTTCTCAATCAGCTTCAGACATTATACAACTAAAAAACATAATTAATAGAAAGTTTGCTTTAGTTTACCTGTTTTTTTTGGTTTGTCGGAATGATTTTTTGAAGATTGTGGACAAGAGAACACTTTGAAGTCTGGGGATGTGATCCAGTGCAGAGAGTGTGGTTACCGTATTCTCTACAAGAAGCGTACCCGTAGAGGTGAGACTTAAACTCTATCATCAACACTAATCTATCACTCACCGTCTAATTATGTGGTTGTTGATTCTCTTGCAGTTGTTCAATACGAAGCTCGCTGAGAACCGCAACCCCTAAAGATGATTTGAAGTCTGCTAAGATGGCATTAAGACGTTTCCTGCATCTGTTTGTAATATATCTGGACTAGACAATCTGTTTCTGTTTTTGGCTACGTGGTTTTGATTTGATTGCCAATGACTGTGTAATCTCTTTTAACTATTTGGTAAATGAAGAAATCCTATAATAACGGATTCACATTGGTAGAATCCACTATTGGCTATATGCCTATATCTCATCTAAAGTAGTTTCAGAGCCATATATTTTGTGTCAATGTATCAAAAAGAAATCTTCACAAGGAAACTTGTAAAATGCTCCATATTATGTCAAAGTTAAGCAAGTTATATCAAATAACTAAAGTTTTTATTTTGTTTCAGTTTGTATAAACCCAGCCTTGAACCGGATGGCACATCCCATGTAAAGAATAAAAGAATAACCGGGGCATCGTATTAACATTTATCAGATACTTTGCACAAAAAACACATTTGAATGAAATTATACAATCTAATCACGATGATGATGATAAATATAATTATAACGATGATGTGATGGTGATATATAAGAACATATCTGGAGTCTGACATCGAAAAGAAAAGAATGAAACAGAGCCAAAATCAACTTGCCGGCAATCAATATCAGTTTTTTTTAGACTCAATCAGTAAAATCGGCAAGTCATCTTTGGCTCAATATCATTCTCTATTTTTCCACGCAAGACTCTCTGATACATATAGAAACTCTCATCACCATCACTGTTTTTATTTATCTTGTGATCTTGTCATGGTAAAGCTCTTACTCTTGATGAATGTATTTATAGGAATATGTAGTGAGGATTGTATTAATTAATTTCTTATTTAATTTTGCAATTCTTAGAAAACCAAAAAATATTCTTATTCGAACAATCTTATCCATGCATGGTTTTAGACTTTTAGTGCATGCAAGCAGAAAAAAAATAACAGGAAGAATTTCGACCATAACCATATATTGAAGAATATAACTACTTTAAAAGATCGATTGACCTTAATTATAAAATTCAACTTCAGATTTTATGCGATTAAATAATATTCGTACCTCACTAGTCACACTACTCCAAACTCCAAACTCCAAAAGCATCGTAAGAAATCAACTTGTAATATCTATCTGAGGATTGGACATTTCGACTAATATGTGGTTGATTGGCAAAAGTAAGCCATCGATCGTCAAACAAAAATAGAAAGTTTATTTATAATATTTTATGTTTGACGAACTGCAATTAATTTCATTTTTGTGTGTGAACGGAATATAAATAGAAATGTCGAAATGGTCATTAAGGTGAGAATGTGTTTCATCATATTTTCCAAGGCTCGGAGCACACTAATACATGTTATTCACAAGAATCACAACTTTTAGTTAACATAACTCTGCCCACTTTTTTTTGTCAGCTCTTAACACTACCCATTAATCACTAGACTTTCAATTTGTGTTAAGCACCCTATCCTGTGGTCCTTACCGATAAGTGGTATAAACAATCTAATTAGATGATTCATTTGTGTAGGAACGTAATTGGCTCATGTGTATTATATATTACTTGACTTGACTCTGAGATTACCGATGTGGGACATAACACACTAACACCCCCTCTTCACGCTCAGGTATGACCATCTGATGAGTGGAGTTTATTGTGGGACAACATCCACGGGGTGCCCAACAATCGAAACACGCTCTGATACCATGATAAATATGAGCTTTCAACCCAAAACCTTAAGGCAATAGGTGAATTGGCTCATCTGTATTATATATTACTTGACTTGACTCTGAGATTACCGATGTGGGACATAACACACTAACATACATGTTACGTATAAGCAGCAACTAATCAGAGAGTTTGTCATTAGTAGGTCTAGTTAGATAAACATAAACATGGTTTCTTGATCTTCGTGTGAAAGCAGCTCTGATCTCGTATTCTCGTTTCATGTTATTAACGACAAGCTCGTTGATAAATATGATGGACAAACTAATTAATGCGATAAAGTTAATTAGTTTTAATTCTCTGTATTGATCGATCATATCATGAGAGACTGAAATGTCGTATTTGATTAGTAATCCGTATTGTGTAGTTTAATGGTTTTAGGTTTCTTGAACTCTCTCTTGGTCTTCTTCTTATGAGTCTTATGACACTGATGGCATGATTTTGTTTAGATACATTCCGGTTTAGCCTACTATTTTGTTTTTCGTTTGCTGTACGTACTAATCTATCACTCTCCGTATAATGATGTGGTCGTTGATTCTCTTGCAGTTGTTCAGTACGAAGCTCGCTGAGAACCACACAACCCTGGAAGATGATTCCAAGTCTGTTAAGATGGCATAAAGACCTTTCCTGCATCTGTGACTCTTTGTAATATATCTCGACTAGAAATTCTGTTTCTGTTTTGGCTAAATGGTTTGATTTCATCACAAAAACACTGTTATATCTCTTTACCTTTATGGTAATGAAAAAATCATATTCTGATGGATTCACATTGGTAGAATCCACTATTGGCTATATCTATTGATATAAAGTTTCAGAGACATATTTATAGTGTCAATACTCCAAATTTGCTAAAATGTCTTTATTTTAAACACTTTTTTTTTGAAACACAATTTTCTGAATTGTCTATAGTAAGAGATTAAAGAGAGTGACATGAAAAAGAAACCTTAAAAGTGAAACTTGAAAAATGCTTCGTAGTAAATAGCAAATGAAAAATAAATCAAACCAACCTTGAACTGTATTACATTTTTTTTTGTTTTTTATTTAATGTAATTACACAATGCAATACGATGGGGACGATGATAAATATACTGATAATGATGTACTAGTGATGATGATGATGATGATATAAGCACATATCTGGAGTCTGACATCGAAAAGAAGAGAATGAAACAGAGCCAAAGTCAACTTGCCGGCTACCAATTTCAGTACCAATATCAGTTTTAGAATAATCGGTAAAATCGGCAAGTCATCTTTGGCTCAATATCATATTCTATTTTTCCATGCAAGACTCTCAGATACAAAGAGAAACTCTCCTCCATCATCATTATTTTTTCTCTACCTCTTCTTCTTATCGTGTGTTCTCTTGTCATGGTAAAGCTCTTACCCATGATGAAGGTATTTATTTGCAGCATAATGATGATGATACGTAGATAGATATCTAGAGTCTTACATCGAAAAGAAGAGAAGGAAACAGAGCCAAAGTCGACTTGCCAGTCACCATTATCAGTTTTAAATTCTTTGGTAAAATCGGCAAGTCATCTTTGACTCATTATCATTCTCTATTTTCCCATGCATGACTCTCTGATACATATAGAAACTCTCATCATCACCATCACTATTTTTCTTTATCTTGTGATCTTGTCATGGCAAGCTCTTACTCTTGATGAAGGATTTATAGGCATATGTAGTGACGATTGTGTTAATTAATTTGATATTTAATACGCAATTTTTCTTCTTAGAAGACAAAAAGTTATTCTTATTCGAACGATCTTATCCATGCATAGTTTTAGTGCATGCAAGCAAAAAAAAAAACAGAAAGAATTTTGACCATAACCATATATTGAAGAATATAAACTACTTTAAAGATTGGTTGACCTTAATTATCAAATTCGACTGCAGATTTTATGTGAATAATTTCACTAGTCATGCTCACACTACTCCAAACTCGAAAGGCGTCGTAAGAAATCAACTTGTCGTATCTCTCTGAGGATTGGACATTTCGACTAAAATGTGGTGTATTTGCAAAAATAAGTCATCGATCATCAAACAAAAATTGAAAGATTTTTTATAATATTTAACTAGGATAAGACAGATTGAGTTTATTTGTATATATTATCGATAATTTTTTTATATATTTGATCATTTTATTTATACATATACAATGTTTTTTGTTGTTATTATATAATTTATTTCCGATGGACCGAATCAATTTTTATTAAAAATTGTAGAACTAAGCTATAACTAATATGTCATGCGTTGATCGGATTGGACATTAAAAAAATTATGACACAGAAACCTTATTTTCATCTAGCGAACACATTCTTGAAAAAAATAAACAATATTGTTTCTATAGTTGAATTATTTTGACATTTATCTTTCATATGGTTTTGAAAAGTTTCAGATCAACCTCGAATTCATACATGTCATTTTAATGCTTTTAGTCGTATGCTTAAGGAAAACTTACATTTTTATAATTTAAAGTCGTTTTAAGAAATTCAAAATATAACATATAAGAAAAAAATTAACGTATAAGGTTTTCTCATTTTTGTAATTTAAAGTCATTTAAAAGAAAATCAAAATATAACATATAAGAAAAAATCTAATTTTTATTATATGGTTAATGTGATTGTTTATTTTTTTTAGTAATATAACATTAAACAAAAATGAAGAAGGATGCAAAAATTGTTATCAAATCTTTATTATTCATAGTCATTAATTGCTATATATATGTTAATCATATTAGGTAATTTTGTAGCTTTTATTTAAGGAAATAATACACGCATCTTATATTTTGAGTTAATATAATGTTCCCTAGTAATTGGATTTGGACCAACATTTTTTTCAATTGATTTTAAGCTGCCACGTAAGCTAAATTGTCATCCTAATTAAGTGACACCTAAGCATGGTCTCTTTTTAATCAGTGCAAACTTAAGGTTAAAATTTTTTAAATGATCCTCAATTAATATATAAAAGGATTATTTAAGTTTGAAAAAAGTTCCTTTTTTTGTGTGGATAAAAATGAATATAAATAAAAATTTCGAGATGGTCATTTAAGGTGAGAATGTATTATCTTGATATCCTCTATACATTATTTTTGTCATCACCATATTAATTTTGAAAACAAATAATGATATGGCTTACTAACAATGATGACATGTCTTGTAGCTAATTGTGACATGAACATTTACATTAAATGTTGATTTGCAATTTGATAAGTTTTTGAAAATATGGTAATAACTCATAGATCATCAATAATATAACAATACATACTATAATAGTAGAAATAGAAATATAATAATATTTCGATTTTTTTTTTAATTATATAATTTTAACTAAAAATAATAGTTCTTCAAAACTTTATGCAGTTTAAAAAAAAATGTAATTTTCTAATCCTTATACCATTAGTTTCTTTTTAATATCTACAAATCTTATAAATATTATTTAGTTTTACGTTTTGATAATTCTATACCTGACAAAATTTCTCTTAATTTTTAGAACTTGATTTAATTTATTTTAACCAAAAAATAGATAAAAAATATTTTCAAGATTATAATTTTAAATATACACATATCTATTATTAAATATAAATTTAAATAAAAAAATCTTTCTTTTATATTAATTTTTACATATAATTAATTTAAAATTTAAAATTAAATATTGTAACAAATAATAAAATCTTAAAATTAACAATTTTTTGTATTAAATTTAATTTAAATTTTAAAATAATTATTTCTGTGCACATGGTGCAGGAAAATATCTAGTTTATCATATTGTCCGAGGCTCGAAGCACACTAATACTTGTTATTCATAACTGCTAATTAACTTAACTCTACCCACTAATCCCAGAATTTCAATTTGTGTTAAGCGCCCTATCATGTGGGCCTTATCGATAAGTGGTATCAACAATCTAAATTAGATTATTCATTTGTATAGGAACGTGATGAATTTTCAAGGAGAATGGTGTGTTTACAGCAGCAGCAACTAATCAAAGAGTTTGTCATTACTACGTGTCTAGTATTTTTTTAAAAATGGGATAAACATAAATATGGTTTTCTTGATCATCGTGTGAAAGCAGCTCTCTGATCTCGTTTGATGTTTACTTATTACTCCTTTTGTTTTATTTTAAACTAGGGTCGGCCCGCCCTACGGGCGGGATATACTTTACTTGTGATCTATGTTATTATATTTTTGTATGATTTTGTAGTTTGTATTTTAGGTTTGCATTTGCAAGAGATGTTTAATGGTTTTTGTCTTCTAAAAAGTTTTAAGTAAGAAGGGATTATATATGATAAGATATATTTTGCTTGTTTACAATAGTTGTTTCAATATTAAAAAGTGATTGATATGATACGTAGGCTTCAAATGGTTTTCATGTTGTTTCTTTTAACAAAAATTTGATCTCCTATTCAGTGCGTTATTTGTGGTTTGTAATATTTTGGGTTCGGAAGGTTTGGATTGTGGGTAAATTTTTGTGTATGTTATAAAAGTAATTACTTTTATGATGAAATAATAGGATTTCGACATGTGATTAGAGTGGAAATGGTGATTATTTGAAGTTGCATTTCTTATTAAAAGTAGAATGTTATATTGAATGCGGGAAAGTACAGCGAAGCTAATCAAAATAAAAACCATTGTAACCGGAGAATGTGAAAATTTGAAAACTGAGTAGTGGTCGATGAGTGTAGGCACTTGCTAGTTACCGTAAAACCAATTCCAATTTTTTTTCCGTTTGTTTACAGTAATAAAAATCAATGCATCAATTTTCCAAATTATTGAGGTGACGTTTTCTAGGTAGCATTATAAAGATCATATGAGTTCCATAACACTTTTTTTTTCAATATAGATATGTTGCATAAGGAACATTTGATCTACTCCATCATTTGTCATCTTGGTTTGTCGTTCATGACTATTCATAAATTTCATGCATTCATCATGTGCTCTTGTGCATAGCAAAATTATGGCATAAAGATAGTTACTTTTACCACAGTTGTTGTTTGCCAATATGCAAAGATGTTTTAGTCTTGTTGCGGCTTTGTTTCGTTGTCAAAATTGTTTGTTTTTTTCGTAATATTAATTCTTGTACAGAAAGACACAAAAACTTTGCATCAATTTTAATAAAATAATTATTATGCTTAATTTATTTTCATTTATATTTTGTAAAATTTTTATTATTATTATTTAAGAAAAATATACATGTTTCATCATTAGAACGATATAAAACTGCTATTGTTTTAATTTGTTCTCAATATTTGTTCTATTTTAACTTTGTTATTTAGTAAAATAGTTTTAAAACTGTACTCGATTATGTTAAACACATAAACATGAATTAATTTTTTATATGCTAATTTTTTGAATTTGGCGCAACTTTTTGCTTTTATACATTTTTCTTTAAATTATTAAGTTATACAATGCAGAAACACGTTATTTATTATAATAAAGATTACTTAAAATGGGTAGGTGGATCCAGAGTTATATATGGTCCATATGGACTGTGTCTTAAAAAGTAGCTAACTATAATATCTGGAGTTTTTTATTTATCAAGATTAACTATATTCTGTTATATATAGTCGCTAACTAATTGTGTGGTTATATGTTATTGTGGTCAGCTGTGTTACATGGAAACGGAAGCGGATACGTGGAAGCGGAAGCGTATAGAAGCGCGGAAGCGAGATTTTAAAAAAAGTTAGGAAGCGGGTACGTGTTGGAAGCGTATACATATATAAATTTTTTTAAAAAAATCTAGAACTAAAAATTACATGTTTAAAATTTAAAATAAAGCATCTATTCATTTATAATAGTTTCCAAATTATTTCATATTAAAACTGTGAAATACACATAAATTAAATTTAAAATAAATTATTATATTAATTATTTTTATTACTTTATAATTAATTGACATCATATATTTGAATATATGATTATCTTTATTAAAACCCTCAATGCATAAAGATAATTTATATTGTTAATTTTTTATATACTTCTATTCTTTCTATTCAATACTATTAAAATTTAGATTTTATATAAAATAAAATTATAATTTTATATTTTTATTGATATAAAACATTGTGTTTTTTTTTAAGGAATGGAAGCGTGATTCCAAAACGGAATCGTAAGCTTCCAACATGTTTTTAAGAAGAATATTTTAGAAGCGTTTTGGAAGCGAGATTCCGTAAGCTTCCACAAGATTCTGATTCCGATTCCGATTCCGAAGCGGACGTCCGATGAAGCTTCCGTGCAACGTAGGTGGTCAGTACCGCTTGTATATGTTGAAATAATCAGATAAGATTACATGTGTTGTAGTCTATATAATTTCATTTGTTGTGTGTGAATAATTATGTTTGCATAAGAGTTGAGAGCTTTCGTCGGACCATTATACTTATCATGTATTATTGTCCTCCTAAAGTACCACATTATTCCGCAATTTGTTTTTTTTTTTCAAAAGTTCTGTCATTTATTTGTTTTTCGTAAAACCAAATATATTTTTATAGAAAATTCAGAAAATACAGATTGTTTAGAAAGTTTAAAAATTAAACAGATGCAAACACCACATCCTTAATATTAAAACCGCCAACATTGATGCTAAAGAAAATCTGGTGACAAAGCACTAAGCTAGACGCTCCTTCTGTACCATCTTCCAAGCTGCTCTAGCTGAAGGCCTCTGTGGTTCTCCACCATCTGGTGCTGTCTGCTGACTGCCACCTCCAGTTTCAACCTTAGTAAGAACCGTTCTGTCAACTGGTATGTCCTCCCTCTTGTTCATGTTGTCTACCTACACGTCCAATAATCTATATTAATTTACTGTATTTGAAAATATCAAGACGAAACAATCATAACACTCACTGTATCAACGAAATCAGGGAACGGTGAACGATCACTTCCGTTAAGAATCCATTGATTGTGAAAGTCTGATGATTTGCAGTGAAGTTGTATGCACTAACATTAACTTGAAAGGTGAATGTCTCCATTCATCAATTCAATCTCACCTGCTTTCCATATATAATCATTATCATCAACAACATTTTCTATAGTAAAAATAGATAAACGTAAACCAATTATATTAACCTATATAAACCATGATTCTTGACAAAGTGTTATGAAAGTAGAAACACCAAGGTGGTGTGTCTCGGTTAAGTTTGTGTTATATTACCAGGCAAGTCACAGATTGGGGATTTCCGGAAGTAGTTTCAGTGTCTTCCATGAGTAGGAGAGTACGGAGGAGATAAGATACCCAAGATTGCACAGTGAGTAATGACTTCGAAACAATGGATGTTGCCACCGGTTGTTGGATACAGTGTGGTTGCTGGGCAAGGAGCCGTCATGTCAGTATCCTTGACCAGCTTTGCGGGTCTTGCTATGAATAAAAGTAAAGAATAGATTAGTCAGAGAAAAGTTTTTAAGATCATTTGTATTAAACGGAAGTTAAACTGGGGGATTTACATGTGACTATTACCTTGTAATGGATTGTCTAGCTCTGATGGATCAGGCTCAACCCAATCACATGACTTCACGTGCATCGAACCGTAACGTAAGATAACTGCTGTGATCTCCCCAATGATGTCTGAAAAAATGGAAATTTAAATTTAATTTCCAGTTAGTATGATGACAATCAAAAAATGATTACCCAGGAGTTGAGAGATGGTGTGTGCTAGAGCAAGCATCTCGCTTTGAATACGAATCCGGAAACACTCTTCATGTAGTGGAGAAGTCGGCTCAGTCAACACATTCAAGGAGGTTACATCACTGAACCGAACAAACAAAGAGGAGTCTGACAGCCTGAAGTTTGGATTACACCGAGCCACATCGAAACCGGTTGTGGAATACATCGACCCCGCCGTGAGATGGGGACCAAAGGTCGGAACACGGCTAGCAGCAACGGTGGCTGGCATAAGATTTGCCTGAAAGTAAATCGGAGAAAGTCACAACCAATAAACGGATCATAAACGCTCAGTGAAGATTCTTATAATCTGGGAAAAATCAACTTAGATACAATCAGACTTCTAAACCGGAACTTACAATCGAATCAAGCAGGAGCATATCGACGCAGGAGAATCTAGAGAGAATTTAATAGCAATGATTCTGTAATTGATTGATTACTTGATCAGTATGAAGAAGATGAATAGTTCGCTGGAAACTCTAGATTCACTACGGCTCCGATTGACTGGTGGATCAGGAGGAAGAAGAATCAGTTTCCATGGAAGCCCTAAACGTTGCCTACTGCGGAGAAGAAGAGCACAGAAAACATAATTAAAAAAGTAGCGTTTAGAATAGATCAGATATAAACTAATAAGACATGCCAATAAGACAGGCCCAACAGACTGCACGAAAAAAAAGAAACGGAGTGTTTTATTAGTTGGACAGATGTCATGCGCACAGCCATCGACTTATCTAGCTGGCGGGTGACGTGGAGGCATGAGGAGTGATTAAACTCTTCTTTATAATAATAGATACTAGGTCGGGTCCGCGCTACGCGCAGGATTTGATATATATGTTTTTATGAAATATATAATTTTGTATAAATTTTACTCAATTTTCTTTTCTATGTTCATTTGGTTTTGAGTAGAGCTAAGAAAAATATCCGTAAATTTTGATTCGATTTCTTATATGTTTCGATTCGAACCGAAAAATCTGGATATCCGTAACTCTACGAAGCAAAGAAAATAATAATATGTAATATCCGTAAGAAACGAATCAAATCACAAATACTAATATTTTTAGGAACGGATATCTGATCTGATCCGTTATATGCATATATATTCATATATTTAAAGAAGTATATATAGAAGTTGTATAAATATTGTATTTTATATAATTTTCAGTAATTTTATTTAATATATTTATTATATTAATTATTATAATTTTTTAAAAGTAAACAAACTTCTATTTTAATAAAATATTATTATTTTATATTATTTTTTATTTTTATTTACTTTATATTTTATTTATTTTACAGATCGAATCAGATATCCGGTCAAAAATTTAAAATGTTTTGGATATCCGGAACATCGAATATCCAGATGACGGTGGATCGAATCATATTGGATAATTGATTATTTGGCCAAAACAGATCGGATGATGAATACCTCCACAAACCTGGATATTTGATTTGTGCCAACCTCAAGTTGTGAGTGTGATTATGTTAAGAGAATGAGATTGAATTTTTAAATACCAGTTTTTTTTTTGTTAGTGTATTTAATACAATGGAGAATGAATTTTTATTTTTGAAGACATTTTGTAGTTGTTTAGGACAATGCTAGTAATTACCATTATTAACAATTGTTGTTGTTTTTTTTGTATTTATGTTATATTTGAAAATTTATTTTTGCTTTATGTTATGGTGAAATTATAATGGCAATTATCATAAATAGATCATTTTCAAGTTTTGGTCACAAAAATAGATCACAAGGAGGAAAGTGACCAAAATGTTTCATTTAATAAGTAAAAAGACCTTAATACCCCAGATAAATAATAAATAAAAATATAAAGAAAATAAAAAAAATATTTTTTTTATAGTTTTAGATTATATGTTTTCAAATTCAAACTTTTCTATAATTTTTTTTTTGAAATATTTTTTCGAATTTGTTTTTAATTTTTTTTTCAAATTTTGTTTTTGTAATTCGAAAATACTTTTTGAAACTATTTTTAAAATTTTTATTTTCAAATTTTTATTTTTAAACCTCAATCTCAAATCTCCAACCCTTAATTCTAAACCCTAAGGTTTGGATTAGTTAATCCTAGGGGTAAAAATGTATATTTACCTCTTTAATAAAACATTTTGGTTATTTTGATTCTTAGAGTCTATTTTTATGACCAAAATTTTTTAGTGCTATCCTTGGGTATTTTCTAAATTATAATGAGTAATTATGGTTACTGAATGTATTGTAACCTAATTAACCATGTTGAATTTTGAATTGTTTACTAAAAGAGTAATAAATTTCTTAGTCTTTCTTTGTAACTTTTATTTGATGTTTCTAGTTTTTTTTTTTATCATCTTTAACTTTATTGATATCAAATCAATGTAACAGATTACATGAAACATAAGATACATCAAACACGTTGTTGAAAAGAACTTTTAATAGAGATTTCATTAATACGATGCTTCCTAACACATTCGTAGGATAGACTGATTCGCTAGCTTTTATCCACTTTGTTCTGAACTAATTTTATATATTCTGAACTAATTTATTAATATGTTTATGATAAGGCAAAAATGTACAAATAACAAATCCAAATGTTAGCAACAAAAAAAAACAATTGTATTATTTTAAATGGAGAAACTGAGCGTAACATTTATCCGAATTCAAACACTAATAAATATTTATTTCAAATGAGAAACATTAATTCCTTTCTTAATTTTGTTAGTTATTTAATATCTATTTCTCTGCTTTCATGTTTTATATAGTATTTTGTAGAGCATATTTTATTAAAGTATAATTTTGTTGTATAGATGTGAGAACTTATTTTCTGTTTATATATCGAAAATTTATTTAAAGTCTGACGTCCATGGTTAAATGTTTCTTCAATTACACATCCCTTTATTTATTTTGGATTGACCCTTTGATATCAAGGTGTGGCAAAAAATAGCTACAATATTTTAATTGTTCATAGTACTATGGGATTATTACTATTATTAATTTTATTTTTTAATACCATGAGATTTTTGTATTCACTATAGTATCCTTTTTTTTTTTTTTGATTGATAATTATAGGAATCCTGTGAGTTAGGACTCGTGTTGATTTGCTTTTTATTTCCAAATTAATGCAACAAAATTTAATAAAAAATGAAAAATGTGATAGAAATCTTGCGCTGGAGAAAACTTCATTTGCTTGACCACGGCGGCTTTCTTCAGCTTTAGCTTTGCTCAACTGGAGTCTTCTAAACAATTTTATCTTTCCTCTCCATCTGATTATTGTCTTCTCCAACAATCATGTCGACCATATAGTCTTCTAGTACTATTTTCTTATTTTTAACCCCGTAAAAACATAGTACAAAAGAAAAGTAAATAAACAGTCTTTCACAAACACTCATGGGTTGCAAACTTGAGTGTGCCTGTTCTTCATTGCATTGAGTGTGCCGACTTCATTGCGTTATCTCTAAATGGATGACCTTTGAGTGTGCCGACTTCATTGCATTATCTCTAAATGGATGACCTTTGAGTGTGCCGACTTCATTGCATTATCTCTAAATGCTTCCTAAATCCGAACCACTGCTTTTGTGGCTGTTCGCTATGCCATCAGAGCATCGCTATGTTTCAGTTAACCATCTAGGAGAGCGTCTCAGTTTGACATCTCCACCTTGAAAACAACCTTTGTTTCTCGAAACTGAGATAGAAAACATTACTCTGCAAGATAAGCAGATAAACTATCAAATCCACTTTGTTGTGCCAAAGCTCAATCCTAATATTAATATATGCAATTATCTTAAAAGCATGATGATGAATAGACATTACACTCTGATTTTAAGCCTGAGACCAAAACTAAGATTCATATTAACCTGTTTAATAGCATATGCAAGGAAGAAATATAATATTGAAATGAGTGTGGGTAAGACCAACGAAAGTTGTGTAGTTGACAAAGCAAAAGTCATATATTTCTTGAAAAGCATACCTTACTTTAGATAGTATTAGAGCCTAAATCAGGAACATAAGCAATTGCAGAAAAAAATCTAAATGACTTATTAGGATATATAGGAGGTGTGACCATTAACGTTTGTATATACATAAACGAACCAATGCTTTCTTCCACACAACCAAAGAGGTTACAGCTGAAGATATATTCAAAAAATTTAAGAGGATCGATTGCATCTACCGCTTTATAAGATAAGTTATAATGTAAGTTTTTCATAAGTAAAAAAAAAAAAGAAACCCTCGGGAACAAATAAATGTTGATTTAAAAAAAAAAACTGAGAAGAATAAGTAGTGATATGAGAAGCTTTGAACTAACTTATAAAATGAGTTATTTAGATGTTTGCTGCAGCACCATCTACAACTGAAATCTCCAACCTTATTTACAAACAATCGTTTTATAAATATATATACATGTTTCAAACAAAAACGGAAAGAGATTAGAAAGTTAGGAAAGATAACTTACACCGCAGACATCCCAGGTGGGAGACTAAGACGATATATTTCTTTGTAAAATTGTGTGCAAGGCAACTCCTCGAACATCTGGTGACTTGCATCGAGATGTTTCTGGAAGGTCAGTGTCCTCTTTTGTGGTCGGCGAGATGGAATTTTCCCGCTCAGGGTGAACACGTCTTCTTCAACCCCGTGCCGGTTCGATGCTCAAACTTCAGAGCAACTTACTAAGGAAATTGGAGATGTGAGACAATGTTAACACGCTTAAGCTAATAATATATGATCATAACGCAGACTGAGTTAAACTACCTCTAAGATGCTAGCTCATGTATTATGTTCATTACCACCACTAATACACGTCCCACAAACACTTGTCCAAAACCACCTTTTCTCAGCTTTCTCAACCTTTACACATCAGTAATTCTCCAAATTAGACCTGTTAAGAGACATAATCTTTAGTAATCATCTCGGTGAGAATAGACCAAAACTATGCATAAGTGATCATCTTTAACAGCATAACCATCGAAAAAGATTTACCCTTTTAGGGAAAGGAGGAGTATTTCCTTCTTCTTCATGTGCAGCCGCCTTGTTGGAGCCACCACTATTTTTACTAATCGCTAGCAACCCTTTTGTCGTGGTCCTCTGTTTCTTGTCTGTAAGACGATCAGAGCCACGACGGACTCCATGGCGAAGCTCCGGCATAGCTCATAACTCCCACTGTTACAGAGATTTCGGAGAACCTCAGGAGTCGCTGCCGCTGAAGTAACAGGAGAGTCCAACTCTAATTTTTTTTTGCTTAATCAGATTTGGGGTTTTCATTCATGGGCCGTCGGGCCGCATAACACAATAAATGAAGCGCTGCGTTTTGGCAGACTGGACAGGTGTCAACACCAGGAAGCACGACTTAGTGACGTGGACGAACGTGAGGGACACAAACATGATTATATATATATAGATGTCATTTTGGGTTTGTGCATACAAATTAAGAAAATAATTAATTTTGTATATTTACTATATAAAAACATAATTATCTATACATCTAACCATATTTTAACCAATAGAAAAATAAAATACTGAATAAAATTAATAAATTTAGCATTGAAAATTGAAAACAACACTTATTTTGTAACAAAACAATTTCTTTACAAAGACGCTTAATATGAAACGGAGGGAGTATTTATTAACAACATGGTCGTTGAAATGGACAAACTAATTAAAGCGATAAAGTTAGTTTTTATTCTATTTATTTATTAATCCATTTGTTTCGCAAAGAGTGTCACTTAAACTTTTTTCACATATATTAATAAACCGATTGAAATGCATTTATGTTTTCACTAATGTCATCTATTTAACCAATACTCCATCCGTTTAAAAAAGATACATATTTTATACTTTTCACATATATTAAGTAAACACATTAAAATACGATTGTAAATGCATTGTTTTTTTGTGAATAATAATTTTTCATAACTTTTGGCCAATAAAAATCTAATAAACACCGTTATTTTTTTTTTTGAAATTTACAACTTTTCATTAAATAATACATTGAAAAGGTAAAAATGTATATTTTTGAAACAATTGTTTTTTCTTCTAAAATATGGATCTCTCTGAAATGGAGGGAGTATCATTTTAGATAAATACATTTATGTATAAGATCAATGCATTTTACAGTTAATATTGAGTTAAAAGTAAGTATAAATTGCATTGAAATTGTAGAATGACACTTTTTATGTAACAAGAAAAAAATGATAAAGTGAGACTTGATGAAACAAAAAGTAAATATAAATTGCATTGAAATTGTAGAAGGACACTTTTATGTAAGAAGAAAAAATGATAAAGTGACACTTAATATGAAACTGATGGAGTTTTTTGTTTGTTTAACCTTGGGGATATCCCATGCCGTGGAAAGGCCCAAACTAATCTCCAAAAGAACAGTGCGGTTCACAGATGGACTTTCACTCTGAGTATTCAAATGGACAGTAAGATAAGCACAAATCCGCGTGGCCACAAGATGAGATGAAGTGTCATATTTATTATATTTAATTGATGTATCATATCATGAGATGCTAAAATGTCGTATTTGATTAGACAGTTATATACCAACTTGGTCAGACCTACAATATGATAAGATTCTTCAAAACATTGACCATACTCTCTTTTCTTTCGTCAACTGCTTAGACACGTATTTTACCTCCAAATTTTTCTGATTTATTCTGGTTTCTAGTATAAAATTAATGTAAGGAAGTTAATAGTATGAGGCTGAAACTATTAAAAAAAAAAAGTTTATTGCAACTATTACTCTACGAATGATTAAACATATATATTATACCTAGCACACAATAAGGGAAAATTGGATTGAATATACGTAGCAACACCAAAAATTAAGTTATAACCTTAACAACTGTTTGGTTATGATATTCTTTGTATAATATGTATAAAGACAAAAAATATCTTTCATCCTACTGTTTCATTCTCACTCTCACTTCCACCGTTGATCTTATTCTTCTAAAACTATTTTTTCTTTTCCAAAATTTATATTGATCTTTTTCTCTCTTTCTTTTATCCCACGATTTTTTATAAGTTTTATAAATTTTTTGGAAAGTGAGACTTTGCATGTCGTGTGATCATCTGATCCAACAACGGTGTCGATCACTTTTCTTCATATATTTGTTTGTGTTTACAATTTTACTATTTTTCGATATATGTGGATTAAGAAGTAGGATGAGAGAATGTGTAGAACTTTTGGAGAAGAAGAACAATACATGTTGTGTTGTACTATTCCGTTTGATAAACATAGAACAACCGGAGCTTCTAGCTCTAGTGGTAAAGGGCTTACAGCTGTGAGTACCACCACCTGGGTTCGAATCCCGGCCACTGGGGAATTAACATTTCGGCATCGCCAGGGACAGAGGACCGACACGTGGCAACACGTGACTAGTCTGGATCACTTCTGTGGGGCCAGGATACCTCTGTATAATTCAAAAAAAAAAAAAAAAAAAAAAAAAAAAGATAAACATAGAATAGTACAACGCAACATGTACTGTTACATCATCTCCGCGTCTTGTCTTTTGTCCCGGTGAGGCATCACTGTCACTCTTTCTTAACCTAGAAACGCTTAACATTGTGATGTTTCTATGTATTGAGTTTTCTATGCTTGAGTTAGGTTTAGTATAGAGGAAGATCGGCAGTGAGATTGATATCAGTGTTAATGGATTTAGATCTTAAGGTGAATCATGTGATGATTTAATAAACGATAATTAAGATAGAATTCATATTTGGAGAAGATGAACAATGTTAATATATTGTAGAGTTGGAGAAGATGAACAATTAATATATTGAACTATTCTATTTAATGATCACAATATAGTAAATATCTTCTTTTCCTCCACCTCCTATAGTGAGTTTTTATTAGTCCCTTATATATTTTGATAATACAACCAGTGACAGTAACACTAGCTTCTCCACAAATCGGAAGTCGTCTTCGCCTAGTGATTTTTATCATTCATCTATGAAGAAGAACCATTCACATTAAAATGAGCTTTTTTGTTATGTTATATTCTTTTGAAAACATAGAATATAAATACAGATTTATAATATCTCACTCTCTCTCTCACACATACACATACACACACACACTTATCCTCCTCTTCATCCTTTTTTTCATCCTCTTCTTTCTCTCTTGTAGCAAAGGTTCGTCATTGCCAGAAACTTCTACTTCATGCTTTTCCAACCTATTTTACAACTTAAAAATAGTGCATATATGTATTATTTCTGTTGTAATGAAATTGATATGAACCGATTTTTGTATACTATTTGTTTAATGTATATAGTATAATTTGCCAGTTGTGCATCTCGCGTCAAGCGCATAAATGAGTTTTTGTCCACTTTTGTGTCAAATTAACACGGCTCCCCATAAAAATTTTACATGTTTACTTTTTTAATTTTACAACTTGTTATGTATATCTCGCAAATTTACCCTATAATAAGTGGGGCTATTTTAAATTTTAGTGAAAATATAATTAATATATGTATTATCAACAATTCACACATATAGTTAATGTTTCAGTTGGTCTCCACGTCTTTTTATCCGATCTCTGGATTATATCACCTGGATGACGGTTAATGCTTTAAATTTAGGAGGTTTGGATGATTTATTTACTGACCATACAAACATTATACAATTATTTCATGTGTACGGATCTAATTTTTACGATATCATAAATCACTCATTGATAGATAATTTCTCATTTTACTATTCTAGCTTAAATATGTTTAATTGTAAAGGTTTTTTATAATAAATAATCAAAAATAAGTACATTAGAATGACTTATACAACCAAATCAATTTTAAGCATTTTAAATAAGCCACTAATACCACAAAGAGAAATATTACACATATGAAAATGATTATGGAGGATAATGATTATAAAATACCCATTCAGATAATAATCACCAGATTTGTTTTAAAAAAGTTTAGTCATTTGATAAGAAATTTATTATAAATATTGTTTTTTTTAATCAAAATTTTACGATAATGTCCAATAAGTTATTTTTATATACATGGTAAGTTGGTAAATAATTTTAATGGTGCATGTAATATATTTATATTGGTAAGAAGAAGAATTTGTTCAAAAAATGAAGAGTAACGTGAATTGTGGGGGAGAATGAGACAAAATGTAACTTATATTGTTACATAAATATTTTGTGTATATTATTGATATTCATTAATATTTATAATATTATTATGAAATAGATAAGTTAAAAGGTTTATATTTAATTGATTGTGAATTTAATTTAGGAAATGTTTTATTAATTTTGAAAAATAAATGGAAAGCATAGAAGTAGAAGTAATTATTACTTTATTAATTTTAGAAAAGACAAAGATTACTTAAAAATAGGTTCATTTAATTATTTTAATGGCATTAGGTTGTAAATATTGTGCAAGTTTAAGGGTTATTCTTAATTTGCACTTATCTTTTAATAGATTAGATAGGGTGAGCATTCGGATACATGTTCAGATCGGATCAGATATTTAGGGGTTTGGGGTATTTCAGTATAGGAATACAGACACCATTTAGATATTTTTACACTGCATATAGGGTTTGGATATTTGGAGTTCGGGTTTGGGTTGGGTTCGGGTTTATGCAATTTCACAAAGTTACATATTTCTTGAAAAAAAATTAAATGCTCAAAGCGAAAATTCATAACTATAATCTTAGATCATTAAACAAACCCAAAACATCCATGTATCGTTGATCCTGGATCGCTTAACCCAAACACAAACAAAAAAAGAAAGAAAAATGTTCAAAATTGAATTATCTGTGATTTTGTGGTGTCCAGTTTGATTAATTTGAATGATATATTGGATTGGTTTTAAAATCGTGAATATCGGCAATCTTAACCGCACAAGTTCGGCCACAATAAAAAAGAAGGATGATAGATGTATAGCAATGTAGGTTTTGGTTCTTTTGTTATTGTTTTTCTTATAAGACTTTTGTTTGTGTTTCACAAAACACGAATGTGATAGGGCTCATGTTTTCAAATTTATAAGTTTACTAGGTTAAGATCCGCGCCTTGCGCGGGATGAACATTATATATAAAAATAATTATATATATATATATATATATTACATGTTTTACATGAAATAATAAATATATATTGAATAATTAAAAGTCATTAACTATTACATATATAATTAAATTGGTGCGAACACAAAATTAAATCAATTTTATTAATCCAAACCATTTTTTTCTATTTGATATGATATGTAATTAAATTTTAAATGATATTAACATACATATTGAATTTTTAATATTAATGTCTATTAAATGATGTTTTCTATTCATATGATTGTTTGATTATTTGTATCTCTTATAGTAAAAATTTTAAATTACTGATAACAAAATTTTCATGGGATTAATAGTTTTCGTAATTTATATTTTTTTTAAAAATAAGTTGTCAATGTTCATTCAAATCTTTTATCAAAAAAAAAATTGTTCAGATTAAATTTTGAAACTAAAATATTTATGTATATGATATGGTTTATAATTTAATTTAAAATGATATATATATATATTTATATATATTTATTTATTAATCTTAATAATTATTTAAATTAGACTTTTTACTTATATGATTTTGTAATCATTTGCATATTTTCATATCAAAAATTTTAAACTATGGATCACAAAATTTGAATGTGAGACTTTTAACAGTTTTAGTAGATTATAGTCATTTTAAAAAATTCAAAATATAACATATACAGAAAAATCTTAATTTTAATTATATGGTTATTGTGGTTGTTTAATTTATTTTAATAGTTTAAAATTAAACAAATATGATAGAAGATACACTAATTTTTATCAAATCTTTATTATTCAAAATCATTAATTGTCATATATATTTTAGCCGTATTAGGCAATTTTGTAATTTTTATTTAAGGAAATTATAAAGAACATTAATAATGAATTTATGGTTAGTTTAATAAAAATTTTATTATATAATTAGATGGACCAATATATTTCTCTAATGATTCTAAGAATCATCATAGTGATGACACGTGGCTACAAAAAGAAGTTGTAATGCTTCTCAAATAATATATAGGGGATAAATACATTCCTGTTTAGTCGACTCCACTTTTTTTACTCTCTACCTTGCTAATATATCACTCTCCGGCTTATTAGAGATTTTTTCATGTTTATCACATTGTTGGTACCCTTATTCAATTTTATTTTCATTAAAGAAACATTTCACAAACACATTCTTCATTAAGATGCAAAAAAACTCATACACCCTTGCTTTATATATATAATAAATAATTATTTAAATAAAAAATTATTTATTTTTATAGTTTTCGAAGTATATGTTTTCAAATTCAAACTTTTTATACATTCTTTTTAACCTTTTTATCTTTTTCAAAAAAATTTCAAATTTTTTTTTTGAAATTCAAAAATTCTTTTTGAAACTATTTTTAAAAATATTTTAAATTTTTTAAGTATTTATTTATATATTTATTAGAATCTTAAACTCTACATTCCAAAATCATATTCCACCCCTCACTAAACCCTAAATCTAGATTAGTTAACCTTAGGATTATAAGTGTTTTTTATCTCTTTAAAAATGATGGTAAAAATATTTAAAGCAAACATGAAGAGTGGTATTAGAAATATGGTATTTTAGACAATTTCCTGGCTTATGATGTGGTAGTTAGTTCTCTTGAAGTTATTCAATACGAAACTCACTGAGAACCAAAATCTTGAAAGATGATTCGAAGTCTATTAAAAAAGAAGGCTACCTCTGTCAGTAATATATCTGGACTTGAAAATATGTTTCTACTTTTGGGCTAATTGTTTTTTGTTTTTTAGTATGATTTGATTACAAAAAGTGTTAGTGTGAAATCTCTTTGTCTATAATAAGATATCAAAGACAACATGGAAAGAAACCACCTCAAGGAAATTTACAAAATGCTTCATCGTAATTGCAAGGTTAACCAAATCACAAATCAAAAGTGCATAAACTCAAACAAAAATAAACCAAATTGCATTTGCTAGTTTTATTTTGTAACCAACATAACCGAAAACTTTAAATAACAAACCCTTGACACGGATTGCACATCTCATGCATAGATTAGAAGATTAATCGGAGCAAACGGTATTAACTCATCAGAAAAGCACATTTCAGTTAAATTATACAATCCCATCACGATGATGATGACCTGTATATAAGCATATATCTGGAGTCTGACATCGAAAAGAAGAGAAGGAAACAGAGCCAAAGTCTACTTGCCGACTACCAATATCAGTTTAGATTAATCCATCGGTAAAATCGGCAAGTCATCTTTGGCTCAATATCATCCTCTATTTTCCCATGCAAGACTCTCGGATACAATGAGAAACTCTATCATCGTCACTGTTTTTGTTTATCTTGTGATCTTATCATGGTAAAGCTCTTACTCACAATGAAGGTATTTATATGTAGTGAGTGTGTGAACTAGTTTTATATCTAATATATGAAATTATTCTTTCTTGTAATAGTCTTATCTATGCATCGTTTAGTGCATGCAGAAAAAGAAAGAAAGAATATTGACTCTCTTTTTTGAAACACTAGAAAGAATATTGACAACAACCGTATAATGAAGAATAAAAAGAAGAATTATAATTACTCAAAAAGGATTGGCTGACCTTCTACTATCAAATTCGAAATCCAATTTGATGTGAATAATTAACATTAGTACCTCGCTACTCATTAGTCTTACTTTGGAGTCCAAAGTCATCTGTATAATCTGCGACATAAATATCCACGTGTTGTGTTACTCAAAAAGATTGGATGACCTTCTACTATCAGATAATTAACATAATCTTATCAATACTATTAAAAGGGAAGGAGTTTTAATAAATCTACCTAAAAAAGTTGTTTGGACCCTTTACTTTTTTCATTTTTTTAGACTTCTTCTTTATATTATAACAATATGTGACAAGATATTTTACCCTATATATAAGCGATTTTTACTCTAACTATCAAACTGGATACATTATTATTTATTCTTAACCCTTTAAATAGATTGCTAAACCACCCTACCCAAACAAAATAAATTATATGAACCAAAACCAAAGCACAACCTATTATAACATAACCTTATCGAAATATTCATTTCCCCCACTTTTAAAAACATCTAAATATTCATTTCACCCACAAGGAGCATAGTACCATCGACTACAAAATTAATTTCTAACACAGATAAACCCAAATTAATAAGACCAAAAATTTTAACATAATTAAATTGAGACCCACATTAAATTTAAAATAGGAAAAATCCCAAATACTTAAGAACATAACTTACAAAAATATATGTGAATAAAACATTCTTTTTAAAACCTAACTTTTAATAATGGAACATATGTCTCTCTGATACTTTTATAAAATAGGAAATTGTAGTTTAGATTTATATTATAGATACTTTTTAAAAATGTTTTTAAAAAATATTCTAATACTTGGTTTTATAATTGGTAGTTTGATTGTTAATATACAAATAATTAAATGTAACATAAATCATTACTAATAACACTATATTTAAACCAGTTTCAAATTGTTATACTATTTTTACACACAAATGAATCTTCAAACAAATTTCGAACAAACTTCAAAAACGCAAACGCGTGATAAAATTTCATACAAATTAATTGTGCTTATGCAAATGACCTATATATTAGTGATATAATCTTCAAAATTATATGATTTAAACCCTAAATTTCATAATTATGAAAAGCAAAATAAAATCAAATCCGCGCTTTCAAGCGCGGGTCAAAATCTAGTTTATTAGGTTATAACTTAAAAAAAAAGGTTATACTCCTTCACCATCATAAAGTTGATTTTTTTTTTCTTTTTGCTAAAAATGTTATTATTCTATTTTTATTCTATCTGTTGATCGATCACATCATGAGATATTGAAGTGTCGTATCCGATTAGACAAATATATACCAACTAGACAAAAATATACCAACTTAGTCAGACCAAAACATACGATAAGATTTGTCGGAACAATAAAAACGATCTGTCTGACAAATTGTCAACTGTTTCTTAAACACTCGGTAGGACCTAAAATTTCTTGATTTAGGTAATGAATGTTATATAAAAATTTCTTAAACGTACGTGTGGTGCTTTAGACACTTGTTCTCTATGTACTATACAAAGTATGGGGATAATCTACGAGAACAATTGCAATATTCTACAAATTTATTGAACAATTATCATCTAGGAAGTTATTATTGATTTTATTTTAAGTTTACTGATTAATATGCTATAGCTTAAGTTTCTTTTTTTCTTTAAAAATGCTATAGCTAATATTTTTAAGAACTAATATTATAAAAACAATTATATATGATCATGTTGGGGAAAAATCACGGTCAAAAAATCAAAGTGTGATACAACACAATTTAAAATCCAAAAAGACATAAAATTGTTGAAATGGAAGGTGTATGTTAAAATAATAAATAATAAACTATCAGTAAAAATATACGATTAAATTTGATGATAATTAAACAAATAAAAATGTATTCAGAAAACAATTAATTGCTTTGACTATAAATAGTTAAATTCATTAAAAGTAAATGTTAACATTATCCAATTTTTACTACAAGTTATACTGAAAATTACAGTTTTTACAACAATAGTTTGACTTATAAAGAACGAGCGATCTATAGACTAAGGAGTTGATTGGCAAGTGTTTTAGAGATTTTCAATGGTAAAAATTAATTCTAAAACATACTTTTTCTAGTCATCTTCATAAAAAATTTCTAAAGCTAATTTTCTTTCTTATTTCTTTCCTTTTGGCTGTTAAAAGTAAAATAGAAGAACAGTAAAAACTCTATAAATTAATAATGTTTGGATTATGATATTTTATTAATTTATAGACTTATTAATTTACAAAAAAAAATATTTTTTAGATTTTTTCTATTTTTTATTTATAAAATAAGAAAATAGTCAATTTTTAGACTTTCATATTGTTTATTATATTATTTGGTGTATGTTTTTATGTTTCATAGAATTTAAAGGTAAATTTAGATATAGTTTTACTAAATATTATCAAAATATATTAAAATTTTAAGAAAAATAGAGACAATTTCATGGTAAATACAAAACTAACAATATAATATTTAGTTTGTACTTATCTCAAATGTATATATAGATAGATTATTAATTTATGATTTTAATGGGAATATCTATTTACATAGGACTTTCTAAAAAGATATTATCATATTATTTTATCAATTTCTGTCATTTTTTAAACTGGTCCAACTCGGAACCGGAGAAATTTATTAATTTATAGTATTTATTAATTTATCGAATATTAATTTACAGAGTTTCTACTCTACTTATATTTGACTTTAGAAAATTTATAATAAATCATTAAAAAGATTTTCAAACCTACAACCAAAATCTTATCTTAAAATAAAAATATTTCTAGCTACAACAAAAAATCTACTATTTTATTTCTACAGTTAAAAAATAAAAGCTATAGCTTATTCCAAACCCTAAACATCGACATAAAATCGTAATGGCTGATGATTGGAACATGCACACAACTCCCGCTAAAGATCATTTCGTAAGATCAACAAAGACCTGAAGAAAAAAAATCAGCGATGAAACTCCTTTTTGGTTTGTTGATGAAAAATAGTGATGCAAGTCGTATCTAGATTAGAGACTAGAGTTCTTGTCCGGAGTTCTGAGATTCATTTTGGTTTATACCATAGTTTTCAAATGGTTTTTGGTTAATTCTTTTCTTGATTTTTAACGTAAAAATATATATTTTCATGATCTCGTTGGAGCTGATTCGGAGCCATGTTTAGGATTTAACAGATTTAGATTTCTGAGCATAATCAGATGTGTTTTGGAACCAATCGAAAGTATAAATCCTTTTCGTTGCGTATTTAAATAAAAGGGACTAGATTGCAATTATGCAATGATTGGACATCTGAAACGGTATCGTTTCAGAAAACCCCACTGTAACTCAAAACTCTAAAATTCGGTTAGTAGAAGCCACTGTACCATCTTTACATGTACGGTTATATTATACGGTTTGTTCAGAAACCGCTTGAATCCACACTAATTTTCTTCAATTATGACATGCACATTTAGTGTGTGTCCTTAATTAAATACAAAAGTCAAATCAGAGATAATGTAGCGTAACTGCTTTTCTCGTAAAGCTTTTGTTGAGCTTCATTTTCTACTGAACCAAACACTTATATCACATCTTCATGAATTCTAAAACTAAACCAGCCAAAAATATATCTACATGAACAAAATTTATTTAATATACACCCAAATAAGAATTATAATTTGCTTAACTTGGTGTCTTACAATAAATTTTATTATATATAACATATATATTAGTACGTTTAAAAAATTCAAAAGAAAATATTCACCGTATATACCTGCATAAACGTCTGTATATACATTCAAGCGCTATACGGTAGTCAACCGCCTAACTACCTATAGCGTATTTTATAACACTAATACCAATTAATTTAATTCACTCCATTCATGACCTATTAAAATTTTCATTATATCAATATAAATTTAATTTTATTAATAAGTGTAAACCCATTGTATGCTTCTAAACAAAATAAATAAATTATATACATTAAAATTGTAATGGTATTGATCATCACAAAACCTATAAATTAAAATTCATAACTTAAATATAATACATTTATTTATATGACAAGTAAAATAGTTTATTCAGTTTTATGTACTATTATAAACACTACAAGAAAACGTAAGTTTAACGAGGATAATTAACGAGGAAAAATAATCCTCGTAAAAGTACGTTGATTTTACGAGGAAAGTACGTGGAAAAAGAGAAGCATCGTTATTTCGTCGTAAGGTAACGACAAAACAATTTCGTCGTAAAGACGATGTAAATTGACGTGGCTTTTACGAGGAAACACTATTTCCTTGTAAATACCACGTAAACTTCGCGAGTTCTTTACGACGAAATACTTTACGTGTACTTAACGAGGAAATTTTGAATCCACCAACTTGGTAGGTAGCTCACGTTTTTTTTGGCCATCCAATTAATTTTCGTCGTAATTTCACACGAGGCTATACTTTTCACACATATGAGTATGGTAGACAGCGGACGACCAGTAACTATGGAATATGTGTGAAAGGGGAAATAGATTTCTACGGGATCTTGACGGAGATTATTGAAGTCGAATTTCCAGGGATATTGAAGCTGAAATGCGTCCTCTTCAAATGTGAATGGTTCGATTCCGTCGTCAACAGAGGTGTTCGGTCTAACAAATTCGGTGTAGTTGATGTCAACGGTGGACGAAGGTACAACAAATTCGAGCCTTTCATCTTAGCTTCACAAGCAGACCAAGTTAGCTTCCTTCCATACCCTCGAATGAGAGATTCGGGTATAAATTGGTTAGCTGTGATCAAAGTTACACCTCGAGGACGAATTATCAGTGGAGAAGAACCACCATTGCAAGAAGAACAGATAAATGAAGTCGAGGAACCTGAACAAGAAATTGATGACATCCTTCTCATTGATCCGCGTAATCACGAGTACGAAGATCTTATCGACGATGCCACAGACGAAGCTGTTGAAGACGAGTTTAATGAAAATAATGATGTTTCTAGTGATGACGAGAATGTTGATGTATCCGATTGATGTATTTGATTTTATGTAGTTTATTTTATGAATAAGATAATGTGGGAGTTTGATTTATGAATAAGGTAATGTGAAAGTTTATTTTAATTATGAATAAGGACTTGTGGTTTGGGGTTTGGAATATTTTATAAATAGGGTTTGAGGTGAAAGAATAGATTGAGGTTCAAGGGTAGATGGGTTTGGGGTTTGGAATATATGAAGTAGAAGATAAGGAAGATGGGGTTTGGAGTTTCGGATTTTAGGGATTTATACGTAATACTCGTTAATTCCTCGTAAGCCAAAATCGTCGTAAGGTTGTCGTAAGGCCACGAGGAGTTTACGACGAAATTAAAAAAAATAAAGAAAGCGGGGCACGCTAATTCCACGCAAGCCAAAATCGTCGTAAGGTTGTCGTAAGGCCACGAGGAGTTTACGACGAAATTAAAAAAATAAAGAAAGCGGGGCACGCTAATTCCACGTAAGACTCTCTGAGTGAATGAAAATAAGGAATTGTGGTTTGGAATGAAAATAAAGATATGGTTTGGAATATATAAAGTAGAAGATAAGGAATATGGGGTTTGGGGTTTCGGGTTTCGGGTTTTAGGGATTTAAATGGAATACTCGTTAATTCCTCGTATGTTAACGTCGAACTTACGACGAATTCCTCGTAAATACCACGTAGGACAGATTCGTCGTAAATACCACGTAGGACAGATTCGTCGTAAATACCACGTAGGACAGATTCGTCGTAAATACCACGTAGGACAGATTCGTCGTAAATACCACGTAGGAGAGATTCGTCGTAAATACCACGTAAAGTAAATGATGAACGCGGCCCACTTTAATTCCACGTAGGACGGAATCGTCGTAAACACCTCGTAACCAAAATCGTCGTAAACACCTTGTACCGTAAAAACTAGAAAAAAAAAGAAAAAGAAGAAATATACTGGATTTACATGTGGCAAGACTTCCAGCAATTATATTACTTAAGTCTCACCAACATAAATTCCAATATCTTCTTCTCTTCCTTTTTTTTCAAATTTTTATAATTTGAATAGGATTGGATTTGAGAGTATGAAGTGAGATAGGGTGTGATTTAGAAGTTTGGGTGTGGGTTGAGAAGGAGAGTTACGGGTATATTTATAGGGAAGCTTTCCTCGGTAATTCCACGTAAGCAAAATCATCGTAACGTCCTCGTACCTAAAAAACACGGGCCTTTGTAATTCCTCGTAACTTCCTCGTATAATAAAACGCGGGCCTTTGTAATCTCTCGCTGTTTCGTCGTAAAAAAAAACACGGGCCTCTGTAATTCGTCGTAAAATTACGAGGAATTTGCGACAGAATGTAATCTTATATATACACCCCGAGCGCTCACTCTTTCTTTCCTCTCTACTTCCTCTCCACTTCCTCTCCACTTCCTCCCTGTTTCGTTGCAATGGTAAGCCTCTCTAATTCCTCTCTAATTTGGTTAGTTTAGGTAGATTAGGTGGTTAGTATAGGGAATTTAGATAATTTTACGGATCTTATGTTATTTAGTGTTGATTAGGTGGATAATGTTGGAAAATATACTGTTGACGGAAATTTAAAAAATTAAATTTTTTTCTCAGGTTCGAAAAGGTAGACTTACTGCCCATTACAGAGAGATGTTCGGTGAGCCAGGTAGTCACCAACCGACGACTCACATGCCGAGGCGGATGTAACGGCGAGGAGTGATGAATTCTACCGGGCGATTAACGACCCTTAGTTCTTTTTAATTTCGGTTCTTGTATTATGAATTCAAAACTTATTTATATATAAAATATTTTGGTTTTGATTTTTTTAGAATTTTAATTTTATTAATAATTTAAATAATTTTTTTAATTATAATTTTTTTTATTTCTGTAAAATAACGAAACGAAGTAATTTCGTAGCTATTTTGCGACTTCTTTACGTGGAAGCTTAACGAGGTTTTTACGAGGAAATGTTTACAAGGAAATGACGTGGAAAATTCATGTGGTCTTTACGAGGAAAGCTATCAAGATATTTACGTTTACTTTACGAGTATTTACTTTCGAGTTATTTACGTGGCTTTAACGAGGAATGGCTTTCGAGGTATTTACGAGGAAATTTAGCGACGTCCTTACGTGGAAGCTTTACGTGGTCTTTACGACGAAATATTCTTCTTCGCTTTTACGACGAAATTATTTCCTCGCTACGTTACGACGAATTAGCGAGGATATATGCGTTACGACAAACATATAACGACGAAACGGGTTTTCTCGCTAATTCCTCGTAACACTGCTTTTACGACGAAATCACGAGGAAAACTGCCCTCGTAAAACTTGTGTTTTCTTGTAGTGAAAGTATATAAAAATTTAAAAAGTATTAAAAACATTATGGGTTTTTACAGGATCCATCAGTCGGTTCACGAATTAATGATGAATTTTGGAGTTTTATTAAAATTTTTATTAATAGGTTTTCATTAAATACAAATTTTGTGAAAACATATGAGTTGGTAGAAAATCTGACAGAATTCTATATAAAGAACATAAGCCAGTCTAGATTATATATGAACACCATGTTTGCCGGTTCGACCACAGGTCTGGACCAGATATAAAATATTGCTTATATTTTAATTCGTTTATAAATCACATATGTACCCCAATAAAAGAGCTAAATATTTTGTAAAAATAGAATGCTTTATCGTCAAATTTATAGATAAAATTACAATTTTATAGATAAAATATTGGATAATTTGGGTTGTTTAATCGGGTAATTTAGGATGTTCGGATAAAAATATCGGATAATTTAGGTATTTTAATACTTTGAATAAAAAATATTTGGATAATTCATGTTTTAGGGTAACTAGTTTTATAAAGAGCATTTAGGATATTTGATTATTTAGAAATTAAATATAATTAATATTTGTAAGTATATAATTTGTATTTTAAAATTCAGGTACCCATTTAATTTTCGGTCCAGAGATATATGATGTATTCGGTTATTTATGAAATTATATTCAGTTTTAGTTTCATTTTATTCAGTTTTAGTTTCGTTTTTTTCAGTTTGGTACAATGCGACTTGAGATTCCAGATAAATGCACCTTAAACCTATAGGTTTAGTTTGTAACTTGTAACAATCTCATTATTTAACCGTATTAATCAAGAAGGGAAGTCTTACTTTTCTGCTAGCGGGATTGACTTTTCTTATGCAATTTCTTATAACTTTCATAACAAATAGTCTACGTCAAAAGAGATAGTTAGACCAAGTATTTTCTGTTTATGATACATATAATTATGCATTCGTTTCTTTAGTATAATACGAATATATTTTCTACAGCTGAAATGTGTAGTTATATAACGGATTTATCTTGGTATATCTGACAATTATTTCCGTAACACAAAACCATACATGTACATAACCATCTCATTCTCTGTTTATGATACATATAATTATGCATTCGTTTCTTTAGTATAATACGAATACACATGTTGACTTTTCTTGTGCAGTTTCTTGTATCTTTCATAAACATAAGCTAATATATATATTTGTCAAAGTCCTTGGTAATTTGAAGCTATATAAAAAGGCTTTTACATCACATATATTTTGCATTAGTATTCAGAATATTTGAAAACAAAAGAGTATACACTTCGCGTTGACATATATCAAATATCTCTGTGGACTGTGGCTATTCAAGATCACGATGTGTCGATTGCTATGTTGTTGCTTCTGCCGCAAGAAGAAAAAGCCGCGAGATGTAAAAATGGGCAAAAAAGGAAAGAAAGATGGAGGTCTTGTTGTGGTGAAGCCGACTAAGACTAAGAAGCGTCGCAATGAACCAGTAGATGTAAGCGGATGTGCAGACCTATGTTGCTGCTTTGGTGGAGGCGGAGGCGGTGGAGATGGTGGTGGTGGTGGATATGGAGGCGGCGGCTGCGGAGGTGGAGGTGGAGGCGGTTAAAAGATGAGAATTTTGTAAATCTGCATGTAATGATAATTTTTTTAAACATGGTCCTTCTTGTTTGTATTTAATTTTCTTATTCAAGTTGTATATCCACCTATTTGGTTAACAGAGATTTGTATCCAGACTCTGTTATTTCTCATATTTAGTAAAAGAATGAGTCTGTCGAATTTTTTAGCTAATTTTGTTTAAGTTTTTTTGAGCTAATTTTGTTTATGTAGACTAATTAAATAATAAGCTGGTAATGTTTATAAGAAAATAATGTAAAGAAATAAAGCATATCAGACTAATTATATGAAAAAATTAGAAATTTAGTGTATTATAAAATTATAATACTTTTTCTAATATGTTTTATTTGAGAGTTTAAGATAATGTATGGGAAGTAGGAATATAAGAAAAATGTATAAAGATTTGGGCTTTAGACTTGGAAATTTTAAATCAAGCTCTACTAAGCAAGTTGCGGAGAAAAATGCAGAAGCCAAACTGTTTAATGGCAAGAGTTCTTCCAGCTAGATAATTTCCAGACGGTGATATACTTAAAGCTACTTTGAAAAAGAAAGCATCGTACGGTTGGAAGTCAATATTACATGGACGAGATCTAATAACTAAGGGACTGAGATATATCATTGGAGATGGTTCACTAGTTAACATGTGGGAAGATCCGTGGATCCCTGATCACCCTCCTCGAGCTCCAAGACCACGGCGAGATATTACTGCTGGAATCAAAGTTAATCAGTTCTTTGACAGAGATAGAAAACAATGGGACATACAAAAACTTCGTGATGAAGTTGTAGAGGAGGATATTGAAAAGATCCTAGAGATCAGAATTAGTCCTACTGCACAACAAGACCTGTTGGGATGGCATTACATTGGAATCTATTCAGGTAAATTAGGTTACTGGCTTGGAACCCATCTACCAAAAATGATCATCAGCTACCTCTTATGGGAATGCAGAGCTTAAAACAAAGATTTGGAAGACAAAGGCCCCAGCTAAATTGAATGATTTTCTTTGGAGGTTATTGTCTAGATCTCTAGCAACAGGTAGTAATTTGAAAAGAACGCATGTAATCAGATATGCTGTTTGTCGACGATGCTGTATGACAGAGGAAACAGAGAATCACATTTTCTTTGAATGTGAGCAAGGTTCTAAAAATCCGTCTAGGTGGGGCATAGGCGGCAACTCGGTCTTATCCGAAACGATTTTCTTAAAATCCGATTTATACTGATTTATACGATTCAAATTGGTTTAAACTATTCTAAATAGATTAAAATCGGTTTAAATCAATTAAATTTGTCTAAATATGTGAAATTAAGCAATAATATTATTATAAATCTACAAATTTGTTTAATTTCTTATGTTTTGTATATCTAATTTTCATAATTCTTCATAATAATTTTATAATTGAACATAAAAACTAAAATATGTCATATAAATGTATAATATAAATAAAATAAATCAATAATTTGCTAACGCCTAGGCCTCGCCTAGGGCCCGAATAATCTGCCTAGTCGCTAGTCGTTTATAAAGCGCCTAGTAACCACCTAGCGAATTTTAGAATATTGAATGTGAGTATGTGAAGAAGATATGGATAGCATGAGGGATTGCAAATCTAACAATCCTCAGTCAGTCTTCTACTCTAGAAGAAAAGATTTAAGCCTGTATACAGATCTGTACATCAACAAGGATGAGGCATTTTCAAGATTTACCATTATGGATTCTCTGGAGACTTTGGAAATGTCGAAATGTTTTAGTTTTTCAACAGAAACAAACCCACTAGAAGAATACTATGCAATATGCAAAGAATGACGCAAAGGAATGGAAGCAAGTAGAGGATTCAGAAATGTATGAGTCTGACAGAAGGCATGACACAAATGTCCCTCAGAGACAAGGCCATCGGAAAAGGCCTCCAAATGGATGGATAAAATGTAATACAGATGGATCTTTCATCAATGGGAACTCGTTAACAACTGCTGGATGGGTCATACGAGATTCTGATGGAATGTATAGCGGTGCAGTGCAATCATTAGGACAAAGGGTACAAAGGCCTTTAGAAAGTGAATTACAGGCAATTTTAATAGCAATTCAACATTGTTGGAGCTTAGGATATCGCGAGATCGTAATGGAAACAGATTGCAAGACTGCTAAGGAGATCTTACACGACAATAAACTACAGTTTCATGTCTACAATTGGACTAGAGATATTAAATGGCGGTTCGACAAATTTGAAGATATATGTTTCCAATAGACAAGCAGAGGAACAAATAAGGTGGCCGATAAACTTGCAACCTCAAATTCGCGAAGACATCCATTTTTGTTTCATTATTAAGTACCAAACATCACAAATCTTCTCCAAGAAGATTATATATCTATTAATTTAGGTTCATATTTTTTTATCTACTATTAACAAATTATAGTAGGACCACTTAAAGAAAGTTAATATGACATATTTGATTATTTACATTAATAATAAACAAAATATAATTTTTTTTTAATTATAGTAAAATCTGTTGAGAAAGAATCTAACAAAATCTTACTAAAAATTTAAATATTTTTATAAAATAACACATCAATTAATTTCTTAATTAGTAATATAATATTATTATAAATTAGTGTTAATTAAAAATTTATTCAAAAACAATATTATATACTATTTTTATAAATTTCATAATTATATTCTGTATATATAAAAATAGAAGTGGTTTATGAATTAAATATGATAAAACTATATTAAATAGGTAAATTAACAAAAAAGATTAAAATTGTTTCATTTAAACAAATTATCACTCATCATTAAAATGTGTTAAAATTATTAAACTATACAATATTGTACAAAAATAAATTTGTTAACATAAGTTAAACTTTTATATCTACAACTATATATTATCTTTTTATTTATTTTGAAACTCTCAACAATATATTGTTTAAAAATGTTTATATACAAACTATAATAGTATAGGGAAATTGCCACAATAGCACATTCCTAATACCACTTTTCATGTTTACACTAACCACTTTTACTCTCACTTTTAATGAAGAGTAAAAGACAATTATATATTTAGGATTAACTAATCTAAACTTAGGGTTTAGAGTTGAGGGGTGAAGTAGAGTTTTTGGAATATGAAATTTAGGATTCTGATAAATATATAAATAAATACTTAAAAAATATATAATTTTTTTTAAAAATAGTTTCAAACATAATTTTCTTTTTCAAAAAGAAATTTGAAAAAGAAAATAAAAAAAATTCGAAAAAAAAATTTCAAAAAAAAATTTATAAAAAAGTTTGAATTTGAGAAAGTATAATTCGAAAACACAAAAAATAATTTTACTTTTTTTATTACTATTTTTATATTTTATATTATTTTTATTTAAAAAATAATTTATTATATATATAAATAACAAGGGCATAAGAGTCTTTTGCCACTTAATGAAAAATGTGTTTTTGAAAATGTCTCCTTAGTGGTGGTAAAAATTAAAAGTGATACCATGAAAGTAGTAAAAATGTAACTTTCCCAATAGTATATAATAAAATTTAGTTCATATCTTATATATTAAAACATAAGTCACAACCTTGATTCATGTGTGATTTTTTTTAAATGGACCTCCATAGAAAATCATGTTACATTTATTTCTTATTAATATTTTGTGACTTCCTACATCACCTCATATATACGCCTATAATATCGGTTAGTGTAACCAACATATTTTAGCATCATTAATTAATCACATACGACCTTGGTATATCTATTTTCAAAAGTATTTCTATATCGAACCTTACTTTTTCTTAATAAGATTCAATCTTCAACCCGTTCGCGTTATAGATTTAATAAACAAAAAAAATTGGATTTAACCGGGTTTGACAAACAATACTAATATATGATAGTTTGACTACTCAACCTGTTCGGTTTACACAGTTGTTCAACAACATCACACATCAGACATAACCGGACATCAAGTGATCACCATTTCTCATACATTATTATTTTGACTATTCAGCCGTTCGCTTAATACAGTAAATAAACTTAACAAAATAAGAGTTAACCGGAATGTAATACTATTCATCTTTCGAAGTGCTTTCATAGATCTTAAATTATAATTTAGAACCAAGTACATAGTATACATATATCAAAAGATGATCAACAACATGGTTTAAACAGAATATACGATTAATCTCATTAACATGTTTATCTTTAAAGCACTTAAAAACATATTCAAAACCACAATTCAATTGCAATATAAGATTAATCTCAACAATATTACCTATATTCCATAATATTCACATAATTTATTATGGATTTTCATAAAGTGCTCATCGACCATAACCAATGCACGCAATATCTACTTTTAAAAAATATTCCATAACCGTATAAATTGTCAAATGTAAATTGACAAATCATTTAATATTGCGTGAGGGTTTACTAACTGGATATACTAAGGGTATAATATCAATCAAAGCTATTAGTATAAGATCACATTACAATCACTATTGGGTTTAGGATAATTGAATGTAAATGTTAACGGCCCATTGGATTTATAGATAGATAGTATATTGTAGCACATTGTCCCATTTTATAAATATACTAGATGATTTTCCCTTATTCATGCACGGATATAAATATTTTTAAAATAAATATATTATAATAATTGATTGCTACTTACTTTTAATTTTAAATTAATTAATAATTTATATGCATCATTTATATTAATAATATTATATTACTTTAATTATACATATGATTTTATATATGTTATATCTAATCGGTTTTATTGTTTTTCAGTCGATTTAATTATCATTTGGGTAAATTAGATTGCATCTATAAATTCAACTGTAATATTGTTTATTATATATATTAAAATTTTGATTAATTTCTTATTTGCATTTAGGTGGTTGTTGTCTTAGATATATACATATATTTTATGAAGATTATGTATAACTTTTTTTTTTTAAATGAAGATTATGTATAACTTAAGATATATTATGCTTAGAATGAAAAAAAAAAAAAACTAAAGTGTCTGATTCTAAATTACATAAATTAATATAACGAAACGATAATATTCGGAAGTTTCATGCATATATATAAATTTTACAAAAGAACTAAATTGTAACAGTTGATTAATATTTTATTTTCATTTTAATATGTTTTGAGTTGTCATATGATTTATATTTATAAAATAAATTACTATTCTTATAAAATTATATATTCTTATCGTAGTTAAATCTATGATTTTAGATATAAGTTGAATTAGTCGAATCATTCATGTTGTGACTATATTGAGTTACATATATTCTTTCAAATTCAAAATGAAGTATAATTATTTTTATTATAATTAAGTTAAATGTGCATGTCTTTTCATAATATTTATCAAATTATATGTTGATTTTAAAAAAAAAAATATTAGAAAGTAAAGCGATGATCAATAGGAAGTTACATGCGTAAGTAGCTGATACATTTTTAAAAGCTCATGTACACATATCAACATTTACAATAATTTAAATATCAAAGTCTTAATATTTTGTAACTATTTGATCAAACGATGTTTATTTTTGATTTTTACATCTCTTAAACATAAGCAGTAAAAAATTGTGATTTTATTTAAAAATAATATTATATAAGTAAAATATAATTTATCGATATTTTTTGCTGTAATTGAAAGATATTATAGTTAACTAAATTTATGAAAAATAAATAAAACATTTTAATATTACTAATTATAAATATGTTTAGACAATTAAGCATATATGAGTTGATGTTACTTAATTATTTTATGTAATTATCTAAGAAAATATATAGATATATAAAAATATTTTTATTACTTTGAATTTTTGTATTGTTTAAATCTTATATATTAAAACAGAAGTCACGACCTTGATTCATGTGTGATTTTTTTTTAAAATGGACTTAATGGACATATTTCTAGAAAGTCATATTACATTTAATCTCTAATCTTATTATTTAAATTTTGGGCTTACCAAAAATTTTTAATGGCTATCAATAATTGGATTTAAAGAATAGATGATCCATTGAATTTATAAATACTATACCTTCATATATTAAATATTTAAATATTTGTCGATGTCAACTTTTAAAATTATAAAGAATTTTTTTTTTAAATAACAAAAATCTTATTATCTAACAATGATTAATATTTACTACCTTAAAACAATGAAAACAGATTTTAAACTATATAGTTTATTTTTAAAATTAAACAAAAAATAAATGTTTTATTATTTTCTCGATAATATAAATCTATGAAGCAAAAATTTTAATTTTTTTAAAAAATTTTAAATTTGTGAAATGTTACAATATCTTTGAATATGACAATAAAACAATATTTACTAATCATTATATATATAGTTACGATTTTAATAATAAAATAATAATCCAAATATATATATATATATATAGAATAAGATACAAATACATTTGGAAATTTAAAAGAATCTATTCGATGAAAAAATATACTGTAAACTTATTATGTTTTAAAAATTGATAGACACATATATTATAATATATATACTAATTTTGAATTGAAAACAAAATATTTATATAAAAATAAATGAAAACAAAAACCCGCGCGGTTGCGCGGGTCGAAATCTACTACTATTTAAAAAATATGTTATTAGAAAACTATGAAATTTTAATAATTTATTTAAAATATTAATAACAAATCAAATTTTAATTATAAATTTATTTTTTTTATTTTAATTATAACAAAAATAGTTGTGTAACAAAAAAAATAATTCAAAATTCATGTAATCCTCCAAACTCAAAAATAGTTGTGTAATTTTTCAAAGTTTCCCTCACAAAATATTCAATTCTGAAGATAAATATTCAAAATAAAAATGATAATATTTCAAAGTTTACAAAAGATAAAATCATAGATATTAAAGAATAATTTTGTTTAAATTCCTCCCGAAAAACGAACTATATATGTTGTAAAAATTAAAGTAATTTAATATTTTGAAATTATAGTTAAAAAAACTTAATATCATAACATCCAAAAAATATCCTATATCAATAAAATTTAATAAAACAATATGATAGATGCTACTATGTATAAAATTTACTAAAATAATAGGGTTATATTATTTAAACAAAACAATGTTTTTACTTATAAATCCTGTAAGATACTAAAAATGAAATATGTTAAAGTATATAAAATATAATTTATCTTAAACATATATATTTTATATAATATAAATAAATAAGTTTTTAAAATTTATCATATGCAAAATGTATAACTTAAAGAAAAAAACATATTTTGAAAGAGGTTTTTGTTTGATTATTTCATATTGTTATTTTATTAAACCTAACTAGAAAATATATTTGTAACAAATAAAAATTAATAAAAAAGTAAAATGTATTAAACAAATCATTATATGTTTTATTTACACAATATATAACACTAAAATGAAAATTATATATTTAAAAGATTTGTAATAATATCAAATACATTTATAAAATGAAAAAAAATCTGCACGGATGTGTGGGTCAAAATCTAGTTTTCAATTAAGTTAATGAAATCAGTTGGAAAAAAAATGTATTAGTGCATATATGTCTTAAGCCGGCACGCGCTTTGGATGGATGATCGAATATAAATCATTTGTGGACTTTCAGTTTTTTTTTTTTTGACATAGACTTTGGATGTGCGGGTCAAAATCTAGTTTTCAATTATCCAACCTGCTTATGGTGATCTCATTGTATATTTGATTGTTTGAACATTGTTATATGCCCACATACCCGTAATATATAGTTGATTTATTAAATGTTGACTTGTTTATTTATTTTTTTTTTTTTGTCAACAACAAACAGACTCATATAGACTCTGCGAACCAATCCGGAAGCTCTGCATCCATATGAACGATGAAAGACGATTGTTTTCTGGCACATCGTGCTAGACTATCCGCCTTTTAATTTTCCGTCCGGGGTACATGAATGATCTCTGAGCTAGTAAAACATGTCTTCAGTAGCTTTATGTCCTGCAGGTAAATGTTGACTTGTTTCAAATATTAGGGGTGGGCAAAAAAACCGAACCGAACCGATCGAATCGAACCGACTGAACCAAAACCGATTCGAACCAAACCAAAGTCCATTTCAAATTTTTCAGTTGAGATTTTTCTAACCCGAACGGTTCAGTTCAGTTTGGTTTAAACCGAACCGAACCGATAAACCGAAGTGTTTTTATAGTTATTTAAATTAAAAATATTAGTAATATCAAGATATTAAAATCCTAATATTAAGCCCACGTAATTTCCTTTTGCACGAAGGAAATCCTAATATAATTTGATTTCCATGACACTTCGTCTAACTTTTGTAATATTCATCATTAAGCCCACATTATTTCCATGTTAATTTTTTTCAATAGCGTATACTTTTAAACCCTAAAATTAAAACCTAAGCCAAGTCTAATTAAATTGAATTTAATTTACATACTTAATTTTTGATTATGTCCAACGCGATTATTTCATGACAACCATACATGTATGTATTGAAACATGATTTCTTGTACAATAAATAAACTAAGAGAAATTCGATTAAACCGAACTGAACCGAAATACAAACCGAATTGAATACAAGTCAAACCGAATATAAACCGAACCGAACATAACTGAACCGAAATCGATCCAAACCAAACTAACTATGGTTTACTTCAGCTGGAAAAATTCTAGAACCGAACCAACTAAACCGAACCGAACTCAAATCGAACCGATAAAATAACCGAAGTGCCCACCCCTATCAAATATGATCATTTAGTTTTATGGTCAAGCAAATAAAGTAGTTAATAAGTTTTTGTTTTCTTTCAGGGAAAAAGTACGTAATCAAAGAGAAAATGTCACATTTATTAATTTTGTTAGTACATTTGAAAATTCCTTTGCAATTTCTTGTATCTTTAATACACCAATAAAAATGTTTAGGCTATCCCATAACCTTCTATACATTTTCTAAGTTACGATAACTTAGGTCTATAAAAAAGAACACCAAAAGTCCTAATTTTGTATCACGGTCAGTTTCAAGAAAATAAAAATTTAAAGAAACAATGAAAAGTTACATTATCTCTATTATTAAAAGACAAGTTAGAAAATATCTCTTAGTTTTTAAAAGTTAATTACACTTCCATGCCAGTAAAAATTAAATTTAATTTCTTATTTTAATGTTTGTTTTTTTCAGTTAGATTAATGTGTTTTCCTTATTCAAATATAAACTTAATGTCATTAAATGAACCTACATATTTTAATGTTTTTATTTTCCAATTAAATTAATGATTTTTCCTTAATAAAATTTAAATTTAATGTCATTAAATAAACGTAAAAATACATCATATTTAACGTAGCTTATTACGGACGAGTACATCCCAATAATGAACTTGAATTTTATTTTTACGAAAACGTGAATCACTTGACATATGTAATATTTAAAATATATTAACTACAATATAACAAATGCATATAACCTAACTATATTTTAGTTTGAAATGATCATGCTCAAGTTTTATAGAGTCAACTTACATCATGCATCTATCGATGTACAATATTCAAACCGCCTATAGTTTTCGTTTTCTTTATAGGATGTATCAACCAACCAATCATCCTATTGATTTTCTAATCTTTATAAAAAAACAAATCAATAAATACAAACTCAAAATCCAATATCTTTTATTAATCAAAACATAATATCTTCAATGTCGTATCTTTAATGTACATATTAAATATACAAACTGTAACCATAATTCCACTAATTATAATAATAGATTTGATTCCAACCAATTGATCTATTACTTTGTTAACTGATTTGATTGCAGAAGAGGAAACAATAAATTTAAAATTTGCAAGAATATAAAGATATAGAGATTCCAACCAATTGTCTATATTTGCGTATGATTTTCGCATAATAAGCTTCAAATTAAACATTGAAAAAGATAGAGAGATTTTTTTAATCTTTTACCGACACAGAACTTAAACAAAACGAAGAGTTAAAGGTAATTTATTTTTGTTACACTTCCCGGAAAAAACGGTTACAACATGGGCTTTCATAATACGACCTTTTAACATATTAATGTTATGGACATTTAATAATTATCTTGACGAAAAACAAAGACTATAAATAATTTATAATAAAATTATGAAATTATTTACAATTTGATGACTAATTCATCGCCCTTTTTATATGTTAATTTTTTCATAGAAGTTTAAAAATCATTGTATTTTCTTTAAACATGTATAACTGATTTATAATCTTTTATGCCATGCTAAGTCGTGATATAATATTTCTTCATATTTTACATTAATAACCATTGTTTTTATATATCATCTACAATTCTCTAATTACGTCTATTTGTTCAATTTTTTATATGATATTGAATATTCATCGTAAATAGATGGTTTAAGATGCCAAAAAATATTTAGTTGGTGAATATAATACATCAAATATTACAAATACATCATTTAGTTAAATAAATAACCAAAAATCGAAAATTCATACCCGCGCGGGTCAGGATCTAGTTGCTCTTATTGTATGCGGTTGCTTCGCAATAATCGTGGTTGGTCTCATCTTATGGTGTCTTCAGAACCGCAAAAAGAAAAAGCGTGGTCTCCTTCACCTCCTCCGCCAGTAAGTGACGTTGAAAAATGTAGAAGCAGTGTCGTTCCAAGAGATGGGGGGCTCCTTGTTTTGACAGGAACTGCTGTCACCACACCTGTTGTAGCTGCGGCTGTAATCAGGGGCGGACGTAGGTGAAGACGTACGGGGTCACGTGCCCCGTCTCTTTTTCATTTTCCTTGCATAATGTATACAACTCATGCAATACTCCTCTAAACCTACAACTAAATCTGATGAAATAAAATTATGTGCCCCCGTCCAAATGGCCTCCTACATCCGCCACTGGCTGTAACCACCGGGATATCTAAAGACAGTAGTGGTGGCTCCGGTGGCGATGAAGGTGGAGGAGAGTGTGATGGTGGTGCAAATGGCGGAGGGTTGTTGTGGTTGTGGCGGTTTTGGCGGGCGTGGCGGGTGTGGAGGTTAAAGATCTTATATCGTTATTAGTTATGTAATAGTTAAGTTATATTTGCGTGTGGTATATTTATGTGCCGATAACATATTTTGCATGTAATAAATTTAGATCATGAATATAAGATTTTAAAGTGTGATCTTCTTAATGAGAAAAATTATACGTATAGTTAATGAATCATCATAATAAGATGAATATAACCATATTATGTAAATCTGAATTTTTCTTGTTTTCGGAATTTTTTTTTCTGTAGTATGATTACTGAGTCTTGTGAATTGAACTTTCTAACAGAACTCTAATTACTCCAAAATATTGACTATACGTAAGTGGAAGGGCTTATTTGAGAATGTTTTTTGTAACAACCCAATTCGTGGAAACTATCCACCTCCATGGGCCAATTAATCTGCAGGTCAATTCGTCACAACATTTCATATGGGAATGTTGTTAAAGAGTGAGCTCTTGGATTCGAGGAACACCAAGCGCACCAATAACCTACATATAGGAGTCAGTAAAGATTTGCATGTGAAGAGTTAGGGCCGATGTCCTGTAGGGCTAGCCTGAAGCCCACGGGGCGGATTGTTACAATAAAAGTCAATTTTTTTTTTCATGTGACAACCGTTCCGCGGACACAGGCTCACAGTCCTACAGGACACCGATCCTAATTATCCTTCACATGTGAATCTTCACTGACTCCTCCATGTAGGTTATTGGTGCGCTTAGCGTTACTCGAACCCAAGACCTCACCCTTTGACAACATTCTTCAACTGGTAACAGCTTTTTCCTGTGAAAATATTGTTAAAGGATGAAGTCTTGGGTTCAATAAACTCCAAGCACACTAAAAATTACGTGGAAAAATCAATGAAGACTCACATGCAGGGGCGAATGCAGAGATATTTTTGATTGGGTGCACAATTAATTTAAAAATAAAAAACACTATGTAAAGGATCGAACCTGGATAAATTGTGGGTGCACTAGAGCATTATAACCACTTTATCTAATAGAATTACATTGATTTTGCTTACAATTTTTGTAAAATCAATATTTTTATGGGTGCACCTGCACCCCTAACTCATAGTGTGGCTTCGTCTCTGCTCACATGTGAGGATTTAGGGTCGGTGTTGCTCTGTAAGTCTGGGTCCGTGGAACGGGTTGCTATAGTTTATTTTATTTCATTAACAAAAATAGTATAGACTTATACCACCTGACTAACTGTTCATGGTGAATAATCGTTTAATACCTCATTCGTCAAATTTTGAATAAAGTTAAAACTAGATATCATTTCAATTAGCCAAATGAAAATTAAACGAATCAAGCATGTTTAAGGTCTCTTTCATGACTTAACTACATAGAGAGGAGTAAGATGAATCAGCCGCGTCCGAGTAACAAAAACATAAAAGCTGATAGTGCTAGAATGTTGTGAGTTAAAATTAGTTTAGATGGTTCAACAAATCCAAGTAAGAATTTCACTTGATTACATAATATTTAAATTTGGGAGAAATTTATGCAATTATTAATCCAAAATATCCTAAATAAGATAGTTTACATTACTTTCTGGGTTGCAAAACCTTCCAAACTGTGATATATAGTGACTCTAACTGGTGACCATTAAAATAAGAATATGAATGAATAGGAAATGAATGAATAGGAACAAAATAAAGGAATGAAAATGAATATTTATTCTTTTTGTTCCATATCATTTTTGATAAGGAATATTTTTCTTCTATAGTTCTCTAAAATTCAAAAAATGATAAGGAATCAAACGCAGAGAAAATTCCTCATAAATGGTGTAATTTTTTTAGAATGAGTAGGAATTGATTATTCCCCTTAATTTCATATTTCACCATTTGGACCCATTATATTATGTAAAAAGAGAGGAATGAACAAAGTCTTTCTTTTTGTTTTTGCTTTTAAGCAATTTAATTTTTTCTATTATGTTGTATTATTTTTGAGTTTGGGTTTTTTCATATTATGTGTAAATAATTTTCTTTGTTGATTAACAAATTTTACATTTTAAGAAAATAAAAATTTTAATTTTTTTGGTTTGGCTTTAGATTTTCCTGAATGTATTTATATAAGATTTGATTGCATATTAATCAGAAATATCGTTTACAAAAGCTTTAGCTTCCTAAGCTCTTTCGTCAATAAATTGTTTGAAGTCTTTCGGGAAATCTTAGTTGATTTTTGTATAAATGGTTATATGAAAAAGTTGTTAGTAAGAAACTAAATAAGATTATGGCATAAGCTATATAGAAATCATTTCTATCTATCATACCGATGTAAGAGTTTGAATGTCCAACATATTTAGATAGAATAATAGAATACATGTATTAAATTACATTATCCATTTAAATTATTTTGAGAATGACATTCCGAATATTTCTCGCGTGTCTGATGTGTATGGCCGTATGGGTAAAGTCATCACACGTTTTTGTATTGACCAGAAGTATAATGACGTTCCAAATATTGTGTAGAATGATGCTTCTAATATTCAACCTATTATTGTGATCTCATAGTATATATGACTATATGTTTTAACACGGACTAAGTGTAGATAGCTCTATGGATTGTTGACTGACCTCTAAAAAGGGATCGGAACTTGTGAAATTTTGTTGACAAGAAAAAGTAATCATTAATCAAGAAGAACATGTCTTGGCGACTTTTGCTTGAAACTCCTTTGCAATTTCGTGTATCTTTAAGAAACTAAATAGGAGTACGGCATAAACTTCTATATAAAAAAGGACACTACTATCCATTTTTGTATCAATTTAGCTACAGAAAAAAATTTAATGGATACTTTTGTAATTGTCATTATTATAGTATGTGCCGGTATTGTTTTGCCGTCTCTTGTCTTATGTTGTGTCCTCACACACAGAAAGCAAAGGCCTTTAGTGTCTCAGTCGCGAGATTTGGAAATGGGTCAAACGGGATCAAAAGATGGAGGACTTGTTGTTTTGACAAGGAATGTTTCCACTACAGCTACTACGGTAGCTGCGGCTGTGATCATCGCAGATTCTGGCGGTGGGGGCGGCTGTTGTTGTGGATGTGATGATGGTGGAGGCGGAGATGGAGGAGGAGACGGTGGTGGTTGTGGAGGGTGCGGCGGCTGTGGAGGCTAAGCGGGTTAGGTTGTTGTTGTGGATGTCATGGTTTAACCTTTTTCTTTCGTGGTTTAACTATTAACATAATGTATGTACGGAATGTATGACCTCAACGTGTATAAATCGATGTATATAGTGAACTGTTCAAAACCTAATGAATATTTAACCTAAATATTTTTTTTTTAACATCAAAACATTATTCTATTACTCGAATTTGAAGTGGTCCAAATAACTATATTGGAATAAAACAATCAACGAAATACAATCTCTATAAAATACTTTTTCATCTCAGCTAATGAATTTGCTGAATTGTTTTCTGATTGGGGGTGGTATATAATTATGAAGTCTTGAAATCTTCTTTTAGAACAAGTTACTCTTTCGACTCTGCTGAAAAAGCTTGGCCACGCTCTTGAGTCTGCTATCATCAATATGAGATTCTTGGAATAAGTTTCAAAGCGCTGAAATGTTGAGTACTCAAACATATTTTTCATTGTCCACTATGAGATTCTTGGAATAAGTTTCAAAGAGATGATCAAGATACTATCTTTTTCTGATATTTTATGCCCATAAGTTGAATCGTACCCAATATTTTTTTCTAAATCTAGCCATAACCACACAAAAAAAAATGAATCAAGAGTCCATGATCCATCCATCATATAAATAGTCTGAAAGCATAGTGTAGGTAGCGAATATTTTTGTGTGTTGTTGAAGATATATATGTATATCATACGCACTTATTTCCAAATTAGAAAAGGTCTGTAACGTCCAACTTATGCAATATGAAAACTTCCCACAACTACTCCAATAATGTCAAGATAAAAAAAACAACACACACTAATGAGATATATGTTAGAATGCAAATAAGTCAAATCTAACAATACTAAAAGTTGGATATACTCAACACAGAAGCTGATTTTTTACCACGTCATATCAATTTAACTCAACACATCATTATTTCTGGGCTTATAGCAAATCAAAGTGGCCCATTAACTGCCCATCTCGCATTCATAGCAAACGATGCAACTCTTCTGCTCCACCACCATATTTTCCGATTTCTACAAATCTCCGTTTCAAAGTTCTGATAATACATTCAATTCACTTCTTTTTGCTCTTATCTTCTCCTTTCACCTCCCTTTGTTTTTCATCTTATATAACCTCTTTATTAATACTTACATCAAACCACATTGTAGAAACTCTATACAAGAATATCAAGCTATGGCCATGGAATCGATTCATACCTCTGGCAAGTATTGTAGCCTTATAATTTTTTTTATAGAATTTTCGATCCTGATGGTAAACTGATTTCTCTTCTGAAGACCATCTTAACTGGTTCAAGGTTCCATTTCTACCGGATTTTGTCATCTTTTGACGGTGAGGTCCATAAAAGAGTTCGAGATAAGTTTTGCAAAGCTGTCACCTTTTAAAATTGAGTACTGAATCTGACAGTGTTGTAATTTTCTTACTTGCTCCAACTCTACTCTGATTCATATACAGATGCTCTTCGCACCAACAACAGAGAAATGGTATGTGTTCTTATCTCTTGAAAGTTTACTTCAACAAGCATATTTGATCTTAACGATCCATAAATGGTGTAGAAAATAAAAGTCTTAGATCAGCTTGCGAGAAAAATCTTATTTTAGAAAAAACTATTCACCATGTTTCTACAATCCTTTAATCATGTTCATCGGTTTAGTTCTATGAATTAACTCTAAATCGATCAGTGAGGTCAAGCTTTAAACTTTTGAAATAGTGCTTTTTTACCTGCAGTGTACTCAATGTCTAGCTGAAAATTTTCATAAATCCAAACACTTGGATTGGTCACAGTAGAAAAATAGAACAAAGCATCCTCAACTCGCCATGGTGGCTGTAAGGTACACTCCAAAGAATATCTGCATAGAGATATCAAACCTGATGAATTTCCCATGGGCATAGTCAGGAAATCGAACAAAGTATGTTTCTGCCATTTCTCTTTATGAACTTTAAGGGGATGGTATCGTTGATAAGTCTCTGTCACCAGGTTTATGTAATTGACTTAGGACTTGCCAAACTATATCGTGATGCCAGCACCAACCGCCACATCCCTTGCAAGTATTTTTTACTACCTTGTGATCCATTTGTAGATGCTAAAATATATATATCTGTTCTAAGTGGTAAGGTCATAATATGACTTATTGCCTTTATTGTATACAGAGATAACAAAAACTCTACGATATGCAAGTTGCAATACACATATTGTAAATGGTAAGATATTTTCTCCGTATGTAAACTAGATCATCTACGAATCTACCCTCATGTATTTTTGTTTCTATTTCACAAAACAAAGTATTTCGATGATTAGCCCATAAACGTTGTCAGTAAATGACTTGATTTACTTCGGTAAATTATTACATGCTTATGTTCAGAAACTTGAGTCATGTAGGATCATGCTGACCCAAATAGAACAAGAGATTCAATGGGCCAGATCACAAGTAAAAAGTCTACCTGTCTTTTCGTATAAGCATGTACATATATAATTATTTATTTCATCAAATGTCCTAAAGTAACTATTTTAGTTACTGATGGTTATATAGTTTGGGCATATTAATTGGAGGGTCTCTTATAGGATGAGATCAACAGCAAGGTAGACTGGGATGTCTCTTATAGGAGGAGATCAACAGTAAGGTGGACTACCCATTGGTCCCTGCAACATCAGCTCTGGTACATAACAGTTTCATTTATATGACTGAAAAAACTTAGATTCCGAAAACTGAAAATTTGTGAACATATGAGGAAATGTGATGTGAAGCAGAAGCAGCGGTGTTCGATATGGAATACACACGAGGTGGCTGGAGGAACAACAGAGGCTGTTTACCGAACTAAGTGTGGCGACCCAAGAGCACGTGGAGAGGAATATAGTTCAAGGCAGCTTCATAGAAATAACGTTTACCCGAATTAGATGATTCTTTTCGCCTTACAAATCTTTCATTTGTTTTCAGTAGCTAATCACACATTTAATTTTCAGAGCTCTGTGCTAATGTTATTGTTGTTGTGTGTGTTGATCATTTGGACAGGACAAAGCTACTTTGAGATTGACTTGTATATGCACATGTTCAATTACATAATGGGAAAAAGACGAGAATCTTTCAGGGATAGGATCAACAATGAGATTCCTTCATCTTGGTTTAATTATTCAAAAATTTGAATAATTTCTCAAAATATTGGTCGGTATGTCTTTTGTTTGTAGAGTTTAGTTGAGGTAATTTTTTTGTTCTTTCTAACACAATCTCTATCATCAAAAAACTTATAGCAAATACTGTACTGTGTTAGGGCGAACAAGATTCATTTTGTGAATTACCGATATGTTACACTTTTAAATAACAAACAATGATGGGATTCCAGATCTAATACACTTTAAAGATCACATAAAACAGAAAAGAATCGATCAACTAATCACCGAAGAGACAAAAGCAGAGCATATAACATGTTAATGTATCTATACTATTAAAAGAGAAGCATTTTAAAAAAATCTACTTAAACAAAGTTGTTGGACCTATTCATTAAGTAATTATTTTTTGGTCCTACCTTAATATAATTATAATCTAACTAAACGATATATTACTTAATTTAAATGATCTCATATATTACTTACCAAATCATGTTATACACCACTGATTATACCATGGCTCCATTTTATTAAAATAACATCTTAACAAAACGTGACTAATGAATCACAATATCATAACAATAGTGTTCCTTGGTACCCCAATGTTACAACAGTTCAATCTACCATTGCCATTGATCGAGCTTTGTTAAAAAAATTGAAAAGATCCTCGAGATCTATCAACAGATTTTTATAGATGTGTTACTTAATAATTTCAAGATTTGCACCAAATTAAATGTCTAAAATAATTAACTTTACTGATTTTAATTTTTTTAATTGGTAATATTGTAGTATTTATAGTTAATAAAAATTCTTCAAAAATACTTTTAATAGAGTTCATGGAAATTTTGGATTTGTGGTCAATATCTATAAATTAAAATGCATAGCATAAATACAATGAATTTATTTTATATGACAAATCAAATAGGTTATTCAGTTTTTTGTACTATTATAAAGTATATGAAAAGTAAATCAAAAATTTAAAATATTATAAGATTTTTCTGGGTTTTTTTCGGATCAACCGATGTTGGTTCACGGGTTAATGGCGAATTTTTGGGTTTTATCAGAGCTTTAAAAATTAAGGTACCCATTTGATTCTAGATTCAGTTTCAATTTTTTGGTTCCAGAGATATATGATCTACTCGGTTATTTATGAAATTCAATTCAATTTTGGTTTCGGTTTCTTCAGTTTGATACTGTTCGGTTCGAGATTCCGAAAAATATGCTCTAACCTATACACTATTTTATATAAAAATTAATTTTAAAAAATATATTTAATTTCGAAAACAAACCCGCGCTTTCCAAGCGCGGGTCAAAATCTAGTTTGTATTAAAGATGCCAAAAAGAAAAAAAAATATAAACGTTCTTTTTGTAAACCAATGTAACCAGATCTGCTCTAAAAACATCGTTAAGTAGTGACTATAAGAGACGAGCGAAAGCAAGCAAATTTTAGGTGAATAATTGTTTTTATATATTTTTGAATTATTTGTGAAAGATTTCTATAATCAAATCGCATCTATATTGCAGCTAAAAATGTTTTTATTTATTCTCAAATCTAACACTACAATATTTTTTTTGTAAAGAAGCCAAGCATTTATACTGCTAAGTATATTCTATAGACGAAGAGACCATCTATCTTGGACAACATCTCCTATGTTCTAAGTCAAGTTAAACCGTGTTTGCAAAATTCAAAACTAAATAAAATTGTGCCGAGAACACAACTGCATATCACAGAATATAGAACTACAATTTTAAGATGAAACTAGATTTTGACCCGCGCTTCGAAAGCGCGGGTTTTATGGATTATATACGAAGTTGGATATGATATAGTATTTTGAGAATATTTTGGGAATATTATGTATTATTATGTTATAAAGTCGTATTATATCGAATACAGAAATTTGTTTAAAATTATATAACTTATGAATAAGTTTATTCGAGATTTTTTATATACACTCTTATGTAACGCTTTCTTAAGTATAAAAAGTTTACCTAAATTTGATAAACGAACCAAACCAATACGAAATACAGGCTGAGGTTCAAGATTGAGAAAAAGTACCTATTAGATTTTTTTGGCTTTTCGGATTCTTAAGATTTTTTTGTCCTAAATACTCAAACCGAGCTAGATCATTATGTAGCCAAATTACATAGTAAATTTTACAAATACTTGAATTATTGACTCAAACTTACCTGGAACTAAAAGGAACAAATCTGAACAAAAAAAAATTCAAATACCTAGTTGAATATAAATGCTCAAGACCCAAAGAACTTGAACCTGAAAGAAACCGATTTATATTTGACCCGAAGATCCGAATGCCCAAATCTAACCTTTCATTATATTTTTGTGCATTTTATAAAAGTTACATTTGATTAGTTGGTGAAACTTAAAATTTATTTGAGAGGTTTTTGGGTAATTTAACAGTATAGATTTGTAGGTTTTTTGTTGAACAGTAAAAAAAAAAGATTTGTTGGGTTTTTGATAATTTTAAACTTATCTTAAATATTAAATTGTTATTTATCAATAAAATAAAATTAACATAATATATCATTTTTAAACTTATCTTAATTATGAAGTTAATGAGACATATTTAGAGAATAGTATAATAAAGTGTATGTGATAATATTTCCGTGAACCAAATTTATGTGATCATATATATTTGGTATGAGTCCAATAAATAAAGCTTTGACTAAATGATTGTTAGAGAAATTTAAGGCAACATATTATTTGTCCAAATAATGTAAGACCAAAATATTCTTAGTTAATGAAAGGGTCCAAACAACTTTTTAAGTAGATTTATTAAAACTCCTTGCCTTTTAATAGTATTGATGTGATAATATTTTCGTGAACCAAATTTATGTGATCATATATATTTGGTATGAGTCCAATAAATAAAGCTTTGACTAAATGATTGTTAGAAAAATTTAAGGCAACATATTATTTGTCCAAATAATGTAAGACCAAAATATTCTTAGTTAATGAAAGGGTCCAAACAACTTTTTAAGTAGATTTATTAAAACTCCTTGCCTTTTAATAGTATTGATTTTAAATTATAATAACACATTAACACTGGGAAATAACAAAAAGAAACATATAAAATATATCCACAACTAGCTTCTAAGCAAATATTTTCCTCTCTAATTGCTCACCTAATATATAATATAATTACCCGAAAAATAAAATTTATCAAACTCAATCTGATATATGCACATATTAATAATTACATCATCACATCCATCTAGATCAATAAATCACACAAACTTCAAAACATCCGATAGTAAATCTATTAAAAATAAGAAAAAAAATAAAAGAAATCAGTTTGTTTATAGACTAATGACTACAAGAGAATGAAAAAAAAAATGGTGATAAAGAAACACATGATAAAGCGATGGGAAGAACAAACAAAAGGGTAAACACACACCAAATAAAACGAAAAATATTTCCACCAAATACATGGCCAATAAATTCGTCATTTTAACAGTTATTGTCAAAAAGGTCATCAGTTCACTCCTAATTCAAAAACCTAACAAACCTCTATCATCATTAACAATGTAGCACTATGTAGGACTAGCAAAACAAACCAATAACAATGTTTATGAATCAATAATTTCATAGTACTTATTTTAAGATTTACAGTATTTGGACATTTAAAAAAAAACAAGAACGAACATTTTGGAAACAATCATAACGGGGCTGATTGGTTAGGGTGTAAATTTACTGTAAAATTTAATCTGTAAGAGTTTTTGATTTAGTCGTAAAGGATGTAGTTTTAAAATTTATTGTTACAACCATATATTTCCTACAGCTAAAAAATGAAGCTTTAGAAAATAAAGTTTTTTCAGCCATTTTTTTATTTTTTTGGCTTTAGCTTTAAAAACCAATATAAGGAACGATTGGTAATTTTAAAAGTTGTAGGTAAAATTAAAACTAAAATCAATTCTTGCAGCCTAACAAAATCTTCTTAACTAGATTGGTGACTATTTTTAAAAAGAAATGCAAAGGATTGAGGAAAACTGCAAGATTCAATATAAAACCAACATACATAAAATTGAAGGAATGAACAATTTATGAAGTATCAAATTTTACAGTGCTTCCAAATACAAGAAATACCGACTAACACATCATCATTTTTTTTGTCAGACTTTTGGGCCACAACGAACCGGCCCGATAGCCCTTAAATCCCCACCGAGGGAAAAGCCTCACCTAAGAGGATGGGATCGTTCAAACCCCTAACGCCAAGGTTCGCAAGGGACTCTCACTAGCCACTGGGCTAGGAACAACTCGACATACATCACGTCATCTTTATTTCATTCAGATCAACCGAATGATATAAATATTACTGATTAAGGAAAATGCACCCGAAATACATTCTAAAGAAATTTAGGGTTCATTGATAAAAAAAAATTAGGGTTCAAACTTACGGTGTTCTCCTACGTTTAGCCACTAACAACATACCTATATCTTTGGTTTAGCTTATTTAAATTTAAAATATGAATTTCATCATAAACCTACAATTATATGTTATAGGTCAAATATACATAATGCATGGTATATATCTTCAAAATCCATAGCAAAAATGGAGGTTGTTATAGATTTAGTTCTGGATAGGTACACACTAAAAACAACAAATAAATAAGAATGTATATTTAATTAAATATAAAATTCTCCACAATTTCTTCAAGTAATACACAATAAAAATTAAGATACTTATGCTTAAAATTATGAAACAGACTCATAAAGAAGATAATCGAATTAATAATCATTGGTAATGAACCAAAATAATTGTGTATATAAATTATACAAACTGTTTTATCAAAAAAAAAAACTATAGAATCTGTTTTACAATTATTACTTATTAATAATAATTTTTAAATGTTGAGATCAACTTTTGCGGATATTTTGGTGACATTTTTAGTATTGTTCTAAAATGAGCATCAGTCATCAAACATCATTGTAAGTGTCAACATCTCATACAGATGCTAAATACCATAAAGAATTTCCTAATACCGTAACTTAGAACTCAAATTGTAAATAAAAAGTGAAAGAACACTGATTTCAAGAAAAATATATATTTATGAATATCTACTATGTTAGAATAGTGATTAGACTAATGATGTGGTGTGTTCTCAGATTTGGCATGTGCAATACATGGTGCATTTCTGTCACAACTAGATGGACTTTATTTATGATTAATAATTCGTTTCATGATAACCCAGTATATAAAATAAAATATATTTGGATCATAATTTATAATTAACTATTCTTTATTTATTTCATATTAAAAATGAAAAATTGTCAATTTTACTTATTTTTAAATCTATATATGGTTTATAGTTTTATTTCAAGGGATGTAATATATGCACATTATATGTATTAAATATATTGCTATTTTTCTAACCCGGGGAAAATCTCTAATCATGATAAAGAAAGTATAAACCAACGCAAGTAGCACTCCATCTATTTATTTATATACATCTTCATGTTTCCCTGTACGAGAATCAAATCATAACTGAGTATTAGAATTAATTCAAAGAAAGAAAGATCGATCAATGGGGAAAGTAATTATGTTAATAGTGTTTGTGGCAGTTCTCTTGCTAATCTTAATCATTTGGCTTATTCATTTTCTCTACAATAAAACTAAGAAAGATGGAGGCAAGATAAGAACCAGTTGTCTCCCCTTCGGCTATGACCACGGCATCGGAGGCATCGGCGGAATGGGCTGACTGATCTCATCAGCAACAATCTTTCTGTCTCTCCATCAGATGGTCATTACACTAATCTCTTCGTGGAAAGCAAATTGTTATTTGTATCTAATTTTGATATATATCGGCGAGTTTAAGGGACAAAAGTGAACGTGATGATTGTGCTTTCGTTGATTTCTTATTGTGTGAATCAAAATAGGTTAGGTTCTGTTTTACAAGTATCAAAATAGGTCAAGATAACCTTGCACAAGAAATTGAACCTAATGAGTAATTTAAATTTCTGGAAAAGGAAATATAATATGAAATTAATAAGCATTCTCTAAAAAATATTACAAAATGATTTAGATAGAATTTGTTTCTAGCTCAGATTGTACTGGATGAAACAAATAATTTTGCAAGCCTATATCAACCCCAATACATACATATCAACGGTCTTAACGTTTTATGAATATGTAATGCTCCAACCAGATTATAAAATTATAATGCCCCGTCGACAATGAGTTTCCCACGTCCGCGAACTCGATTTGCAGGTCTCATTCATTTTGTGCTGTGTTCAGTGCATTAATTTTTCTAAATGCTCGAAATTCTTGTTTAGTGACCTGACCCTACAACCATCATCGTAACATTTTCTCGCGCTTTGGTTTCACCCGCACAATATCGCGAATCATTTTCCCATAATAGATTAGATCAAGAACGCTTAACTCTATAGCTATTTTTGGATGTATAACCAAAAAGTTAAATGCACTTTGGTGACATAGATATCTAAATCAATTCTCGTAACCTTTTCTAACATATACCACAAATCGGGATGTCAGAATTTGTCCCATCTCAAAAAACGAAATATCCATGTTGTACACTATGCTTGTTACCTATGATAGTGTGAACCCACATAAAATTCCACACTCATCTAAGTTTGGCTTTAATACCACTTATAATGTCTCGACCATTCATGGTTAATGGCCCTCCCAAGCACGATTAGTCAGTTTGTAGGCTCCATTCCATAGATGAGTGGTGCATTAAGTTTTTGGAGGTTCGAAGATCCCATATATATTAATTGAGAAATATTACAACTTTTTTTTGTAGCCATGTGTCATTACTATGATGATTCTTAGAATCATTAAAAAATAGGTTGGTCCATCTAATTATATAAGAAGTTTTTTATTAAACTAACCATAAATTCATTATTAATGGTCTTTATTATTTCATTAAATAAATATTACGAAATTGCCTAATGTGGCTAAAGTATATATGACAATTAATGATTTTGAATAATAAAAATTTGATAAAAAGTAATACATCTTCTATAATATTTGTTTAATATTAAACTATTAAAATAAATTAAACAACCACATTAACCATATAATAAAAAATTTATATTTTTCTTTATATGTTCTATTTTGAATTTTTAAAAATTACCATAAATTACTAAAACTTTTAAAAGTCTCACATTCAAATTTTGTGATCCATGATTTAATTTTTTTATGACAAAATACAAATGATTACAAAATCATATAAGTAAAAAATCTAATTTAATTAATTATTAAGATTAAAGATATATATATATATATATATCGTTTTAAATTAAACTATATACCACATAAAATACGCAAATATTTTAATTTTGAAATATACTTTGAACAAATTTTTTTTGATAAAAGCTCTGAAAAAATATTGACAACTTATTTTTTTTTAAACATTATAAATTACTGAAAAAATTAATCCTACAATGGAAATTTTGTTATCACTAATTTAAAGTTTTTGGTATAAAAGAAACAAATGATCAAAAAACAATATGAGTAGAAAACATCTTTTAATAGACATTAATATTAAAAATAATATATATATATATATGATAATATCATTTAAAGTTAATTATATATCCTATCAAATAGAAAAAAAATTATTGTTTGGATTAATAAAATTGATTTATATGTTCACACCATTTAATAATATATGTAATAGTTACTTATTTTTAATTTTTTAATATATGTTATTATTTCATAATATGTAAAAAAATATAATACATAAAATGATTTATATATATATATAAAGTTCATCCTGCGCAAGACACAGATCTTAATCTAGTTTATTTACTAATCCTATAACTAGTACATGACATTTTTCCGTGATTCAGCCCTCACTTTTCGTTAGGTGATCAATTCTTTTATTACTCTGCCTCAACACGTTTAACTCTAAACTTATTTCTAAATGTGTGATCCAAAAAATAAATACACTTAATAACATAAATAACCAAATTGATTTTTTTTAGCCCTTTCATGATATATCACAAACCAGAATAATAGAAAAATATCTATTAATTTCAAAAATAAAATAAACAGCAAATTGTAACAAATGCCAATAGAATACTCTTTAATTATATATCTTTCTAAGAAATATATCAGTTCAATAATCAGTGATCTGACCAGGACAAAGCTTATAAAATTAAGAAAAACTACTACCTTTTCAAATGATTCTCTTCGTGGGAGTGTGTATTTTTAAATGAAACCAACTTTATAATACAATTTTTGCTCGAGTTGTACCGATTAATTGCGGAATCTTATTCAGATTAGAGTTGGTCACATGATTTATTTTTATATAACTATTCCAAATATATTAAATACCCATTAAATTATGAATAATAGTCAATAATAAGATAACAAACAAAAGAAATTGAATTTTTTTAACTATAATTTGGGTTAATCCTAAACCCTAAACAATGCAAATTTCGCCATAATAAAACTTTCTTATATAAATAAATAAATATATATATATTAGCAAGAAACATATCGGTTAATAATCCGTGATCTGTCAAATAAAAGCACACAAAAATTATCTAAATAATTTAATAAAAATAGTCTTAAATAGTCTCAACACGAAGACCTCTCTCTTAATGCTCTGCACTATCTCTTGGTTTCTCCGACTTATTTCACCAAATCGGTCTTAGATTTTCGTCTTTGTTTCTTGTTGGTTTAGATCTTCTCGGTTTCCTCTTACTCTACTCAACAGTGATGGATGTCTAGATCTTTGATATTTATCCGAACCGGGGGGGAATGAGAGTTTGCGGTTTATCAAGATATATGTATGTCAATCTTTCTTGACTGAGTGGTTTGGTGATATATGGTGTTTTTGACATCTTGTATATATGTTTTCCAATTGTTTTAAAGTCTTTATCTAGTTTTTCTAATCCATTTCAAGTCATTTCAGGTCAAGAGTAGGTTAGGAGGCTCTTGGAGGGACACATGAAGGAAAGAACGCAAATTGGAGTTTTCTTGCGGAGCAGCCGGATAGAGCAGCTTGGTGGGTGATCCTGAACGGAGCAACTGCTGAGCCGCTCGCGATTTTTAAAGAAACTATCAAGATATTCCGGGATCTGTCCTACTTATCCCATATTTACTCTCAGCCGCCATGGAACTCATATATACTCTTTTTCTCTATTCTATGATTTTTCTATGCTAGGTTTTGAGAGAGAAACCAGACTCTAGAGCTTTTATTGTCGCGATTTGCTATTTTGTAAAGGAAGAATGCCATCTCTCTCGATTTAGAGAAGAACCCTCTGAACCCTAATTCTACGTATTTGCAATCGTATTAAAGTTTTATTCAGTCTCAATCTCTGTGTTTTCTTTTGTTGAATATAAATTCTTAGTGTTAAGAAAAATTCTCAAAATATGTTTTTATTCACAGGGTGACCCACAACACAATTAGTCTCAATTTGTTTTTTAAAATATAGTCATTGTGAGACAATTTGAGAAAAAAACATGTTTTGATCATCTATTTGAGGCTTCTTTATATATATTTAATGAATAATTACATATATAAATATATAATTATCTTTTACCATTAATGGATGCTAATTTTGGTACTTTTGTCTTTGAGAATTATTTAAGGTACAAAAATATAAAATGGCTATTTAAGAGATTTGTGCTTTTTTATTCGGGTTTGAATTTAATTTTTTTTTTGCTAAAATGTAAATATCATTAACATGGTAATGAAAGTTTGATTAGAAGAAACATGAAGACACTTGAAATCTCATTTTCTCAAGAGCAATTCCGATTCTGAGAACCGCAAAAAAGTTTAAGAAAAAAACTCATAGAATCAACAAAGTTTCAAACATTGTTCCAAGGACAAACCTTAAAAACTATAGGTTACAACACACTTCAGCATTTAATTCCTCATCCACACACTTCCTCATCTTTGGTAAACCAATAGAATCAAGGAGAAGGCCATACGGATATAATTTGCCGAAGTCAAACCCGAAGGTTCTCTCAAGCTGCGACAACGGAGGGCCTGGCAAACCCACTCCGGTGCGAGCTGAGGTGGAGGACTGGAAGGATAGCGAAGACGTGGAAGTTGTCAGTAAGAGAGAAACCCGGAGCATGAATAAGGGATTGAAGAACGGGAGAAACCATACGACTCCTGCAAGTCCTAGAGAGGGCTAAAGCTCTAGTATCATGAACTCAAGGGAACTTAATGGTTCTGTCCTCAAAGTAAGGCCGGCACTGACCGCCCCGGCCCACTCCAAACTTTAGTTTTTTTTATCTTTTTTATTGTCAACATGTAAAACTTATATATAATATTTAAAAATAGTAAATGTTATAAAAATATGAAAAAGGTATTTTAGAAACAAAGAAATAAAAGGGATATTTAGTTTAATAATAATATTTATTTTATTTTTCAAAATAACATTTAGAAATAATATATTAATAGCTGTAGTTAAAAAAAATTGTCCAAGGACCCCTGATTGTGTTGAGCCGGCTCTGCCTCAAAGAACCATAAAGCGTCCAGCCCCAAAGCACTAACGAGAGACAATAATTAAAATAAAATATATAACATAAATAAAATTATAATGTGATAATTTATATATACTCAAATTTAATTATATCAATAATTAACTTTAATAAAATCTATTTAAAAATATATGTATATACACAGGTCTAGAAAACAAATAAGAAATTAATTAGAGATTAGCTTTTGTACTTTTATTATAAGTATATGCGTATATATATTAACATATGCGTAAAATGTCAAAGATTTGATGTCTCCTAGTGGTTAACACCACTGCCATCACGCTGAGCAACCTGACTTTGACGCCCCATCAGTGCATAATAATTATTTTCGAATTATAATGTTAAGACACAAGAGTCCCACATCGGTTACACAAGAAAAAGAAGGGAAATGTGTCTCTATATAGTATCCTCTACATGCAGTACAATTGTTAAGGTATCGGGCTTCAAGTAAAGCCCAAAAATATCTTTATAAATAAAACTTTGGACCGATTAGTCAGTTTAAAGGGCCGACTAGTCGGTTTATTGGGTCGATTAATTGGTTTCCGATTTTATGGACCGATTTGGTCAAAATTGCACCGGATGAGATCCGAGTAGACGCCCGTGTTTTTGAACATAGCTTACCACTCAACGTATAAATCAAGTGAGCTATTCTAATTTTATATAATTCAGATATAATATAGTACAAATTTCGCTTGATAATGTTTAAATAATCCGATAAAAAAATTTTAAGTTATAACATATGTAAAAAAATATGTATGTTTTTACCAGCATAGTTATTTGATTGAATTATATCTTTATATATCTTTATAAAGAAAGGTTTCATCTCTCCAGAGCCTTCCACGTCAGATGCCAGATCAATAAGTCGAGGTCTCACGTTGCGACACCTGTCCCTGCTCACAAAACGCTATGCTTTGTTAAATGAAAGATTGGGCTCCGCGCATTTGTTTAATATTGAGCCCAAGAAAACGTACTCAATAAACCTAATCTGATACGGCTGAAGCAAGTGTATTATTTTCTCTCTACTGCGTGAGACGGCTGGCGCTCGAGTTCTGAATCAGATTTCGTTATGATTTCTTGGTGCTTAATCCCATTAATTATGACGCCCACTACGAGTTCTTCAAAGCGTGGTTTACGTCAGAGAAGCTCTGCCAATTCGGGTATTCCTCTTCTCCAATCATCCTCCTCATCTCTCTTCTCATATCTCTCTTAGATTATACTAATTCACTTTTTAATGGCTAATCAGATTTGAAGGCCGGGAAGTGTTCATCTAGGCTGCTGCGTTTCTGGTAGGCAAGGAATGTGAAGTGCGGTGATAAGCTCATGTGGTCATGATGGATGTGCATGTAAGCTACTTTCCATTTTATATTATTGGATTTTGATTTTTGCTCATGAAAATTCTGTGATATGATTTTTCCAGCGAATCTCTTTCTGTTTTTTAAAGCTGGGATATCTCAAAATATGTTTCAGGCGACGATCTTTCAGGTCACCATTGGTGATAATCGTCTTCCAAAATTCCGAGAAAGGGTGGCCTGTTTCTCCATTGCCTGATGATGAATTACCACTCGCCCCTCCAGATTCAGACTTGGTATGAACTCGACTTGCCAATAATCAATAGTCTTGAAAAGATTGAGTTTATATATTTGGGAGATGGTATTTGGTTTCGTTTGGTGACTATAGAGTTTCAGATAATTATTTAAAAGAGCTTTCACCTCATTTTGAAGAAAGCATTCAGGTTACTTGGGCTCATACTTCTTGATTTTGTTCCAAGTTTTTTTTTAAAAAATCTTTTTGTAGATTGATAGAAGATGAGCTTCAGCAAGTTAGAGGTATTTTATCGATGAAACTGTGCCATTTAAAGAACTGTTAAAGTATTGGGGCTGTCCTCGCAACAAGTTTTTCCAGTTTTTGTTTTACGCATTTGTTGTGAGATCAGTAAGTGAATCACACAATTTTTGTTGTTGCAGATACCTGGTGCAGGAGGCCGTTACGGACAATACTGATGCTGCCATTTTTGTTGCATTGGATGGGTCAATAACAAAGCTAATCAATGTTCGTGCCTCTTGAGGATTTCCCTGGTATGGTTCGCCACAAAGCCAAGCACATCGTAACCAAGGGGTAAGAACTGCTATGTTTTTCAGCATCGCGTTTTAGGATTGTTCGTTTTAGTACAAATGCTTTTAAGCCTATTATGTTCAGGTTCTGAGAACGTGAGTCTATTGTTATAATTTTTATGAACCTGTTTTACTCCAAACATTCTCTTTTAAAACAATAAGTAAAAAATAATAATATTAGTTTGTTTACTCAATGGTGGTATCGATTTTCCATGGATTATTCGCACCAATCATGATAGACCTCTCTGTTCCACCAAATATGTTTTAGCATGTCAACATACATTCGCTATCACTGTTGTTCAAAAACAAAAAAAAAAACATTCGCTATCACTTAGTCTTGGAAGGACACGAAGAATTAAAGAATATTATGTATTTGTATGCTATTCATATTTTTGTTTAAAAAAGAAAATTATTTTGATCATAATAGACCACATACGAGTGTTTGTTTGTCGGTTTAGGATAGTTCTACGCTTTTCGTGAGATTGTTTTACCTCATGATATTCAGTATTGGAAAGAAAAATAATCACAGATTCTTTATGCGGATTGTCCTTACATAATTTCCCTGTTATGCTCTTCAAATCTGTACAGGCCAATATCAGTGGATTTGATATGATTCAAAATCTAAATTCATCATTCAAAGCTTGCCTTATCATGCACTGCGCTAGTGCGCTATCAAAACAAAAGGATACCAAATCATTATACTTTAATATAGTATTCTCCCAGTTATTCTCATGACTATTACGGTTTTAAATTTTTTGTTACAAACACATATTTCTACGTATCAAAAGAGTGAGTATATTTTTTGTTTTTGTCAGAAAATTTTAATTTTCATATTTGTGTATTTTTTATGTAACCATATTTGTGTTTAATATTAGTTTAATCTAATATAATTTTTGGTAACTATATAAATATATCAAGTTGCATAATTATTTGTAAAACTTTATTTCTAAAGTTTGCAACATATTATATATTTTTATTAGTTACCTAACATAATTAGTCAATAATATTCTTACACAAAAAAATCCGAATCGATCCAAAAATCAAAGTCTCACATTCTATTAGACTTCTATTAGACATGACCTATATATTTGAATGGTTCTTAAAGTATTATATCGGAAAATCAATGTCAAATTCAACCCTCACTGAAAACCAAACAAAATTTTGAAAATTGTTTGAACATAATAAATTTTAATATATTCTGTTAAATATATATATATATATATATATATATATATATATATATATGTAAATGGGTTAATATGATTTTTACTATCTTTAAATAAAATCACATTTAATATATATTTTTAAATCGAATAACCTATATAAAACCCAACTAAATGAACTTATATGAATATTTATTTCTATTAAAAATCCACATAACAAGATTTTACCATTGTTTTAGTTTGTTCTTTTAAGGTTTAAAAAAATATTCATTCGCATATTCCGATAGAAGGAAATATATATAAATAAAAATTCAAAAGTAAAATCGTTTTAGTAGTTTCTAAGTGTTGTTTGAAAATTAAAATTTAGTTTATTATAAGCAATATATATATATCAAATATATTATATTTAAATATTTATTAAGATTTATATATTATTTATTTAATGGAAACGATAGATACATGTATATATATTAAAAAGATATTTTCCATAAAATTTTAAAATCATTTCTATTTTGTTATAGAAATTTAAACTTCGATCACAAATTTTTCAATGGGATTTAAAAATATTCAAATACAATGACATGTACAAAATTTAACTAATATGTATATTCTTAAATGATAAAAAATTATATTAAACATTTACTCTAATCGTTAAAATTATTTTAAAATTTACATCCCGTCCGTAGGGCAGGCCGGCCCTAGTTTGATATAAAAGATACAAATGAAACAAAGTTGACAGAGGAAGAAGAAAACAAAACAAAGTAAAGAAGAGAATAAGATGGAGGGATGATCAAACGGCTGAGGGTGATCAAGGGTAAACAATGTAATATTATATAAAATATACAGAATACTCTCGCATGTTTGCTGTAATGTGTATAAACTTATTTTTTTGTTTTTTATGGATATGTAACCTACTTTCTCTAAAAGATTAAACCAAACTAAAAACCAAAGCGGACCCGGTTTGCCACAAAACCCTAAACAACCTGCGCTTGAAGCCCTTAAGTTTTAAACCTTAAGTGCTGATAGTTTATATGGCTATTCCTAGTACAGGAATAGCAGTTTAAACACAGGTATATGGAGGCCCATGCAGGAATAGCCACAGCTCATATACCTCCATAAAAGTACGACCAAATATATAATACCAGTTCCATCCATGTGTACAACTAGAGTTGCGCAATATGATTATATGAACCCGTAAAATCAAATCGAATCAGACATGAAAAAATATAACAAATCCGAGCCAAGACTGGTAACATATTCAAAGGGGTCTAAATTTTGGTATCTAAAGAATCGGATCCAAACCCAACGCGGACCAAAATATTTCATGTCTTAATAAACTAAAATCATAATTATATATTTAAATATATTAATTAGTTTTATATATAATATCCTAACAATATTCAAAATAAGAAAAATACTCTGAAACTATAGCTAAAAGTAAATATTCGAAGATATCCCAAAATACTTAAAACATGAGAAAAACTCTAAGGCTTCAATTGGTGACCACTAGAAGAATGGAACAAAAAAAAAAAAAATTTCATTTGAGAAATTGAAAAAAAAACAATGAATTTTTGTTCATTTTGTTCTTCATCAAAATTGCAGAGATGAATTTTTCTTTATAAATTCATTCTTCCGTGAGGAATTCAGAGAAAACAAGTGAAACCCATCTTTAAATAATTTGACTAAAATTTTAACATAACTAGTACAAACTTTATAGAATAAAAAATTCATCATAATTTTTTTCCTTCAACATGGTCACTAATTAGAGCCTAAATACATACTAGTTCTCCATCCAAATATCTAAATTGGACTAATTATCATGTCAATTTTAGATATTTAGCATTCAATATTCAAATTTAAATACATACTAGTTCTCCATCCAAATATCTAAATACATACTAGTTCTCCATCCAAATATTAATTAGTTTTAGATATATATCCTAACAACATTTTTTTTTAGATTTTAAGGTATATTAGGATTTTTGAATTTGCTTACATAATTTAAATAGATATATTCGAACCTGCAAAAGATCTAAACCGAACCCAAACCAAAATTTATAAATATCTGAAAGGATTGAAATCTTAACACTGAAAAGCTGAAACCAAATAAATTCGGAACGAACCAAACGGGTACCCGATACAACCCCTATGTATACCAATTAAAACATTTAGTTATTTTAGTTGACTCCGTGTTTTCTTATGAAAAATATTAAATACTAATTACAAGCCAAAGATCTCTTGAATATTTCAAATCTTTACACAATTATAGACACTTTTTTTGTCAACCTATTCTCAGTTACTAGCTTAGTGGCACAAGGCACATAACGCAACCTAAAAATCTCCGCAAGTATTATAATTAAAGTCAATTGTCAATGGAACAACTACCAAGTCTCAAAATGGCTCACCTCCAAAAACTTTAAGTAAATACAATTAGAAGTAAAAAGACAAAGATTATTGGTTCTTTTAGAAAACCAAACGATAAGGCGATGACTCCTGTGAAGATTATGGACATAGTGATTGGAGTAATATTCTTGATAATATTCATCTTATGTCTCTTCTACTATCGTTACCGCAAGACAAAGAACGATGGTCGGAAAGAGAGCAACACCGGCTGCTGCTGAAGCGGAAGCAACGCCGCGGCTGCCACAGCACGGCTTCTCACTTTAACGATTGAATTAATTGTAGCGCCCGCCTTTGGGGTGTTACATTAATTCTCTCTTTTTCTCTGTCTGTTCTCTTTTAAACATTTTGTGGCTTTATATTTTTGTTTCTGGATATGAAAGAGTTATGATTTAGGTCTGTTTGTGCGAGTTGTAGAGATGCAAACGTATATATCTGCATGAATCAACATTTTTGTTCTATTGGTTTTATTCTATCTGTTTGTAATGCAACAATGTTAATCAATGGTATCTCTGTACGAAAGGACGGATTATTATTATATTAGTATATATAATGTTTTAGTTATAATTGAATGGCTTTCGTTGTAATATTATACGTGAGGACAGAGTTATTTTCCTAGTGTACTTCTATTTTAATAGGTAAGATACAAAAAAAAATTCATTTGTAGAACACATTATATGTGAAGGTCTCAGGGAAAAGCAGGAGAAGCATTAGCTTCCAGCCTTCTTAAATTAAATAAATCATCGGTCTCTATTTTTCTAAAATTTTCATTAGTATATGTGGCAAAACTTGTAAAATTCTATTCATGGGTTCGAAGCTATGCAACTCCACTATTTTTTTTTTCATTCCGGTCCAACTTTTTTTAAGCGTACAAATTTCAGTACCGGACCTGGTGAAGGATGCTATTTTGTAGTATTTATCATGATTGATAATATATACAAGTTTGATTTAAAGTCTCTTTTAATCACAGTAATATTTTCTAATTCACAATAAATTTATAACTTGAAAGAAATTTTAGGAGATTACTTAAAATAATTAATATTACTTATGTATATAATAAAAATTTCACGATAAAAGCATTTTCAGTTTGAGTTTCTTAAACTAAATTTACTAAATATTGCTATAATAATATTTTTAAATATATTGTTTGTGTCATTAAAACTTAAAATTTAAAGCAAATATATCAATGAGAAAATAACACACGACTTTATAAAAAATTTAAGAGTCTTATTTTCTCTTTTTCTCTCTTATTTTTATTATTTTTGCATAGAAAAAGATGTTCTTAAGAGATCACGGATAATAATATATAGTCTAATATTATAGTTTTACCATTATCTTTACTTTTCGGTGGATATAAAACTATTTACATAATATTACGTCCATGAGAATCCAATGAGAGAACAAAATAAGAATGTCAGGTTGAAATTTTTTTTAAATATCACTAATCGAAAAGAAACAATAATTTAAAGATATCTACCCAAATTATGGCAGCAGCATGTAAATCGAAATGGTTATACAGAACTAACTACAGATCGTAGCTAGGAACACTCCGCCAGTGCCGTCACTAGAAAAAGCATGAAGTCGCCATTGCTGCTTGTTACAACAGTGCTTCTCTGGTTGTGCCCAGACCCATCAGTGATTGCTTCCTTCTTCCACAAACAAAACGTCAATAAAACAATCGCAAGAAAGAAAGCACAACAACAGGCTATCAAATTTAGCAAAAAAAAAAAACAACAGGCTATCAAAACAATGAAATAAGTTTCCATGATCTCTTCTCTGGTTGTGCCCAGACCCATCAGTGATTGTATTACAATATGGAAGATCGTATATGTATATTTGAGTAAATACTTTATGGCAACTTGTATTGTTTCCTTTTCTCTTAGGGTAGACATCGTGTAACACATATACATAAGGCCTTTGGCCGTCAATGAATGAGACAGAAGAATACTTTGAGATTCAAAGTTTGTCATGGTATCAGAGCTTTGAACAAACATACACTAAAGTTCCTTATCATTCATCTTAGAGTCTTCTCACAATCGTGAGGGTCTCTTTCTCAACTTGATTTTCTTGATTACTCTGCTCTTTGAAAACAGAGACTCTCAAACTGAGAACAGGAATGGCTATGACTACTACTGATCAGAAGTACAAGACGATCACTCCCTATGATCTGTCTGCCAATGACAACCCTGGTGCAATCATCTCGCAGCCACTTCTCAACGGCTCGAACTATGATGAGTGGGCTATGAATATCCGTATAGCATTGAGCTCTCGGAAGAAATTTGGATTCCTGGATGGTAGCATACCTAAACCAGGAACTGACTCTGCTTACCTTGAAGATTGGATAGCTAATAATCATCTTCTGGTTGGGTGGATTAAACAAACAATTGAACCAAAGATCCGCTCTTCGATTTCTACTCGTGAGGTTGCTAAACACTTGTGGGATATAATCAAGAAGCGTTTCTCACAGAAGAGTGGAGCTCGTCTACAGCAACTTCGAAACCAATTGGCAACGTGCAAGCAGAACGGATCTTCGGTTGATGATTACTTCGGAAGGCTAACCAAGCTGTGGGATGGAATTTCAGAATGTATGAACTCCAAGAGATGCTCTTGCAACAAGTGTGAGTGCGACCTCAACACTGCTCATGATAAAGAAAAAGAAACATTGCAGATACATGACTTCCTCTCGGGACTCGATGACTCTGCCCATGGTGTGATACGTTCTCAGTTGTGTGCGATCACACCTCTTCCTGACCTCGATAGTGTATATCAAACTATCGTACAGAATGAAACGATGAGACAGAACGCTGTGAAAGAAGTTCCGGTGATGAGTTTTGCATCTCAAGCCAACTCGAATCCGTTCAGCAAAGGAGGCACAGTTCATACACGTGATGTGTCTCGCCAAAGTGAGAATCAAACATACCGTACTGGACAAGGAAGTCGTGACAGTTCTCGCCATTGCACAGTGTGTGGACGAACTGGACATGAGGCAGCAACTTGCTACAAAGTGGTTGGCTACCCTGAGTGGTGGGGCGATAGGTCAAGAAATAGAGGAGATAACAGAAGCATTGCATCTGGAAGGGGTCGTGGCTCTCATACACGAGCTAACAGCACTCAGATCGGCAGTGCTAACTCAGCGGCAGTGTCCGCAAACGTGAGCCTCACAGACTCTGATCGCCAAGGTTTGAGCGGTCTTACTGATGAACAGTGGACTGCAGTTCAGCATCTTCTCGTGGCTGGGAAATCGACTCCTCAACTGAGTGGTAAGAGAAATGAAAATGTGTGGATACTTGATACAGGTGCAACGCATCATATGACTGGTTGTCTTGACTTGCTTGACGAGATTCGCGATATTTCTCCCATATCGGTGTCTCTTCCTGCTGGTTCAGATGTAACGACAAGAAAGCAAGGGACAATCCATCTCACTTCCCTATTGTCTTTGAAGAATGTTTATCATGTTAATGGGTTTCATATGAATCTGATCTCCCTAGGGCAGTTAGTGACAGACAACTACTTGATTGGTCAAGTGACTGATAAGTTGATAATATTGCAGGATCTACGTACGAGGATGCTGATTGGAGCGGGTGAAAGAGAGAGAGAGGGACTGTACCGGTTTCATGGGATCAAGACATTGACATCTTTGCAGACAAGTGTTCGTGATGATTTGGTTTTGTGGCATCACCGTCTGGGTCATCCGTCTCCTCAAGTTACTGGAATGGTTCCGGCTGTCCGTAGTACTTCTAGTAGTCGTAATGTTTTTTTGAATCAGAACTGTGATGTGTGTTTAAGAGCCAAGCAGACTCGTCAAACTTTTCCTGATAGTTCTAATAAAGCTAAAGAATTTTTTGATTTGATCCATTGTGATCTATGGGGGCCTTATCGTACTACATCGTTCTGCGGATCTCGATATTTTTTGACAATAGTAGATGATCATTCTCGTGCAGTCTGGTTATATCTTCTTCCTGATAAAACTGTGGTCTCAAAACAAATTCGTGAATTCTTGGCAATGATTGAGAGGCAGTTTTCAAAGAAAGTGCGACGAATTAGAAGCGATAATGGCACTGAATTTCTCTGCCTGACTCGATTTTTCCATGAAAATGGAATCATTCATGAAACATCTTGTGTTCATACACCACAGCAAAATGGTCGTGTGGAACGCAAGCATCGTCATATACTGAATGTGGCTCGAGCCCTGCGATTCCAAGCACATCTGCCCATAGAATACTGGGGCGAATGTGTTCTTACAGCCGGGTACTTGATCAACCGTACCCCTTCGGTTTTGCTTGAAAATAAGACTCCGTTTGATCTCCTATATGGCCATGCTCCTGGATATAAACACATGCGTGTGTTTGGTTGTTTAGCCTATGCGCATAACCTCAACCGTCAAGGCGATAAGTTTGCTCCTCGAAGTAACAAATGCATATTTCTAGGTTATCCATATGGGAAGAAAGGTTGGAAGTTATATGATTTGGAAAAGCAGATAGTTTTTGTGTCTCGCGATGTGGTGTTCCAAGAGGATTGTTTTCCCTTTGCCACTAAAGGACCTCCACTGTCAGTCGATGATGGAGCTCTCACGACTCCAGTTCTGAACCCTCTGGTTACTGATGAGGAAGCTACTGAAAATGTTCATCAGGAAACCACATTGACTGAAGATATTATGACACTGAATGAGGAAGAAAATGTTGTGACTACTACCTCTGATGATATGCCACAGACAGAGACAATGGGCAACCCCGTTGAGAGTTTAGGAAGGGGCCATCGTTCCAAACAACAATCCACGCGACTTCGAGATTATGTCATTGGTACAGTTTCGATAAAAGATCCTCTCTCTCTCGACTCTGACTCACCTGCTTCACAGCTACCCTCAGGTTCGCCTTATCCTATATGCAATTTTGTCTCTTGTGATCGTTTTTCACCTAATCATCGCAGATTCTTGATGGCTTTGACGACGAATGTTGAGCCACGTTCATACGAAGAGGCAATGAAACACGAACATTGGGTAAAAGCTAGGAATTCAGAATATGGATCACTCGAAATCAGTGGAACATGGCGACTTGAGGATTTACCTCCTGGCAAGAAAGCACTTGGATGTAAATGGGTATTTACAATCAAATACAGAGCTGATGGCACCATAGAACGCTTTAAGGCTCGCTTGGTTGTACTTGGGAATCACCAAAAAGAAGGAATCGATTACGGAGAAACATTTGCACCTGTTGCGAAGATGACCACAGTACGTTTGTTTCTCGACTTTGCAGCAAAGAATAATCATGAGGTGCACCAGATGGACGTGCATAATGCGTTTCTTCACGGAGATCTCCATGAAGAGGTATACATGAAACTTCCGCAGGGATTTCAGCCTCCTGGTGAAACACGTGTATGTCGTCTCTTGAAATCATTATATGGGCTAAAACAAGCTCCTAGATGTTGGTTTGCTAAGCTATCTGAGTCTCTGCGCACATATGGTTTTACTCAAACTCGCTCAGACTATTCCCTGTTCGTTTACAACAAGCAAGGAGTCTCTCTCCAAGTCTTGGTGTATGTTGATGATTTGATTATTTCCGGAAATTCTTCTGAGGCGATTAGAACTTTGAAGGGATATTTGAGTACTTGTTTTCACATGAAAGATCTTGGGGCTGTGAAGTATTTTCTCGGTTTGGAAGTGGCACGGAACTCATCAGGTATATATCTATGCCAGCGCAAATATGCATCAGATATAGTGGAAGAGGTTGGACTTCTTGGATGCAAACCAGCTGGTTCTCCCATCGATCAAAACCATCGGCTTGCGCTTGCGGCGGGACCTTTACTGGCTGATCCAGAACGGTACCGAAGGCTAGTAGGGCGACTGATATACCTCTCTGCGACTCGTCCTGATTTAACATATGCGATTCATGTGATGTCACAATTCATGCACGCCCCTCGTGCGGAACATTGGCTAGCAGCTTTAAAGGTGATTCGATACCTGAAAGGAACGTTGGGACAAGGGATTCTTTTACGGGCTGATCCATCGTTTCATTTGACTGGATGGTGTGATTCTGACTGGGCAGCTTGTCCATTGACTCGACGATCACTTACTGGTTGGATAACTCAGTTGGGAGATTCCCCCATCTCATGGAGAACTAGGAAACAAGATACAGTTTCTCGATCATCTGCAGAAGCAGAATACCGGGCGATGGCTGAGATAACATGTGAGCTTCGGTGGCTTAAAGGACTACTTTCGGAATTTGGCATTACACATAAGGAACCGATGTCAGTCTTGTGTGATAGCAAACCAGCTATACATATTAGTGGAAACCCAGTTTTTCACGAGAGAACAAAGCATGTTGAAGCAGATTGTCATTTTGTTCGAGATGATATACTTAGAGGTCTGATTAAACCGTTTCATGTCTCTACGAAGGAACAATTGGCAGATATTCTGACGAAGGCCTTGGGACGTAAGGAGTTTGATGCTTTCCTTCTCAAGTTGGGCATCTACAATCTATATGCTCCAACTTGAAGGGGGGTATTACAATATGGAAGATCGTATATGTATATTTGAGTAAATACTTTATGGCAACTTGTATTGTTTCCTTTTCTCTTAGGGTAGACATCGTGTAACACATATACATAAGGCCTTTGGCCGTCAATGAATGAGACAGAAGAATACTTTGAGATTCAAAGTTTGTCAGATTGCTTCCTTCTTCCACAAACAAAACGTCAATAAAACAATCGCAAGAAAGAAAGCACAACAACAGGCTATCAAATTTAGCAAAAAAAAAATAACAGGCTATCAAAACAATGAAATAAGTTTCCATGATCTCTCTCTTTCTCCGCAATAACAACAGTCAAAGTCGTATAATAACCTTCAATAAGTCACCATTATTTCTTAACCATTGCAATAGTATTTATTTTATAGTCAGATTTTCTATTTTTTATTTGGACTAAGATAAGTAAAGTAAACAGTTTTGCGTACGCAAAAAAAAAAAAGAACTAACAACAAACAAATCTATAATATTATTTGTGAAAGATTTTTCACATTCAAACTCTCGCATCAAAAATTAGAATAGTTAATGTCATTTATATCTTTAATAATTAAATCTATTTATTATATTATATATCAATTATTTTTCTTTCTATTTACTATTAATTATGGATAATAGCTTAATAAATAATATTTTTTGGATAATGATAATACAGATTTCAATTTCTTTTTATTCAAGTAATATTTATACAAATTTATCTTTCATATTTTGGGATGATTATTATTATATAAAAATGAAATATATATTATATTATATACATGTATTGTTCCATCCGATCTTGTTAAATTACAAAAAATATATTATATCTTTGTGTACATATAATACTAAAATAAACATCACTATATGTTTAATGTTCTACTGTCCAAAACAATATAATAAAGTGTCCACATAATTATTTTTAAAATTCTCAAACTTAAACAAACCAAACACATCATAATTTTTCTTTCAATGTGTTCTATAAGTGTTGGTTCACTTCTATATTATTTTTTGCTTTGATTAAAGAATCTTGACTCATTATATGGATAAAGATCAAACAATGTTGAAATTTTAGATAAAATTATTAGGGATATATTCAGTTGTGTTAAAATTTTAGCTGTAACGTTATGTCTTCTATGAAAATTATAATAGATTTTCTATGTTATAATTGAAGTAATAGAGTTGAATTGTAATGGCTTTTGAATTGATAATATATAATAATAAATATTTATAAGATGACTTTGTCCGCATAGTTATGAATCTTATGATATTAAGAAGTAAATAAAAATAACTAAATTGGTAACTAATGTTATTTTTTTTATCTATGGTTCATAGCTTGGTTCAGGTATGGATAATTCCTCTGCGACCCGTCTTTAGCTCCACATGCAGAGCATATATACACAAACCCATATTATTATTTTTCTAATATTACTTTTATTCCTTTTCTTCCTTCCCAAATTATATATTTAGATGCAAAAATTTGAAGTTATATCGCATTCAAATTAAAACCATAGAACTGATTCATAAAATAACATACGAATGTGAAAAAACGTTACTTCAAAACTCTCTCTAGAAAACCCTAGCCGCCGGGGGCTTCCTCCCTTGGCCTTCTCCTCCTCTGCCATGGATTCCGGTCAGTTGACGGAGCCTGACCCTCCAGAACCTCCCGATCCACCCTCATCTCCCTCATCTCCCGTTAGAACCTCTAACAGATCTTTCTCTCCCGTCAAAGCTCTCATCCTCTGCAAATCCCATATCATCAATGGAGTTTCATTCTTGGACAGATCTGTCTTCTCCAAGAGATTTTCCATCTCATTATTCCATCTCCTGTTACTGTCCTCTGCTTCGGAATCATTCATGAGTCCAGATTTAAATATGAAGTTTTCTCAGATCTCAGTGTATTCTGCATCTGGAGTTCTTTGGCTTTCCATCTCCTCTCTGATTTTGGTCCTAAGAAGCTCTTCTACTTCAGTCCCGGTGGCTGGTTTGTTGGTGCCTGGTTTGGGTTCCTCCAATGGCTTTATTACTGCTGAATGTAGTCTCTTTTTATGGGTTTCGTTGTCTCCCGTCGCAGTCACTGTATGTTTTACCTCACAGCTTGTCAATCTGGTGGTAGCTTCGTGCACGGGTTGCTCGGCCCTCATCACCACCTCATGCTTCATTCATCTCCCAACAATCCAGGTTGTATCTCTGAGATTTTCAAACTTATTCACTGGTGTTGTGTTGATTGTTTTGGAGTGTTGTCCTGGTCTGTCCCTAGTCTTGGTGCGGCCATTTACTGCAGTATGCAGTCTCTTTACTGCTTTATGCAGTTCTGCCTGTGCTATATTGAAGTACTTTTGTATTCTGTTGTGGCAGCTTGATGGAGTTATGTCTGACATTTCAATTCCTTGGGTCTTGTTTGTCAATATTTACTGCTCTCTTTCCTCCTCTATGGAGTGTGTTCCCCTTCTAATTTCATCATCTACTTTAAGTGGTTTTGTTTCAGGAAGTAAAACGTTTAAGATTAGAGATACTTCAGATATTGAAGTTCTAATCAAAGGCTCATCAAAATGGTGTTCAATCGCCTATGTGTGTGTAGCCATTTCAAGGATTGTCAATTGTGCACTTGCTGCTGTTTCAATCTCAGGAATTATATCACTGAATGTGGTTTTTAATTCTCAAGGCTTACTTTCACTTTGCAGCTTGGTTGTTGAGACTAGAGGACCTCACCACGCCATTAGTTGTTTAAGTGTTTTGTATGCTTCTATCCTTCTTTGCTTCATTGTAATTGTTGTTTGTTTAGCCAGGATGGCTTTGTTATCATGCTTTGTAAACACTTTCTCCTTAAATGGAGAGTAAGAATCTATAAAATTTGAGGTTTGTCCAAAAAAAAAAAAAACTGATTCATAGAATGACTATAAAGAGCTCACAGTTCATCTATGGTTTGTGTTAGTGTGAAAAGCTTTGATGCATTTAGTTTTCTTGCTGTGTTGATGAAACGAGATTATTTGTACACTGCTTTGGCTGCGCTAGGAAACCAAGCTTAGAGTACATCGAATGGAAACGATCCAAAAACGAAATCTTACTCAAACTTTATGAATACAAATATGGTCAAAAATTCATATATTTCAAAATCTCGGATCCAATGATAAGAACCGACCCAACCCAACCGTCTGGACAAAATTTTCTTCTGTTTTTTTCTTTATAAACTTCTATTTCTAATTTATTTGTAGTAAATTTTTATTTGTTAACTCCATTATGTTTGTGATGTTTTCCAGTACGTTGTATGAAAATTTAGATGTCTAGTTTGAAGTTTACACAATGTTTAATTTCGGTTATTTTGCAGTTTTGGATAAATTTTGTCGGATTTCGAATAAGAAAACAAACCAAATGACATTCAGTTTTTATTATTTGTAGATATAAAATATATGCATCTAATATCCATATATCCAGAATATCCGGATTTGATCAGAATTCACTCGGACCTAACCTGAAATCTTGAATGCTCAAAGTCAAACTTAATAGATACGTGGAATATTTCACCGTAATTTTTTTACTTAATACTTCCAATTTGGGATAAACAATAATAAACCTTGTGAGATGTAATACCAATTGCATCCAAGAGGATTATGTGTACCATTTCAATCGTAATTTTTTGTACCATTTTAATTGATACGTGGAATATTTCACCGTAATTTACTTAATACTTCCAATTTGGGAAAAACAATAATAAACCTTGTGAGATAAAATACCAATTGCATCCAAGAGGATTATGTGTACCATTTCAATCAGTCCAGTTCCGTCTATGAGGCACATAAAGCATTTGCTTTGGTTCACAAATTTATAATTGTAATTAGAAGGCTACATTTTCTAAAATGTTAGTTTGGTTCTATGATCAAATTGTCTAAAGCTTGACCTGTTGGTTACAGTTCGAATCTTTCTCTGGCAAACTTCCTATTTATTTTCATTTATAATTAATTTTGAACTACATATTGTTTGTACTGCATGCCATATTTTCTTTGAGGCTTCAAGCCTCTCAAAAGTATGGGAAGGCACTGATTTCAATCTTAGAACGGGCAAATAGATTTCGAACATCAATCTATATATGTTGTTTGACTTCATCTTTTTAATAATAAAACTCCAGTTTTAAAGGATATTCAAACTAAAGTCGAATGTGATCAATCACCAACTGACCCATCATTGTCACAACTAGCATAATCAGTGACGGAGCCACATAGAATAACATGGGGGCATTGAACCCAACAAGATTAAAAAATTTAGTGTAAGTTATTAAAGCCAGACTATATGTCTCCACTTGAAATATTTTTAGTTTAATATTCATGCTTCCAACAAAAATATTTTAGGTCTCCGCCACTAAGCATAATTGGCACATTCTAGTATAATGAAACTAATTCCTTTACAAATTAATATAATAAGGAAAAAAAGCAGTACATGTATTTTTTTTTTACGGCAAACGGCTATTTTATTACTCAAACTTGAGGTGGTCTGGGGAGCCAGACCGAAATAGAACAACCAATAAAACATAAGGATCTATGAAAAAATCGTGCATTTCTAGCTAACGAATCCGCAATCTCATTCTGCGTCCTTGGAAAGTAGGTGATATTGAAGTCCGAAAAACACAACCGAAGAGTTTGAATGTTTTCCAAATCAGTTGAGAAGTTGGGCCAATCTTGTGGCTGCTCTATCATCGCAATCAGATCCTTGCAGTCCGTCTCAAACCTCTGACAAGTCGAGTGTTGTATCATGCTCTCCATTGCCCACTTTAGCGCTTCCAGTTCTGAGTGTAATGCTGTCTCCCTTCTCCGCAAGTTTCTTCCCATGAGTTGTATCTTCCCCATTGCATCCTTCCAGACCCATCCCATTCCACCAAATTGAGCTGTGGAGGTCCATGAACCATCCACCATGCAAATATTACCCAAGCTTAAGGCTTGTGGCTCGTCATTAATCTGTACATTTGGCGGAACCGGTACAGAGTCTCTTGCATTGTACCAAGCTTGACACTCACTCTCTGCATACCTGACTAGTTCCAATAGATCTCTAGTTATGCCTCTAAACAATTTATCATTCTTAACTTTCCAGATATACCAAATTATCCAAGGATAAGGATCTTTATCATCTTATGACTCCAGAATACCATTCTTTCTCCAAAAAAAGTAGTTTATATTAGCATAAATATTTGGTACAGGGAAGATTTCAGAGCTCCACGGTGTTGATGATAACTCCCATGCTTGTAACTGTATTAGCAGTAGTACATGTATTTAGAAACTGCAAACACTAGACATAAATCAATATTTTACTGGTCACCGTGTATAAATTATAAAAATGATGTATGAAAATTGTTATCGCCTTGACTAGTGCAATTGGCTTTATTCATTCATGTTAGGTATCATTATTTGTTGCTCATGCATGCAGAAATCCTACTTCGTGAAGGTTGGTCACAGAGACACCATGCCAGCCAATGTGATGCGGCCGCTACCACCTTGGCTTTGCACCTTAACAGCTGCTCGATTTTTATTTATATCGTTGTCATTCATTCTTTCCGATATGTTTGTGTAATATACTTAATAATACTCAAACTAGAATTCATAAAAGTGATAAGTATTTTTTATCCTGGTATTTTTTATCCTTGTTGACTTCATCTTCTTGTAAAAAGTCTTTGGTACTAAAGCATATTGATATTAGATGATTAAATCGAGTAATAGAACTAAAGACTTAGACAACAATCGATCAACCACACGTCTCAACTAATCTAATAAACACATTGTACCCATCTAAGTTCCTTAAAAACTGTCATAATGTAATAAATATATACAAGTTGAGGTTAAAAGTAACATCTTGTGCATTGTATAATTATGCAAATACAAAGTCAGAAAACGGTTCATCACCAAAAACTTTATGGGGTTTTTGCCAAAACTAACCCACAACTTAATTTTAATCCCAAACCTATACCCAAACTTGAATCAAATGCAAAACTAACCTAAAAGCCTAGTGAAATTACAGCTCAGCCCCTTGTGACCAAACAAAAAAACAGAAGCTATTTTTACGAATATAGCCCCAGTAAATCGTCTGAGTCGTCTGAGATGTTGGAAGTCGTCTGGACGACTGAAGTGTAAGTCGTCTGGTACCAGTTTATTTTAAAAATAATTTATAAATCTTGTAAAAAAATATTTTGATGCGTGAAAAATAAAAATCAAGTGATTATAAACAGTTTTAAGTGATATAAATTAAGATATGATAAAATTGATTTGTTTTGAAGATAGATGAGTGGAAGTAGTGAATCATGAAATACTTTGGTTTAGGAGTTTGACAAACATATGTTGTAGTATTGTATGTATTGTTAGGGTTAGATTTTGGAAAACTAAAATGTTTTTTTCAAAAATTAGTTTTCACCTATATGTGTTTATTTCTCTGTATAGTAAACACTTTTCAAGTTTGATTTGGTTTTATGAAGTGTTTAATTAGATAATTAAGTTTAGGGGTTATGTTTAGGGTGTGGACGACTTATATTTCAGTCGTCTGTTGAATAATTTACTCGGACGACGTATATTTCAGTCGTCCACATCGTACCGAACCTTTAATTTTACCAATGTACGTTTTAACCTAACCGGATCATTTTACTCGGACGACTTACATTTCAGTCGTCTGGTGAAGAAATTAAAACAGACGACTTACATGTAAGTCGTCTGGTTTAAATTATTTAAGCGGGTAAGTCGTCTGGAAAGTCTTCTATTTTAGTTTCCCGCTAAAAATATTTAGTTTCCCGCTAAAAATATTAAACTCTTCTGGACGACTTACATGTAAGTCGTCTGTTTTAATTTCTTCACCAGACGACTGAAATGTAAGTCGTCCAGGAAGTCGTCTGAGTCAAAAATATTTAACCTAATTAGATTTTTTGTCTCCCTATATAAAGAAAAATTTACACATTCTCTCTCCTCCTCTCAAATGGCTGCAACAAAAATGTAATGTTCATCATTCTAAAACTCTCCAACCTCTCTCTAATCTCTTTGACTTGAAAACACCAAACTTTATATGAATTTTTCAGTTTTGTCTCATGTATTTCTTACTAATCTATCTCTTTTGCAGATTTTTAATCAAATGGTACTCATCTTCCACTAATTTAAAGGTAGATCTATTAATTTAAGATATGTATTTTTGTGTGTTCTATAAATGTAGATTTATCTAATCTTCCACTCATTTTCTCTATTTTTACGTCATTTGAACGTTTTTGGATATGCAGGTTTTTCAGATCTGGATTTGATATGCAGGTTTTTCAGATCTGGAAGACTTCTGGGACGACTTACCTGTTAGTCGTCTGGAAGTCGTCTGGAAGTCGTCTGGAAGTCTTCTAGACTTCTTGGAAGTCTTCTGACAAAGTCGTCTGGACTTCCAGGAAGTCGTCTGGATTTTTCTGAGCGTTTTGGTAAGTTCTTATGTCTGATTTTTCTTCATTTGATAACTTCTTGTTGTATAGAGTTCTTACTTTTTTCCCAAACTAAAACTCTCCAAACCCACTCTAATCTCTTTGACTTGAAAACACCAAACTTTATATGAACTTTTCAGTTTTGTCTCATGTCTTTCTTACTAATCTATCTTTTTTGCAGGTTTTTAATTAGATGGTACTCATCTTCCACTAATTTAAAGGTAGATCTATTATTTTTAGATATGTATTTTTGTGTGTTCTGTAAAGGTAGATTTATCTAATTTTCCACTCATTTTTTCTGTTTTTAAGCCATTTGAACGTTTTTGAATATGCAGGGTTTTCAGATCTGAATTTAATATGCAGGTTTTTCAGATCTGGAAGACTTCTGGGACGACTTACATGTTAGTCGTCTGGAAGTCGTCTGGAAGTCGTCTGGAAGTCGTCTGTAAGTCGTCTGTAAGTCGTCTGGAAGTCGTCTGGACTTCCTAAAAGTCGTCTGAACTTCGTCAAAGTCTTCTGACAAAGTCGTCTGAACTTCCTGGAAGTCGTCTGGACTTCTTAGAAGTCGTCTGGACTTCTTAAAAGTCGTCTGGTCTTGTCTACTCAAGTGGAATCCAAGCTTGTCTTTGTAGAGGAATGATCTATAATAGTTTTGTTTGTGGTCTGTTTTGTGAATTGCATGTCTACTCTTTTAGTTGTGAATTTTTTGTAAAATCAGTAATAATATTTTCCAAGATGTATTAAATGTGCTAACAATGTGTTTACACATTTACAAATCAGTGAAATAATAGATTTCAATAGTCTTTCTCTTATCTTTGGATCTCTCATATGCAATAATAAACTCCAATGGTCTTTTTCTCATCTTAATAAACAAGAATGTTGGTAGCTTTATATTGATACAACATTTTAAGAAGCATTTAACCCTTCTTCCAACTCATAACAATAGTCATCATTATTGTCTATAACAATAATACTTAAGAGATGGAAACAAACAATAGTAACTAGTCAAAGCATATCATATTTTTTTTATAAGTTTGTGTTGAAAAACTTAGTCAAATTTAGTAAAACTAAGGGAGAGAACATATTTTGTAAATATGAGTTTTGCATATCTTGAAGTTACTTATCACTCTTAAAAATACAAGTTATTCAAAAACTAACGTAGAAGACTTAAAAACTTGCGGAGAAGACACGGACGACTTCAATCTAAGTTGTCTAGACGACTACACTATACGTCGTCTGGTCAACGCAGAGGTTATTTTTGCAATTGACTTTGAAATCTATTATTTCGGACAACTGAAAGTTAAGTCGTCTACTATTGTTTGGTTAAAAAAACTCCAAAAAAGCTAGACGACTTACATTTCAGTCGTCAGAGGTTAGTTTTGCATTTGACTGGATTATTTCAGAAGTTTGACTTTTTGGACGACATACATTTCAGTCGTCTAGTGAAAATTAAAATAATAATATTTTTTTAAAAGTAGACGACTTACAGTTAAGTCGTCATAGGTTAGTTTTGCAATTGAAAAAAAAACTTCAAGATTTAATTATATACAGACGACTTATAATTCAGTCGTCCACGAGACGACTGAAATGTAAGTCGTCCAGGATTTACCAGGTTTGACCAGAATCTCGGAAAAAAATCTTGGACGACTTACAATTAAGTCGTCTGGTGGACGACTGAATTATAAGTCGTCTGTGTATAATTAAATCTTGAAGTTTTTTTTTCAATTGCAAAACGAACCTATGACTACTTAATTGTAAGTCGTTTACTTTAAAAAAAATATTATTATTTTAATTTTCGCCAGACGACTGAAATGTAAGTCGTCTGGGGAAGTCAAACTTCTGAAATTATCCAGTCAAATGCAAAACTAACCTATGACGACTGAAATGTAAGTCGTCTAGGTTCTTTGGAAATTTTTTTGAAACCAAACAATAGTAGACGACTTAACTTTCAGTCGTCTCAGGTTACAGATTTCAAAGTCAATTGCAAAAATAACCTGTGCGTTGACCAGACGACTTCCAGGTAAGTCGTTGACAGCCAGACGACTTCCAGGTAAGTCGTCTACAGCCAGACGACTTCCCAAGTAAGTCGTCTGACGAACAGATTTGGAAAAAAACTCGATGTCATACCTTAAATTGGTGAGATAAGTTCCTTAGCATACATAAGGCTTCTCTAAGCACACAAAATCACAAACGAAAGTCACCCACCCAGAATTGTTAGCTTCTATGACTCTATGAACCATAAAAATTTTAGAATCAAAATCTTGGGTTTTTTTAGCTCATTGTGGAGAGAAAGTGAGAGATATGTTGTGTTTAGTTCACAAGAATGGAAAAAGAAGAAGGATAAATCGATTTTGGGAGCATTAAGAGCTTCAAATTGGTTGTTCATGGTGGTTGTGGTATTGATGACAATGACAATCTTGTAATTACTTGAAGATGATGAGGGTGAGAGAGTAAAGATGTCATTTTCGAGAAAAAAAAAATAAAAAAAAAATGATGGCATTTTCGTAAATTATATGAACTTGTGGAGTGAATAGGGCAAAACCAATTTTCAAAAAAAAAGGAGGTTAGTTTTGTGTTTGACTTTAAGTTGTAGGTCAATTTTGCAAAAAGCCCAAACTTTATTGTATATATATATGGATAGGGCGATTGATGCTCATTTGTTTCTATCCAAGAATCATATAAAAATAAGAAATTTATTAAAGAAAAAACGATGGAGTCTACGAGAGAGTTGATCATCAAAATAGTGAGTTCGCTTCTACTCATTATAGTTATCATTTTGGACCTCATATACTCTTGTTGCAAAGATGACGCCAAAGACACAGAGACTGTTGGTATTACGGCTACCACCGTGCCTTGAACCCTTTAAGTATTGTTGCTTGCTTTTTTAATTAACTGAGTTGTGAAATATGAATGTTACAAAAAAAAATGTTATCAATTGAGTTTGAGAAAGAGATGTAAACCTATTTGTAAATCAAATACAAATTTGTTTTTTTTTTCTTTTTGACGAGGCGTTTTAAGTTTTTTTTTTTTGTAAATGAACTTAGTGAAGTGTTTGAATCCCTACCACCACCAATTACAAAAGAATGAGAAAAATACAAGACTACTTGGCGAGCCTTGAAAACAAGTCAAGATACCAAGTACTGAAATCTATGTATGGCTTTTTGTTTTTTCTTGTGACCTTTAGAATGCAATACTGTCGGTCAACCCACTTCTGGTGCTAACTGCCAAGATGTTGGAGAGAAGGGTGCTGGAAAAAAGATCCTAAATTGAAAATATGTAAAGAACCCAGATCAATTCACTAATTGCCAATTTATTTTAAGTTGAAAATTCAGGAAACTTGTCGGTATTTGGATCTAGAACTAAGAGCATAAACCCTATATAAGGTCGGATTTTATTTTATCGTATATAAACAATACTCGTGGAACCACGTTTATATGCAACCTTAAATCCTCAATTGATGGCAAGTCAGCAAATTTTAGTTATCATGCGACTGATTGCTGTGGTTGGTCGCAAAATGTTTATGCAAGCAAATTTAATTGCAAGTAGCGGTCGTAGATATTTCAACGTAAACGAACATAGCCTTTTTCATTGAAGTAGCTCCAATCCGGATTAAGGAATGCATTTCTTATAAAGATAATAAACAAATAACAACAATCGTTATATTGATCAGACAATCTAAACTGCAGTTACCTTATTAATTTTACCCAACAAAATAGAACAGCCTGATGATTTAGTGATTCAACCTTCCTTGGGACCTACAAGAAGAAGTCCATGACCGTTGTCCGTTGACATTTAAAAGAAAAAGTAAGACTAACCCAGTTTACCCAGATTAACTTGTCGGCACACGTTTATTCCCTTTAAATGGGCCCCATGAATATAGGCCCAATAAAATAATGATAAGCTCTAATCCATTCATATGTCTCATTTTATTTGTTACTGCATTTGCACAGTACTGATCCGTCGCGGGTCCCACCGTTTTTGCTCTCAAGACGCTGACGTCAACACTTTCGTTTCGTGTGGGGTTTTAAAAGCTCTCTTAAAACAAACACCAATGGTGGTGGCGACACGTTTCTCACGGCTCCAGCATCTTCTTCTCCTTCAACCTAGATTTCAGCAGTCTCGTGTTCTCCGTCGTCCTCTAATCAGAACTCCAACACTCATCAGATCAGTGATGGGTTCGTCTTCCTCTTCCTCCTCGAAGCTTCTCTTCCGTCAGCTCTTCGAGAAAGAGTCTTCCACTTATACGTATCTTCTCGCCGACATTTCCCATCCGGACAAACCTGCTCTGGTAAGTTCTTTTGCTTTCATAAAGATTGAATCTTTCGATATGGGTTTTTGAGAAACTGTGTGTTTTGTCGGCAAAGATGGGAACTTGGATCAGTTCGTGTTTTTTCACTCTTGTTTTGTCTTAATCGTATGTGTCTTGAATGTGATCTGATCGTTTTGTCGGCAAAGATGGTAGCTTGAATCAGTTCATGTTTTTTGTTTTGTGTTTGAACAGTTGATTGATCCTGTGGACAAAACTGTCGATAGAGATTTGAAGCTGATCAATGAGTTAGGATTGAAGCTTGTCTATGCTATGAACACTCATGTTCATGCTGATCATGTAACTGGAACTGGTCTTCTTAAGGTCTCTTTCTCTTTTACTCAATATGATTCTTTACATTACGAACACTTCAATGATCTGTTTTCTTGTTTCAGACAAAGGTCCCAGGTGTGAAGTCCGTAATCTCAAAAGCAAGTGGTTCCAAAGCAGATAAGTTTGTTGAACATGGAGAGAGAGTATCTATTGGTGATTTATACCTCGAGGTTTGAAAACAAGAATGTCACAATAACTAAGAAACTAGAGAGTATGGCGAGTGAGTGATAATGGTTTTGTTTTTTGGTGCAGGTACGTGCTACACCTGGACATACAGCAGGATGTGTTACATATGTGACTGGAGAAGGAGCTGATCAGCCCCAACCAAGAATGGCTTTTACCGGCGATGCTGTACTGATCCGCGGTTGTGGGAGAACCGACTTTCAGGTACACTACTAAACAGAGGAAAATGGATTATATTTATAAATAACCAAAAACAATAATTTGGATGCATAGATTCTAAGACATCCAAAACCCTCTGTGCCAATGCATAGAAACATGGGGTCGGTCCTGAGATTTTGGGGGTTCTAGACAATTTAGTAAGGGCTATATAAAAAAAATACAATTTTGGGGGATTATATTTATGTAATTTTTTTCTTAAAAATTTGGAGACCATAAGCCAATGCTTCAATAGCCTATGCCCAGGAGTAGCCATGGTTATAAGAAACCAAAAACCGGAATTTTGATGCATAAGGTCTGTGTTTTGTATTTGGACATTGGTTTAACTTCTTTGATGATGTTTTCCTTGGTGTGTTGCAGGGTGGATGCTCGGATCAACTCTATGAGTCTGTGCACTCACAGGCAAGTTTTTCACACTCTCCACAGGCAAATTGATTTATACTTTTGAAGAGTTTAAAAAAAAAAAGAAGCCTATTGTTTTGATCTTTAAGCAGATATTTACATTGCCAAAGGACACATTGATTTATCCAGCTCATGACTACAAAGGTTTCGAGGTAATGCAAAAAGGGAAACTGAAAATAAGATTCATCCATGACACAGTGGCTTTACATTACCTTTATGTTAATGTTTCAGGTAAGTACAGTTGGAGAAGAGATGCAACACAACCCGCGTTTAACTAAAGACAAAGAAACATTCAAATCCATCATGTCAAGTAAGCTTCTTTCTGCTTAGTGTATATGCTTAAGCATTGCGGCTTTCCTCATTGTTAGTAATAAACCGTGGTCTTTCTTTGCCCTATAATAGATCTGAATCTGCCGTATCCGAAAATGATTGATGTTGCATTACCAGCAAACATGGTGTGTGGATTACAAGACCTGCCTTCTCAAGCCAACTAGAAAACTTCTACACAATTGTTTCTCTATTTCATTCTACGTCTTATCATAAGCCAATAAAAAGCTCTAGAGAGTTTGTTTGTCTAATAATAAGATCTTTGTTACATTAGATTAAGATACAGTAGAAGTATGTGCAACTTAGGTTGAGCATATGGAGTTTGTGTTGAAATATTAAAAACATATTTGCGTGTTCTACTTTTGTTTGGTTGTCCCTACTTATCCACCACCTTTGAACCTATCACCCTCTTACTAGATTAACTTTAGCTGAATTGTGACGTGACAATGATATCTCATATACAAAGAACCTGAATCTCTCTGTTTCTACAAATAATCCAGAGAGGCAGGGATACGTTCTTAACCGGTTTCCTCCTTGGTGTAGTCCCATGTTAGATAGGAGTATTCATTCTAGTATGTGCTAGGATCAACCCAAGTGGGAAACCACCGGCGTGAGACTTGCATTATATAATTGCAGATGAGGTTTAATATTATTTGAATCTTGTGATATAGTAGGTGCTTAAATACTTTATGGTATAACAAGGCTACTCGTGCTACGACTGCCATCGTTTTTGGTTTCATGGTAGGTAGAGGAATCAAAGGGTTGAGGCTTTATTGCAGAAAATGGGTTTTGATTTTCATTGGATTAAATTGATGATGGAATGCATTTCATCGGTCCAATATCGGGTTCTTATAAATGGTCAACCCCGTGGCCTCATTGTTCCACATAGAGGTCTACGTCAAGGAGATCCTTTATCGCCTTATTTATTTATTCTCTGCACTGAGGCTTTAATTGCAAACATAAAAAAGGCGGAAAGAGAGAAACAAATTACAGGGATGAAGGTAGCTAGAGCTTGCCCATCGATTTCTCATTTGCTTTTTGCGGATGATAGTCTCTTCTTTTGTAAAGCTCAAAAGGAAGAGTGTCAAACCATCCTTAGGATTTTAAAGGATTATGAGGCAGTCTCAGGCCAACTAATAAATTTTAATAAATCTTCCATTCAATTTGGATATAAGATTGAAGAACCTGTCAGACAGGAATTAAGGGATATTTTGGGTATTCAGAATCTTGGAGGAATGGGATCATATCTTGGTCTTCCAGAAAATCTGGAGGGATCAAAGATTCAAGTTTTTAGTTTTGTTCAGGATCGTTTAAATAATAGAGTAAATGGATGGACTTTCAAGTGTTTTACAAAAGGGGGAAAGGAAGTGATTATTAAGTCGGTGATCACGGCATTACCAAATCATTCGATGTCATGTTATCGATTACCTAAAGCAACGGTGAAAAAACTAACAAGTGCGGTATCACAATTTTGGTGGAGCCCAGGGGGAAGCACAAGAGGAATGCACTGGAAATCATGGGACAAGGTATGTGCAGATAAGGAGGAAGGTGGCTTAGGTTTTAAAGATATCACTGATTTCAACACAGCAATGCTTGGTAAACAGTTATGGCGTCTGATAGAGAAGCCAAATACTTTATTTTCTCGAGTATTCAAAGGTCGGTATTATAGGAATGCTTCACCCTTGGAACCGATTCGCTCATATTCTCCGTCATATGGCTGGCGGAGTATTGTTTCTGCTACATCTCTGGTTAGCAAAGGACTAATCAAAAGGGTGGGATCAGGATCTTCTATATCAGTATGGAATGACCCTTGGCTCCCAACCACTCGCCCGAGACCAGCTAATAAAAATCAACACAATCTATATCCCCATCTTACAGTAGAGTCCCTCATTGACTCTTACCTCGCGTACTTGGAACTTAGAGGTAATTCGGGCTTTGGTGGATCCTCAGGATGCAAAACTTATAGAAAGTATTCCACTAAGTAGGAATCAGAGGGTGGATAGAGAGGGATGGCACTTACAAAAAATGGAAAATATACGGTTAAATCAGGATATCAGGTAGAACGGATTTATCCAGACAAAGAAAAACCACCATTACTGATTGGTCCCACGGTTGATGTTTTGAAGGCTTACTGCTGGAAAATACGGTGTCCACCAAAGCTAAAGCATTTTCTATGGCAATTAGTGACAGGATGCATAGCAGTTCGGAAGATTTTACAAGCAAGGGGGATTCAAGGGGATATTTATTGTACCCGATGTGGAGCTCCTGAGGAAACAATAAATCATGTATTTTTTGAATGTCCTCCAGCTCTCCAGGTTTGGGCTCTTTCGAAGATACCATCAAACCCAGTCTATTTTCCAACAAGTTCCCTATTCACAAATATGGATCATCTATTCTGGAGAGTTCTCCCGCAGATGGAGGATCACCAGTTTGCATGGATTCTATGGTATATCTGGAAAGGTAGGAATAATAAAGTTTTCAGCAACTTGGATATAGATCCTATGGATACGATTAAATTGGCGGAAACAGAATCAACATTATGGGCTGAGGCACAAGTAGTAAATGACCAAAGGATGCTAACACCAAGAATAGACACGATATTGCCGTCGATCCCAGGAAGATGGTGTTTTACGGATGGCTCGTGGAAGGAGGGTACTAGATTTTCAGGACAAGGTTGGCTTAGTACTTTGGAAGGTTTCGATGGATTACTGGGGGCGAGGAATGTAAAGGCTAGTCTTTCGCTTCTTCATGCGGAGATGGAAGCACTTTTATGGGCAATGGAATGCATGAGGAACTTACGTCAATTTCAGGTTACGTTTGCAACGGATTGTTCTCAATTGGTGAAGATGGTTTCGGAACCAGAAGAATGGCCAGCTTTTGCAACTTATTTGGAAGATATCAAGACCCTGAAAGAGAGTTTTACGCGATCAGAAATAATCTATGTACCACGGACGCAAAATACAAAGGCGGATAGTCTAGCACGCAGTGCTAGAAAACAACCGTCTTTCGTCGTTCACATGGATGCAGATCACCCGGTTTGGTTCACAGAGTCAATATGAATCTGTATTGTTGATGACAAAAAAAAAAAAAAAAAAAAAAAAAAAAAAACAAAGGGTTACGCCATCTTTAAATGGTTTAAGATTAATTTTCCATGGCTAGTTGTCAAATTTTATTTCTGACACATGTTACCGGAGGCCCGGAGGGATTACAAAACAATAGATGACTGTTTCACAAGTTATCCCTCAGACAAGATATTTGGATTCTGTAGTTTTCATTTCAATCCCAGCATAGGCTAGTTTTCAAAATAGAAAAGTGCGCAACATATAGCGTCAGTGTCACACAACAAAACACAGGACGGAATACAAAAAGAGTTGCAGCAAAGCTGTGGAAAAGAGAGAGCGCTAAACAGTTCAACACAAAACATAAAGTTGTTCTATGTATAAAACATTAAAACCCAATCTTCCACCAATACCAAAATACGAAAGAAAGACAGGATTGGCATGACTGTTCCAAACATAGACAAGATTAAAACGAAAAAAAAAAAACCAATTGGATCGGCGCCGAAACAACATCATCTAACAACATCAAGACAGAGAAACAAAACTAAATAAATATGTTTAAAAAATGATCGATTTTTTCTTCCATTTTGCAGTAATGAACTTGCAAGATGATAAATAGAAAAAGATCAATGGGTTTTAGTTTATGCCCGCAACGGAACAAGAACAGCATCAAAATGGCTGCTTTGATCTCTCATAGGCACTTATGATTAAACCCTTACTGCATTTAAAACAACTAAAACACACATAAAGTTTCACACTTTGTCTGTTGATACCAGACAAAACAACATTCTCTCAGATTTCCGACAAGGTAAAACAGAACATATGGACTGCTCCTGAACATTGTAATCGAATCTAGGCCTAGTGAAATAGGGACCTCGAATTAAAATCAAAGGCAAGAACCCATTTGGATCGGCCGAACAACACGCATAACAATACAAAACGAAAACGTTAGAAAAATGTTCAATCTTTTTCTCCCAATTTGCAATAAAGAAGATTACTTTGCAAGAGGAAGTGGAGAAAAGATGAATGGGGTTTTCGATTTATGCCCGCAACGGAACAAGAACAGCATGTAACTCGCTTGCTCTGATCTCTCATAGGCACATTGATTAAACCCTTCTCGCGGCCATGTTTACTTATAAGCGCGAGATGAAAGAGTTTCCCTTTTTTTAATTCTCGATTTTACCCCTGTTCACTTCACAACGGAGTTTGACCTAATTCACCCCTATGAGTTTTGAAACTTTTCCTATTTTCCAAACTAACCCATATTTTTAGAAAATTTAATTTAGTCCACCTTCACTTGTCCTTTGTAAATCACGAAATTGAAAAGTAGACAACATTTTGAATTTCTCTTCATTCTCTCAATTTTGATAACAAAAAAGACGAGTAAATAATATTTTTCTTCAATATTGATATTCATTTCTTTTAATTTAAAGAATTATACAATAAAAATTATTTCTTGCATGCTTAATTCAAAATATCTTTTTATTAATCATCAGTTAAAACCTAAACAAACTATCTTAAAAATGAGATCAAACATTTGCTAAAACCAACCCAAATATTCAAGTCAAATATAAAAGTATACCCCACTTTCAGTCAAATTCAAAACCAACCTAAAGGAGTAGTGAAAGTACTATTTAACCCTTATGACCAAACAAAAAACAGAAATGTATTTTACGTTTCTATCCTTTGGAAGTCTACACGTAATAAAAGAAGTCTACATATATATAGACTTCCTACGAAGTCTACTTTATATACTTGTTTTGTAGTCTACACTCTAATTTGATCTAATAATTTAATTTTAAAAATGTATAAAAATAATTATTGTGATATTTTTAACTAATCATCAATATAATGGATAATATGAAGTAAATAAATTAAAATTTCATATAATCGAACAATTTTGAAGAATATATACAAATTTGGTTATCATGTGTTAGACTATGTTCATAGTTTACAAACAAAAGGTTCTAACATGTTATGTCTTTTAGTAGTTGATTTCAAAGGGTTAGATTTTAGATTTTTTTTTTTTTATTAACTTAAATCTGCATATTAATGTTTAGTAGTTTATATTTTGTATAAATGAGACTTTTTTATTATCAAGCAAAACATTTAGGGTTTGAGATTTGTGGTTTAGGGTTTCGTAGACCTACAATAAAGTCTATTTATCTGAAGACGTCTTTTTCAGTCTATATTTTTCAATTTGTTTTACAAAAAATTATTATATTTAAACTAAGTTAAGTTCCTTACGAATAAAAAAGTGAAATCATATACTATAACTATTAAAAATAAAAAAAAAATTTAATAAATCATATATTAAAATTATTAAAATAATAAAGAATAAACAACAATAATTAAATTATTATAGTAGACTTCCAAAAAGGTCTACTATGTTAAGTAAGATCTACTCCAAAATTTTAATTTTAGTAGACTTCAAACGAAGTCTACAGTATCGTAAATTTTAACCTAGTTACATTTTTGTCTCCCTATATAAACAAAATTTATACAATCTCTCTCTAAAGTGGCTGCACAAGTTTTTAAAACTCTCTCCCTTCTCTCTAAAACTTTCTCTCTTCTCTCTAAAATTCTCTCAATTGTTTCTAAATCTCTCTCATTATCTTCTTTCTCTCTAAAATTTTCTCAAGTCTTTCTCACAATATTATCTTGTCATTTTAGATATTATGATTCATGGTTTTCATCTTCTCCTTTAAAAAATGTAAGTTTTAGATCTATAGATTTTAAATGTGTATTTTTATGTTTATTTCTCACAATATTATCTTTTTTTGGTAGGTATTATCACTCATGGATTTCATCATCTCCTCTAAAAATGTAAGTTTTAGATTAATAGATTTTAAATATGTATTTACATGTTTATATTCAAATAAATTTATAGATCAAGCTCTCTACATTAATTTGCTACTAGTTTACCTTATAAATTCTATTATGTAAAGTATTTTCAGATTTAAAATTATTTTCACATTTCAAAATATATAATTTTTTCAGATCTGAAAATTATCAGACAGTGTAGACTTCTAGAGAAGTTTACTAAAGCTTGCAGACTTCATATGAAGTTTACTAAACCACAAAGTTTAAGCAGACTTCATTGGAAGTCTACAAAAATATGACTTTAATTTTTTTTTCTATGTTTTTTAATAATTTTATCTTATTTTGCAGGTATTTTCTTCCATAGTTGTTCTCTTCTCCTCCTAGAAATGTAAGGTTTACATCTATAGATTTAAAATATGTGTTCTAGTATTTATATTCAAATAAAGTTACATATTAAAATTCATATTAATATGTCTTTAATTTATAACTATTTTGTCTATTAAATCATATTTTTAAAAGTTTTTTAGATTTAAACTTATTTCATATTTTTAATGTATTTATTTTTCAGATCTATTTTTTTTTTATAGAGTAGACTTCATTTGAAATCTACTTAAAACTTAGGCTGGTAGACTTCAAATGAAGTCTACTACCCTTGACTTTTAAGCATATTTCATTAGAAGTTTACTCAAATATGATTTTAGTTTTTATCTTATTTTTCATAATTTTATTTTATTTTGCAGGTATTCTCTTCCAATGTTTTCAAATCATCTTTCCAAAAATGTAAGCTTTCCATATATTCATTATAAGATATTTTGTGTTTATAATGAACTAAATTTATAGATTCATACATTATCTTTTTGCTTTGTTACAAGGATGACAAAAAACCATTTTTGAAATATTTTCCAGAACAAAGTATTTTCAAATTTTCTAAATGCACACTTTTAGATATGAAAATTTTCATTAGTGTAGACTTCAACTAAAGTCTACTAAACAATAACTTTACGTAGACTTAATAAAAAGTCTACTAAAATATGATTTTATTTTTTATCTTATGTTTTTCTCATAACTCTATCTTATTTTGCAGGTACTTTTTCCAAGACTTTATTTGAAGCATCAAGATTATGAAAAATCAAACATACTCAAGAATACTTTTTAATATATTGCTCTGTAATAACTTTCATAATAAAATATTAATTTTTAAATAATTTTTTAATGCATAATCTATAAACATTGTATTCATTTTTAGTTGTTTTCACTTGTATGATATTATTAATTTTTTGTTAGATATCAATTTTTTCACAAGATCTAACCAACCAAACAAGTAAAACCACCATAAGCTAAAATAATAACTAACACACATGTGAGAAGAAGAAAATCTATACAAAATTTTCCCAAAAATTTTCAAGAATAACACTAATCAAAACAATTTGCAATAAGTATCAAGTGTATAATTATAACACATTAAATTGTGAAATTCATCCAAGACCATTAAAATTTTACTAACATACACTGTAAAATAATTAAATCATGAAAAAATATGATGAATAATACACAAATACACTTTTAATAGAATTTACGACGTAGACTTCAACTGCAGTCTACATTTGTAGATTTACAAAAACGTCTACACTTATTATCTAACATATAGTCAATCCAAAATTTTTTAGTGTATTTGGCGCAGGCTTGATACACAAAGGCGTACAAAGTGTGTCTTAGATAACTCGATCAAGTTCCGTACTTGTCGATTATTCGTGACAGGCATAAGAGGAGTATTTTCCTATTCGGGTCATTTGTTTTAAATGATGTTTGGTAAGAAATAGGTTAGCACCATCTTCTCAATTTTGTTGTCCAGATCATAATTTTCTTGTGTCATTTCAAGAAGTTTACCATGTGTACAGCCATCATGCATAATGAACATTCTTCAACCTTTCCGATTCTTCATCATTTTCGAATATTTTGTCATCTAAAATGTCTTTGGCCCATGCTTCACACTCGCTCTAAGTTTCCAACCACATCCTTGAACACGACACTTAGCCACATACAGAGTTTTCGTTGTCTTATATGCTGAGAATGTAAATTTATATTCCACAGTCACCGACTTCAGCTTTGAAACAAGCTCAGCCTTACTAGCAAAACTATAAACGAAGACTTACAAATACGTCTACAATTATTAGCTAACAACATTGTCAAATCAAATGAATTATACCTTCATAATTATTAAAAAAATTCTTTTCAAAATCACTCAAACCCATTAGGATTAACTAACACACACTGTCAAACAAAAAATCTAGAAAAAATTTAATGAATAATATACAAATTCACATTTTTATAGATTTTTCTATGCAAACTTAATATTCAGTCTCTGAAGATGTAGACGTTCTTTTCAGTTTACAGACGTAGACTGCCAAATAGGTCTACTCTTTGGGTTGGTTTTTGCAATTGACCATTTTACGGGTTGTTTTCTATAGTTGAATAAAAGTTGTGATTTTGTACATGTAGACTTTCTTTTCGGTCTACAATTTAAAAAGGTTACTTTTTGTAATTGACCAGAATTCATCCAAGATTTGACTTTCAGAACTATACTTCATATGCAGTCTACATGTTTGAATTTTTTTGAAAGAGGTTAGTTTTGCAATTGACCAAGTTTGACTTCAAATCAGTAGATTGAAATGAACGTCTACGGGTGTGTAGACTTCTTGTGAAGTCTACTCTCAAATCCGACGGGTTGATTTTGCATTTGACCAAAATAAAAAAGTAGACTTTATACGCAGTCTACATTTTTTTTTTTAAGATAAGAAGACTGCATATAAAGTCTACAATTTAATAAATTTTTGATTGCTTTTTAAACTTTTTGGTCAAACACAAAACTAACCTATTCCACGAAGTCAAAGTTTTGGTCAAATGCAAAACTGACCTTTTATAGACTTCGGTGGCAGTCTACATTCTGTAGAGTTCCGTTGAAGTCTATTTTGAAAAGTCAAAAGTTCGGTCAAATGAAAAACTAACTTCTTTTAGGTAGACGTCTTAGTAAGTCTACCGAAAGTTTTATTTTTGTTGTCAAAGGTAAAGACGGAGACTACTGGGGAAGTCTGCGTTAGAAAAAAAATTTGTCTGGTCAATTGCAAAACTAACCCGTGCGTTGACAAATAGACTGCATCGTAAGTCTCCACGGAGGCGTAGACATACAAAACAGTCTACCGTCGCGACACAGATCTGAAAAAAGAACGAAAACCATGTAAATAGTTACCTTTTTCATGTGTAAAGCTCGTTTCCAACCTTTTCAACCGTCCAAACTCCAAATATGAGCAAAAAGAAGCATCTTTAACGATTCACTAATGAAGAAACTCGAAAATATGAAGTTTGTGATTATGAAAATGATAGTTATGAGAGTTTTTTAGATGGAAATGTAGAGGAAATGAGAGGAAATGAAGTTTTTTGGGTTAGAATGAGAAAAAAAGTGGTTGAAAATTGAATTCTAGAGCTTTAGAGCTCAAAAATGGTGGTTCATGGTGGTTGGAAAAATTGATGATGATGGTATTTTTGTAAATAAGAAGAAATGGTTGGGGTGTATTTGGTTTTTTGTTAATTTCGAAATTAATAAAAAAATAAATAAAAATGGCAATTTTGTGAATAATTCAAAAACATAAGGATAGTATAGAAATTTTATTGATGAATAGTATGAACAAAAAAAAAAGGGTTGGTTTTGGATTTGACTTGAAAATATGGATTGGTTTTGAAAAACATCCCTCAATTTAATTGGTTAATGATCTTCACTTAACATTTTAGCCTCAGTCTTCTATATCACTCTAAGATCACATATTCTTAGCTTTTACCCTAGTACCAAAATCAAAGCCCGTAGAGCCAGAATCACAAAGTGTTACTTACATATATATATCCTAAATTATATATGCATTTTAAATGAATTGATTTTTTATGTAAAAATAATTGAGTTGGAACTAATTCAATTAAGGTTCTGATCTGATTTGACCCAACATAAATAAACTAGTCTTAAATTGATATATCATCCTAAGAACATGTATCGGTATCAAACCTTATCAACCCAAGAACTAATGAATATCCAAAAATATCTCAAATATAAATATATAAGTATATATATACATATATATATATATACTAGGGTAAATCCGCCCTACGGGCGGGCGGATAAAAGAAAAATATTATAAATTTATTTTAAATGTCTAATTTATTTTTAACTTAAAATAGTACTAAAATTCATAATTTTTACAACAATTTTAACTTTCATTTTGGAAATTATACTTATCTAATTATTATAAAATTTTAAATATAAAACCGTTTTTTTTTTCGTTATACATTTTTAAAAACTAATGATTTCACGATGTAAAATAAATAACTTATTCATTATAACTAAAAATATTTTAAGATAGATAAATAAATAAATAATATGAAACTATCGTTACTCTTTATATATTTACGTGTTTTTTTTTTGAGAATGGATATATATATATACATCTTTGTAGAATCTTATGTGTTATCATATATGGAAACAAAGTTAATCGTGTTATTTGGAATAAATCTTACTGGCTAACTTATAATGTATAATCCTTACAATATCTTATTACATATTTTATTATATTTGTTGTGTTTTGTTATTGAATACAATTATTTCTTTCTTTATTATATATTTTTATTTTTATTTTAAACACATATTTAAATTTAAATAACTTAGCATACATATAGATGTATATGTAGATGTAGATGATGATGACGTTTGTGACTGAATTTATATTTACTTAAAAAGTAAATTCTTATTTGAAATATTAGGAATATAAATTTATTAAATATACTGTTCATTTAGATTTTTAATAAAAAGGCTATTTTAATTTATTAAAAATATCCATTTAAATATTTAATAGAAAAAGACATGTATAATTAGTTTCTAAAGAGAATTTTTTGAAATCAAATGTTTTATATATTTATAAGCTTATTTAAGGAAAATTGTATTTAAAGTGCTGAAAATAGATAAAAGTTTCTGAAAAAAATAGGAAAAGAGTGTTTACAAATGTGTAATAAATTTCGTGTTTGTTGAGCAAAGAATGTTTACGGCAACATCTTGGTTCCCAATTTGTATTGAGAGTTGGTTTACTATTTATATTCAGTGAACAAAAAACGATTTCTTTGGTCCAGTCTGTCTTTGTTTATGTAATGAGGATCTTAATTATTTAGCTATTAGTAACATTTTGGAGTTCGTGATGTGAATATGTAAGGCGAAAAGTGGCTGATTATTTGCAAATAGCAGTATCATAAACCCACGAACTTGAGAAATTAATCATTGCGTGCCTTCTTGACTGTATGCTCCGTTGTTGGCACTGGTCCTTCCTCAACAGTGCATCCGCCTAAAGCAACCTGAACATCTGCGGTGATAAACTTAGAGGGTGTTATTGGTTTGTATATTTTAATGGATTTTTAAATTCAAACCAAATCTAGTGTTATTGGTTTTATGATTTTAAAATTCTTATTCAAATCTAGTGTTATTGGTTTTATGATTTTAAAATCTATATTCAAATCTAGTGTTATTGGTTTTGTGATTTTAAAATAAATTTTGAAATCAAGTGTTATTCAATTATAAAAATTTGTTAAAAAATTTGATTTAGAATTGTATTTCAATGGATTTGTGAGCGATTTTAAGATCGAAATACAAAGGAACAAATATAGAGGTTAACCCTCTTATTTTGATTGGATTTGTATTATTGGCTTATGATCTTCAAATTTCATAAAATAACAGATTATACATGTGCACGAGAACAAACCCGAACCACATCACCTAGAGCTACAACCTCATCCAGATTTACCGTAACATTACAGATAGAAATGCCCCATAGCATTTTCACACTTTCCCACCACTTGTCACAGAACTTCCTCTCCACAACAATAAAAACATAAGAAACTCAAGTTCTCCTTTGTTTTCAGAAAGATCAGTTTTTAATGGTGCTCGCGGCTCTCAGCTCACCGAGACTAGCTTCTCTGGTTGACTGGTTCCTCCTCTGTTCAAAGACTTCAAGATTCCATGGCGACGAACGCTTGACCAAAGGTAAAAGATCCAAACGTTGAAGATCCGATTTCCACCACCAGAAACTCACTGAAGACGAGTATCTCGCTTTCTGCCTTATGCTCCTCTATCGCTACGGCAATCGTCAGCTTTTTCTTCTTCCTCTGGTGACGGCAGTAGCTGAGAAGTCGTCATTGAGCTGCAAGTGCAGCGTCTGCGACAAGTCTTTGTCAAATATTATTGAAACTGAAATTTGCATCTCTCTGTGAGTTAATTCTCAATGGAATTCATACAAGAACGTGTTGACTTAACGTAAGGGTTAGCTTTTTCTTAGCGATGCCTCAACGGAAAATTGTTAGTTAATTGGAGGATACTCAAGCTTGACGTACTTGTCTTCATACTTGACAAATCTATCGAAAACCTGCTTTGACTCCAACCAATAAATCTCTTCGCATAGACGAAACTGTTTTCTGGATCATTGGAAAAGTCAGATTTTATGCGGCAATTGATAGAAATGAAGCAAATAATGGTTTTCTTTCGAGTCCTTTGGGCAGTACTCATGTTGAAGTACATGTATCAAAGTATTTCTTTTAAGAAGAAAAATATTTCACGAGCCTGTCACAACTCTTTTAAATTCATATGGCTGATTTATAATAATCTACTTATTTGATTTTGACATCCATCTGAATTTTTGTGAAATCCAGTTATTTTGATTTTAAAATCAATGAATTTATCAAAGATTTTCAAATCTAAAAAAAAATCTAAATCCAAGCAAATACCACAACCAATAACCCCCACTTACTCTAGGAAGAAACACATGTGCCTCCCGCCTCCCGACATATCACTGCAAGCAGGCCCGGCCCAAATACTGCTAAGACCTTGTGCTAAATTAAAAAAAAAACCCAAACTTTAGCTATATTGCAGTAACTCTGAAAATTAGGACCCTAATATTTATAGTTTTTAGCAAATAGGGCCCTAACTTTTTTAAAGAAAAACAAAGGACCCTGTGCAAATGTGCCTTGAGCACATGTGCTAAGCCGGCACTGACTGCAAGGGTTGTCGCAAATCGCAATTGAAATCTATAGTAGTGTATGGTGTAATTATCATATGAATGGCTCATTCTTAAGAATCATGTCCACTTTTTTTGTTTCATTCAACGAAAAGATAAGAAGAAAAGTCATAATAATATTCTTTTAATATCTATTATATATTTCTTACCCAAGATAAATTCGAAGTGTTACACAGAAATTTGAAATTTAAAAACTCGTTGGTTATTATTTTCCACACATCATCTCAACTGTTCATTTCAATGTCACACAAACTCATAATCAGACATCTACTTTGTGTATAGATGGTGTGTATGTGTACTTGCAAATTGTGTTATTAAATCTAATGGAGTGCTTGTTTCTTCAATACACACTCCTATGAACAGGAAAATAAGAATGGTGGCATTGTTCCCTATCCGAATCACTTCCATATCTCACTGTCCATATGCCACAATGGTAAATTGCAGCATTCTAACCTTTAAATACCACAATGGATCCTCCTAAGTATATCACTGCTTAAGCTACGTCATGTGACGTTGAGGATCCACATTCTTCTGCAAGGTACAAATCCAGATTTAAGTTTCATTCATGGCTTTCTTGGTTGGTAAGTACCTCAACAAATGAAAATTAACAGATGAGCATGAATGATTAAAATAGTGTATGTACCTGCAAGTATGCATTCTGCTGCATCTTAGCTAAAGAGACACTCGACAATAGGTATGTACCTGGAAGTCTGAGCCATGTTACCTTCTTTTATGGATCTTTCTCAAAGTGTCAGTGAAAAAGTGTTAATGTGATGTCATGAACATGTTTAAAACCAAACGTGAACCCCAGCCGTCAGATTACAATAACCAAAAGAAAATAAAGCTTTCCATCAGCGAATGCAAGCACAATGTTTATGAAATGAAAAGCTTGTACCTTAACTGTTAAATCTTTCTTCAGCTCTATCATTTAAAGCAACATGCCTTAAAGTGAACCTCACTAACAACAGAGAGAGCAACTTCATTCGCCCCTTGATCGATCGTACACCTCCTTACAACTTGCAAGGCCAAACACTCTATCTAAAGGCATATGAAATCAAAGATTACATTTGATCAAGAAGCTGGAAAAATAAGCAAGTATTACCAAATGTAGATGCAGTGGGTATATTGGATGGTCGAAAACGGAACGATAGCTCATGTATATGACTGTTTCATCAATGATACACTTCCAATCTACCACGTCATCCTTACTCTTTCTTTCACACTTAATAGACGCAGACGAACCTTGCATTTGATCTTCTCCTGTAGCCATCTCTATCCCTCCCCTTCCGTCAATCACCTGATCTTACCCCCGAATAAATCATGACGAAAAAGAAAAGCGAATCAGTGAATCATATGCTTAGCCCTATAAAGGATCGAGAGGATTGCAATGATGAATTTAAAGGCATGAGACTAACCTCTAACCTTTTTATAATCGAAGATTAACACAATGGAATTAATGGAGAGAATGCATTCAATGACAAATCATGGAGGAGTGGGGAGCTGTTGTTTATGAGGACATTAAAGCCCACGCCTCAATTCAACCGGTTTCCGTAACGTTCTCCAGTTTCATTAGCCGTAAGTCAGAAATCGTATGATGAGACACTCGGTGTAAGGTTCCAACAGATATTGCTGGGAAACAGTTAGTCGGTGAGATGAACAGACTCATCGTTTCTTCGGCGTTGACGAACTTTTTCGTGTTATTAGTTACGACGGAGAATCTTAGACGATGAGGATGAATGGCCTACCGTTCAATTAAGGCTGAAAAATATCAATCGACAACTCAATATTAAGCCCATGGTGAAACACAACAGATTGAGTTAAGAACGCATTTAAGTTATGACACATGTCTTCGTCTGGTGCTCTTAATTAGTGACGTGGCATCCCATGTGGATGGCCTAAGAGAGAGAGAAACTCTATTTTATATATATAGATAGATATATCTTAAAATATTATTTATAATTGTATTTGTAGTAATCACAAATTAAATATATTAATTATTTTGAGTATAAATTTAGATATAATTAGATAGTTGGAATATGAAATATTGAAAGTAAATTGTATACATGATTACTTTCAGATGAAAGTAACTGACTTGAATTATATTATTGATTATTTTTGGTTATATAAATATATGTACCTTATCAATGTTGGTTATTTCTCGGTTCATATACATGACTAGATTATGATCTAATTTATAATAATAGAGAAAATTGGAAAAAAGAAACACTTTTAACTTAGTTTTGTCTCAATAAAACTCGTAGAAGATTATTTAGGAAATTAGGACTTATATTCTCTTTAATACTATTATACCCTTCAATTAACCTAATTAATATTAATAATTTGTAATTGATTTAAGTTTTATTAAAAAGGAAAAAAGGAAAAACATAAAGAAATGAAACATCCACTGAAGAGATATTGCTCATCCCGACCAGAGGTCGTCCTCTTTAGCTTCTCACCACCGTGCTCTGTTCTGTTCGTCTCGTCAATTTTGTGGTCATGCTCTGTTCCAATCGCTGCGACCAAGCTTCCTCCACGGCTTCAACTCGTGATGTCGCTCCTCCGTCTCATATCCGAAGGCTCCAATCTCGTCGTGCTCTCTGCTTCACTCCACTGTCTCTGTTACATTGGAATCATCCCTTGCCGTCGCGGATCGAAGGAAAGCTTCTCGGAAAGCAACAATGGCAAGTTTGGGTAATTTTGCAAGACAGGTCCTCAAACTTTTGACTAATCACGGATTTGTCCCATAACTTTCTGTTTGTACATATTGCTCCTCAAATCAATTCCAAAACTTTCAGTTGTTCAATCTAGACCAGTCAGTATTCCTATTTTCAGCTTTGGTCCATGAATTTTCTGTGTAATGTTTGCCCCAATCTTCTAAATTTACAAAAATGTCCTTATGATTTTGCTTTAAACTTCCAAACGTGCACTTTTGACCTGTCATATGAAATTCAAAATATACAAAAGTCAGAAATTGATTGTGGATTAATAAAGGATCAATTTTAAGATTTTTATTATACTTGATAGTATATAAACTGGTGTACATATCAAAGTAGTGTAAATTATGTGTGGTCTAGTGGCTTGCGTGTGTATTTTTCTATTAAATAACTCGGGTTCGAGTGAAGGAAAAAGCAGTTTTATGATTTTTTTTTTTTTATTTCTGAAAGAAGATACTATGAGAGATTTATGATATATTTAGTTTAGATTCAGGAAAGATTTTTATCGAAATAGGGAAGTTTCCATATTTTTTGTGATTTCCCTATAATATGTATTCTACGTATAGCAGAGGATTAAAGAGAGGGTACGGGGTTTATTCTTCCCTACGCGTATGATAACGTAAAAGGTAGAAAAGGTTATGACACATAAAAAAATAAAGGTATTTCACAGAGTCGAGGTTATAAGTTGTAATAAAAGAACAAGTAGACTAAAGACATCTTGTTAGAATACTAGTTGACATAATCTAGCTCTAGTAGAATATAGAAGAAATGTTTGTTTGTATTCTCTACCCATGATAAATATGTGTGTAATACTTACTATACGATTTGTAGACTAGGTAGATGGCTAGAATGAGTATTATATACGTGCTAGAACATTAAATAAAACATAAGTCCACTATTTTTAAAAATAAAATTTAAATATATAAATTGTCATGCTAATGTTTCCAATGGTTTACATATTTTTCCCAATTTTTAAAACTTAGTTTACTATTTTTTCAATTCCAAAAGGTAAAACTTGTCCAAAATGACCAAATGTATGAAAAATCCAATTTAGACAAACAAAAATTCAAAGTGTTTCTTTTTGCTAATTCTCCCTTATAAATATTGGGTAAAGTAAGGCTGTAAGCATATATATAACTTCCTAGAAGAAAATACATAAGACCATGACCAAGAGATTCCAAATAGTCCTTCCAACTTTTCTCTGCATAAGAGATCTCAGTTTAGTAGTTGAAAATCTGACATAATTAGTGCACAGAAAAGTCACCAATTAATATTCCAGATTATCTCTTATGCTTTGTTGTTCTTGCCTTCATATTAAACCCCATAAATGTTATAATTCCTGCTCACTATTTCTCCGGAATACTGAGGGTTCAAAAGTATAAGATTGGTATGTAATAGAAAAGCATAATGAACCAATTCGTGACACAAAATAAAGTAAATTACTTGCAGAGTCAATCCAAGATGAAAACATTTTTAAAAGTGCATTGTTCTGATTCTTCAAGCTAAAACCAAACATAGCACATAGAAAAAGATCATGCTAGATAAAGGTTGTTTGAAATACCATGTTTACTGTCTTTTTAGGCTGGATTACGCGGATTGTCTTCTCTTGATTCTCGATTGCCATTGTTGCTAGAAACCTGATTTCATTGAAGCCTAAAAGAGAAAATCGAGTAAAGCTTGGAAACTGTTTTCCTTCAGCGATTGAAATTGAGATTTAAAACTTCTAGCAAAATCTTCAAGTTTATGTGCCAGATTGTGAAAGTCATCATCCTTGGCAAATATCATATAACCTACTGAAAATATAACCGCTAGTAAAGATTGGTTTGACCCGTTTGGGATTACACACCCTGTCAGCACATAATCCGCGATAGAGTCTATGCAAATGGACAAAATAACATCTCTGTTTCCAGCGTCGTTGGTATCTGCGGCCAATCTCTAGGTTATAGCAGAAGATATCTGCTGCGGAGGACCGGTAACCGTGGCTTTCCAGGAGTTGATGAGGAAGGTGTGATTTTTTAAGAAGGCGAATAGAGTGAGGAAGAAAACAAAATGAATGGAGTAGGAAAATAAACCATTGGAGAGATTTAGAGAGTAAGTTAATACATAGTTCCATAAATTAATTGATGTTTGGTTTACAATTTACATTAACAGCAAGAGAAGAAATGGATAAGGCATATGTATCTCAATTATTAAAAGGAGATTTAAAAACAAAATGATATAGCTGATGTGGTAAAATAAAAGCATATAATTTACCTGAATTTCCATGCTGATGTGGCATGCTTCTCTTTGGAGCTTTTGGAACTTTTAGTATTGCAAGATATGAAAATAATTAGAATGATAAAATGTATAAACTGAATCAGCTAAAACTGAAATTGTAAGAGAAACTAAACAATAACGAAATTATGATTATAACAAGCTATGAAATTAAAACTTCTTACTTAATTTAATTAAATGATACAAACATTAGTATCCACATTTACCATTTTGTGCATTTACTATCACAATAATACATTCGAGAGAATCACATTTTCAAAATATGAAAACATGAAAAAGAAACTACATATCACTCACGCTTACACCATTCTAATGAGGTTACACAATCAAGTATAGACTAATGAAAATATATGACACATTCTAAGATCATGAGACCAAAAGAAGAGTTTAAGTCTAACACTAGTGACTTTCATAAACTCAATAGAACCATAAGAAATGCACATTATAAACCAAAATACACAAGCATATTTAAAACTAACTTATTCTGACCTGATGAGAAGTTAGTGAAGCATTTTATTTGTTTGAACACAAAAAAAATAAAATCTTGACATCTAATGCCAAGGAATGTCTGGTTGATTAGAAATTAAAGGAGTCCAAAACACTCAGAATTAGATGGTGGACTTCTAGACCCCTTCCAAACTACTTTTACTTAGTCATTTTTTTTTTGTTTTTTCCCATAAGTCCACAAAATTATGTGATTAATCAAATATTTTCCCAAACTAATTATTTCAAGTTAATAAGACAAATTTTCTTAAATCAGAACAAATGCAATTAGCAATTGGAACTACCTTTTTTTAAATAATAATTATCATATATCTGATCCAATAAGAGAAATTGATTTATGATGCACAAAAAAAGCTCGACACATTAATAAAAAATCTTATGCTAAAGTATCCTATATCTGCTTCTCCTTCTTCTTTGCAACTTCTTCTAGAGCAGAAGATGAGAGGAAGCAACATGATGATGAGCTTGAGGTTGAGGAGAGTAGAGCAGAAGCTGAGAGAAAGCGGCATGATGATGAGTTTGCAGCATGAATATCTACTGAGGAGCTAGAACTTCAAGTTATTTATGAGAGGAACAAAGAAGCGGACATGGAGGAGCTGCTAAGTTTTTGTAACCAATATCATCTCGACATGAAATCGAAGGTGCCTGCAAAAGGAGTAGCCAGAAAGGGAATGTCCGTTGTTGATTGCAAGTTCTGGAAGACACGTTGGAACTATGCCTCAGATGTAAACCAGAAGAAATTGATGTTTGAGAAAGGGGTTGTGTATGATTGTTTCAGAGGTTGTTAATTGACATTTGGTTAATTGAGCTAGATTATGTCCGTTGTTAATTGACGTTTGGTTTACAATTTACATTAACAGCAAGAGAAGAAATGGAGAAGGCATATGTATCTCAATTATTAAAAGGAGATTTAAAAACAAAATGATATAGCTGATGTGGTAAAATGAAAGCATATAATTTACCTGAATTTCCATGCTGATGTGGCATGCTTCTCTTTGGAGCTTTTGGAACTTTTGGTATTGCAAGATATGGAAATAATTAGAATGATAAAATGTATAAATTGAATCAGCTAAAACTGAAATTGTAAAAGAAACTAAACAATAACGAAATTATGATTATAACAAGCTATGAAATTAAAACTTCTTACTTAGTTTAATTAAACAATACAGACGTTAGTATCCACATTTATCATTTTGTGTATTTACTATCAAAATATATTCGAGAGAATCACATTTTCAAATATGAAAACATGAAAAAGAAACTACATATAACTCACGCTTACACCATTCTAATGAGGTTACACAATCAAATATAGACTAACGAAAAGATATGACACATTCTAAGATCATGAGACCAAAAGAAGGGTTTAAGTCTAACACTAGTGACGTTCATAAACTCAATAGAACCATAAGAAATGCACATTATAAACCAAAATACACAAGCATATTTAAAACTAACTTATTCTGACCTGATGAGAAGTTAGTGAAGCATTTTATTTGTTTGAACACAAGAAATAAAAATTTTGACATCTAATGCCAAGGAATGTCTGGTTAATTAGAAATTAAAGGAGTCCAAAACACTCAGAATTAGAGGGTTGACTTCTAGACCCCTTCCAAACTACTTTTACTTAGTCATTTTTTTTTGTTTTTTCCTATAAGTCCACAAAATTATGTGATTAATCAAATATTTTCCCAAACTAATTATTTCAAGTTAATAAGACAACTTTTCTTAAATCAGAACAATTGCAATTAGCAATTGGAACTGCCTTTTTAAAAAATAGTGATTGTCATATATCTGATCCGATAAGAGAAATTGATTTATGATGCACAAAAAAAGCTCGACACATTAATAAAAAAATCTTATGCTAAATTATTCTATATCTGCTTCTTTTTATTCTTTGCAACTTCTTCTCTTATTATCTCACCTAACATATAATACGGTGACGTGGCCTTGCTCAAGACTCTTGTTACCTTTTCATCGCCGTTGGATAAAAGCGATTGCGAAGGATGGAGTTATTTGGTTGATCATTCCTAATCTTTAGTTTGCTTTTGTATTGATCTTGGATTGCATGCCGTGTCAGCTTGTTTTGGTGCTACATTTTTAACTTGATATTATATACAATTTTTAGCTGATTAATAAGTAAAATATTCAATAAAAATATTCATAATTTTAGAAGCTATTGAATGTTGATCAATTTTTTTTTTGACATATTTTCTGCTATTTGGTCTGTAATATCCAAAATATAAAAGTAACATACAATTTCTTAGTGTGGAAAATACATGTGTCAGATAAAGCCACATAATCAGAGGCACATTGGGATATACTATATGTTTTGGGTTAGAAGGGGAAAAGAACAAAAAACTCTTACTCTTTTTTTTTGTCAACCCAATGAAGTCTTACTCTTTTTGGATATCCATCCACTTAACATTTTAGCCTCAGTCTTTAATATCACTCCAAAATCACACATTCTTAGCTTTTAGCCTAGTACCAAAATCACAGCTGGTAGAGCCAGAATCACAAAGTGTTACTTACATATATATATCCTAAATTATATATGCATTTTAAATGGACTGATTTTTTTATGTAAAAATAATTGAGTTGGAACTAATCCAATTAAGGTTCTGAATCTGATTTGACCCAACATAAATAAACTAGTCTTATATTGATATATCATCCTAAGAACTTGTACCGGTATCAAACCTTATCAACCCAAGAACTAATGAATATCCAAAAATATCTCAAATATAAATATATAAGTATATATATACATATATATATCTTAAAATATTATTTATAATTGTATTTGTAGTAATCATAAATTAAATATATTAATTATTTTGAGTATAAATTTAGATATAATTAGATAGTTGGAATATGAAATATTGAAAGTAAATTGTATACATGATTATTTTCAGATGAAAGTAACTGACTTGAATTATATTAATGATTATTTTTGGTTATATAAATATATGTACCTTATCAATATTGCTTATTTCTCGGTTCATATACATGACTAGATTCTGATCTAATTTATAATATCTCAATGGGACCTTTTTATTTGTCAACTATCTCAATGCGACCTAAATTCACAATTAATTTAGATTTATAATATTTGAACGAAGACCCATAAATGCAGCTCTATGATAATAAATGCATCAAGTTTTATGATAATAAATGCATCGACCTCTGTTTCCTTCCTACATTTACTGAATACCATTTTTAATAAACAACTTTGGAGTAAAACAAAAGAAGTGGAAAGAGAAATAGAAAAGAAAATAAAACATATGTACCTTTTCAATATTGGTTATTTCTCGGTTCATATACACGACTAGATTCTGATCTAATTTATAATATCTCAATGGGACCTTTTTGTCAACTATCTCAATGGGACTTAATTTTTCAATTAATTAAAATTATAATATTTGAATGAAGACCCATAAATGCAGCTCTATGATAACAAATGCATTGGGTTCTATGATAATAAATGCATCAACCTCTTTTCCCTTCCATAGATATACTGAATACCATTTTTAATATACAACTTTGGAGTAAAACAAAAGAAGTGAAAAGAGAATAGAAAAGTAGAATAAAATATTTTATCTGACAAATCCAAGAGTAAAATTGTAGAGTGGTTTTTCACCTTTTCTACAGGACACAGAGTAAACATGACACGATGATTGTTTATTTTTAATTGATAAATTTATAGTTGAATATGGAGTAAATAAAAATTCAGAGTAAAATTTTACTCTATAAATACCATTCACTCATACACTCTATGACTAACAAAAACTAATTGCTGATGTCAGCAGTACAACCCTTCTCACAACACTTAATAAAAAAAAGTCTTCATGAACTAGAATATTTACAAAGAAATGTTAACAAAACATATATTCTGTTGCAAGGTCCACACATCATAGATCCAATCATAGTGTTTGCCATGTTCAACATAATTCGACCACGATTTGGCATTTAATGTGCTACTGTTCCACGATCGTAGAAAGCACTAGAGTTATGTGAACAATTTTATTCTTTTTTTTGTCTCTTGGTCTTTTGCCAGATGGCAAACTCTTAAAACAGATGTTACTTACTCTTGGTTTAGAGGTCGAATTAGAGTCAAACAATCAATAATTCAAAATTTTCCAATCAAATGCATTGGTAAACTAATACCCTGCAAATATATAGGTAAACCAATAGTTCTTAATAAGAAAATATCCGAGTATAAGCTGTATTTTTCAATACAACTGTAAATATATCAGTAACTATTACCTCAACAGGTGTAAGCTTTCTCTTTTCACTGATCTTGTCATAATTTTCCTTTATGGTACGTGCATGAAGGCCTTGACAAGACATATTAGGAAGAGAAATCTAGGGATAGGAGGTAAATGTATCAAATTATAAATATTGGGTAAAGTAAGGCTGTAAGCATATATATAACTTCCTAGAAAAAAATACATAAGACCGTGACCAAGAGATTCCAAATAGTCCTTCCAACTTTTCTCTGCATAAGAGATCTGAGCTTAGTAGTTGAAAATCTGACATAATTAGTGCACAGAAAAGTCATATATATCTGCTTCTTCTTCTTCTTTGCAACTTCTTCTCTTATCATCTCGGCTGCTGTTTAGAGAAGGATTAAAACTAACCATTTTTTTTATGCCCACGCGTCAAGTTCAGCATCTTCTTCTTCCGTAGATTCTTCATCAGAGTTTCTCTGCTTTGGAGAAGACAAGAGGTTGAGCTGAAAATGAGAATGGTTTCTTAACCATTCTCAATTGAGAGAATCCCAGTGAACCTCTTCTTCTCAAACCAAAATGGCACTTTGAAAGTGGAAAAATGGCACTTTTAAAAACCATTTTCATCTTGAAAGAAAAGTGTTGAGTCGATATTGATAGAAAGAGCAAGAGTGATCTTCTCCACCTCCTCATATACTGATAAGCTTAACGAATTTGAATAAATAAAAACACATAGCATAAATTTAGTAAATAGTGAAAATAAGGTTAAAAACGTTTTTAACATTCTATATGGCAATCAACAGAATGAATCCTGCAGAATGTATGAGGGATATGTTGTCCTCTGTTCTTTGACTCGCAGAGAAGACAAGACGTGTGTTTTCTTTTGTGTGTGGTTTCACCGATTAGCAGTTGAAACTGCCTTTTTAAAATAACTAGAGATTTTGCCCGGGTTTATACAAAAATCATTATATTTAATATGTATTAAGAAATTTCCTAAACCTTAGTAAATATCCAGAAAATTAAGCACTTGGTTTTAGCCAATTATGTGACTAATTTTTCTTGGGGAGCACGTCAATAAATATAAAAACACAAAAGATAAGTAACCGATGCCTTTCCCTTCGCATGATTAATGACGCAAGAATGATCTGGTGACTCTATTAACACGTACTCTATGTCCTTTCAATTATATATATATATATATATATATAATTAAACATATATAAATATTTTCTAAAGGAACATATTGTTTTCCGTTATTTAATGAAACTTATTTTAAAAAGAGTATCACTAATTAATAAATTGAGTTCCTGCCAAAAAACTGTAAAGTAAATGTTTTTTTGTCTTGATCAGATTCCCGAAGTGTGTATTTAGCCCGGTGGTAGAGCATCCTTTGTATATGCTCATTATTCATGGTTCGACCCCTGGCACCAATATTTTTTGTGTTCGGCAAATAATCATAGTGTAATGATGATTACTTACGTAGTATTCGTAGTTTTAATATCAAATAATTAAATAAGAGAATTTGTACCTTTCTTATTTTTTAAATCATATATGTTATAATAGAGAAAGTCTACTCTAAAGTTTACTATAAATCATGTATAAAGATTCAATTATCTCAGTTCCCTAATTTTTATTACATACAAATAAGAGATAATTTTATAAATATATATGGAAGAAATATATAAAAGTAAAATAATTTTTTCAAGTTTTTATTTGTCCCTTACTATTTTAAAATAAACAACATAATTATTACTAAAAATAAAAATACTGTATAAATTTTAGCAACTTAAAAAAGGTCAAACCTCAACATAAACAAATGAACCAACGAAGCAAAAATTATCCAAATAGAAAATACGATATATAAATAATGTCAACACAAAAACTGAAGCAAACAAACCAAATCATAATATTTCAACAAAGAAAAAACAAAACCAGAAGCAAAAGAACAAATAGATAGTCGTTCTTCAAACACAACCCAAGTACACAAAACATATCAGCCACTTTTTGCACGCTTAGCATCATCTGACACAATCATATCAGCACCTCTTTTCACCCCCTCATCTGCAGTAGGAGAGACAACCACGTCGGCGGCTAAATCGTATCCAAGTGCTGGAACCTCGAGAGGGAGTACCTTGGTGACAGTCAAAGCTTGAGTCTTGCCTTCCAAGTTGTGCTTTGATATCTTGATAACGAACGTGCGTTTCTGTCCGATGGTGTCAATAAGGACTTGAGGCACCGGGACTACATGATCATCTCCTGATCCCTCATTAGCCTATATAAATTTAAAAAATTGTTAGAACACAACCAAAAATTGAACGATGGACAGGTATGTGATTACCTCATAGTAACTCTCAACCAATACAGATGCTTTCTTCCCAGTTAACTCAAACCCAGCGTCACCGAGAAGTACAAAGCTCGCATGATCATTGTTGTCATAGACAGATAGCTTGCTGAGATACCTGTTTCAAATGCACATTAATAATGGACGTTGGTGGTGTATATGACACAAAAAATATAATTACAATTCTTACTCTGCAGCACCAGTAATCTCAGTCTTTCCACACTTCCTACACATAAGCGTGGTAGGTCCTTTAGTAGCTTTAGTCTTGCATCCACCACAAGCAATGTAGTACCAAGCTGAGCCACGCACAACATCATCAATGGTGGCCGTACACTCGAACCAAGCAACCTATAATATTACAACAGTGAAGATACTCAATAACAAATCTAATTCCAATGCAAGTATGAAAGCATGAGATGTCGTACCTTCGCTCCTTCCTGCTTCATGTAAGTGAGTAGCTCACCTATTGTAGCTGTCTCAGCCTTGGTGACAATCTCAGCATTAACTCTATTAGCAACTTCCGAGTTTGATTCAAGCCTAGAAATGTTCAAAAATAAAATAAGCAACACAGTCGGTAGATTAACGTAAACGGTGCAAATATAAAGATGAATACATACCAAGCCAGATACTCCCTGGTTTGATGAACATCCGTATCAAAAAAAACCCGTGAAGATGATAGGGATGACAGAGACAAAGCACCTGTAGCATAACCAATTTCCATACCCAAAAAATAACAAATTAATCAAACAATCTAGCCATAAAACAGCCCTTCTCAACACCTAATACTACTGTGATTCCCACGCAACTTACTAACATCTATGTACCACAACAATCGTTAGATAATACGAACCTCCTAATCGCTTAGGATTCACAGTTGTCACCATGATAACACTCGGAGGTTTTCCAAGCGATATAAACTTCTCGCAAAAGGCTGTTGCTACCTTGTCCCATATGTAGAGCTTCATCACAGGACCACTGCATCGAAGAGAACACATTTATTAAACAAAGAAGTATATGTCTAGAGCATAAAACTTAGATGCCTCACTCATGTGTCTGAACATGAACCAAAATTCGCCGATCAGAAGCTATCTCAACTTCATCAAGCACAAAACTCTCGTTAAGAGCCTGCTCATTCACCAATTTGATATGACCAATAAAATCTGCGATAAAAACATAACTTAATAAACAATCAAGAGATATCTGATCAACATAAACAGATAGACTGAGCACAGATCATAAAATATAAGAGATCTTACCATACAGATCCCCTTTGAGGTCACAGGCCGCTTCGAACTGTTCATAACCATGGAAACGAAAACGGTCTTCAGGAAACCAAGTCGAAGTGTCTGTGAGATCGGAGAGGACAGACTTCCATGAGAACGCAATGGTCACGTCTGGATCAGCAACCCGGTACACCTTCTTGGTCTTAGAACCAAAAAAATTGGTAAGTCTGTAGGTGGAACCGGGCTTCATGTGTCGTAGATAAGTGTCCATCCTTGATGGTGGGATGAATCCCTGAATCACAGTGCCCTGTTTAGAACGAACAAATCAAGATTGTTAGTAATCTGTGTCGCAACATAAACAATAAAAAAAAAAAGAGAGAAGATGTCGGAACAAACCTCTGCGTCGACCAGAAGCATCTCTAGACCCATAAGTATCTTCGAGAATGCGTGTTTTGCCTCCCAAAAATGGATCAGACGAAATCTTAACTCGTCTTCTTGTGGTCCAAACGTCACATCTTTGAAGAACACGACGCGATCGCTGTTGTCGGAGGGGACATCGGAGCAGACAACGGCCTTGCCGTTACGTTTTGTCGAAGAGGAATCACCGGAGACACCGGATTGGCCAATAGGTTTCATCGATGCGACGGAGGGGATCGTCGGTGCGGCGGAGATTTTCATCGCCGCGGGGAGGTTTCATCGATGCGGCGGAGGGTTTGACCGGTGCGGCGGAGGAGACAGCGTCCTTCCCGTTAGGTTTCTTGGAGATAAGATCGCCGGATGCGGAGTTTTGCTGTTGGAATTCATCGGGAGAGAAGATAGTTTTGCGGGGAATCAAACTGGTGGAATGATCGGGGTTATAAAAGAAATCAGAGTGAGGGATGCGAAAGGGATCCATTAATGGAGGTTAATGAGGATTTTATGAAGGAGTGAATGAACAGACGAAACCGATAAAGGGAAGAAGTGGGAAGGACGAAAGGGATGAGATATTTGTCTGCGCAAGGGAGAATGATTAGGGTTCGTCGAGGTTCGTCGAGGCACGATGCGGTCTGCGCAAGAGAAATAAGGCTAGGGTTTGTGGAGGCTCGATACGGTGTTCTCCGTTTGGCCAAGCTTATGGGCTTATGGGCCAGGTACATAACAAAAATAAAAACATAACGAAGTCCATCGTAATGAAGCCCAACGAAGCACAGATGTGGAAGAAAGATGCAACGGGATTGGCTGATTATTTCATCCGACGTGGACGTCTGAGCGCTGAGCGTATTCCCCTTTTACTTATTAGATGATGATTATCCTATATCTGATCCAATAAAAGAAATTGATTTATGATGCACAAAAAAGCTTGACACATTAAAAAAAATCTTATACTAAATTTTCAACTTAAAAAAAATTGGGGGTTTAAGATTCATCATCAAAACCATATTGTGAGGTTTGGAGAATCAAAATCGCTGTTTGGTCATGGTTTTGGAGGGTGAAAATCAAAATTAATTTGTTTTAGGTAAAGTTGAAAATGTGTTTCATCACCAGATGAAAGAGAAACATTTTTTGGGTAGTGTGGAGGGTAAGTCACTAACAAATCACTAGGTTAAAACAAACCAATAGAAAAGGAGACGCTCTCAGGCACACTTATCCAAGCCCTAAAATCAGATATGGTTCCCGACGCCGGCAGCTCCACAGCTCGCCGGCGTCGCTGCTTCTCGCCATGCTCTGCTCTCTTCTCTCCTGTTTTTCCTTTTTATGCTACTTTGCTTCACGGATCTCTCGAGGCGTTTGGTTTTGTGGTTCTCTCCGTCGTGGATGGCTTCGCTCGTCGTCGCTGCTACCAAGCCAAAGCCCTCTGGATCCTTTCTCTCACGTGTAACCTCTTCAGCCGCTACTAACTACGTCTGTTTCAGATCTACTTTTGACTACTTGTGTGTGGGGATCCATACTTATCCTGGTGGTTTGAACTGAAACTGTATCTCTCCGGCCATATCGTTGGGTTCAAGGTACTCACTTGTTTTCCCTCTCTGCCTTGTTCTATTGCCCTGATTTCAGATGCAGATCTGATCATCGGTGTGTGTGGTTTCACTTCTATCACTGCACGCAAGTTTTGACGGCTGGGGACTCCCACCGCGAATACCTCCTGCAGCTGTACACACTGACGATTGCTCATTCTCTTTAAGCTGGTTAGACTTCATTGACCTGAGGCTCAACTCTGTTTCGGATAAACCCTCTTGGCTCCAACACGGTAATGTTGAAGCTGCGAAAATTTTATGCCTGATCTCAGTTATTGTCTTCATGGAATCCATCTTCAAGCTCAATCCTCTTTCAGTCTGGGTGAAGCCACAAATGTTAGGATCATAAGGATATACTCTAATCCTTGGTGCAATCTTTGGAGGTTTTCCAAAATGTTCAAGCATAGCCCACCATCAAAGTTCAACTCCAACAAGAACAAATACCAAGAAATTTAGGTCAGTAAGTTGGAGTCTATCGAAGCTTGGAGATTGTAGTCCCTTAGCACTTTTCTTAATAAAGGCTAGCCAAACTTCCTCGTGTCGGGGCCATGAGAGACCACTTTTCACCATCCTCCACTTCGTAGGAGTGACAACTTCCACCAAAATCCCTCTTCACTCTTTCTTTGGCTATGTAGTCAATGATCATTGTCGATTTCCTTACCGTTTGTTGCCTTATGTGATGGTTCGTTTGGGACCGGAAGGCAACACAATACTCGATTCGATGAGCATCGAGGTTATGGAGCATTCAACGTCACGATATACGGTGACTATTCCCGTTGAAGAACTTGAAGGACGATGTAATCTCTCTTGGAGCTTACTCGTATGTGGCACCTTTGAACTTTCTTTCGACTTGTTATCAGGCTTGTCAAAGCTTGTGTCTCTATCTTTCTATTGCCTTGTATTGAATGTATCCAGTAGGATCGCACATCTACTTTCAGATGTTGATTTTATCTTTCTAGTTGGCTAAGTTTTATGAATGAAATATGTTGTGTTTCAAAAAAAAAACAAACAAACCAATATGATAATCACTATTTTCAACACTTTTTTTTACAATAGTGAACAAGCTCATCTATGACCGACCCTCTTTCCAGTGACTCATTGTAATGTATTTCAACTGGGTCACCAACCTAAAAACAAGATCAATCTCTCTTAAGGTAACTCTACGAACACACGTGATTTATAAAATATCCACTCAAATTAATCATTTGATTTAATTACACAATTTGTTTGAATTAGAGTAATTGCGATTAGGAATTGAAAACACATATAAAATAGTGATTGCCCACAATTAAATTTCTTGAAATTTTAGGATTTTTCTGTAGCCCACAACTTAAATGGTTCATCAACTATCCACAAAACTAATTATTTCGTGTTAATTACAAAACCAATGAAGACATAGAAGGCCACCCAAGACAGTGCTTAGAAGTGGGAGATGGTCTTGTATCCATTTTGTTTAACTTTTTAGTACCTCTCCTTTTGATTACATATGTTTTCTTTACAACACTATTTATCGTGTGTTGCGGATTTGTCTACCATAGTTAGAAACCTCAAGAACTCAATCATGAATAAGAATAACTCTCTTATTATCTTAAGGAAAAATAACTTAAAACCTTAAGCTCACAATCTCTCAATCTCTAAACCATAAGTTATATCACAAATTGACAGCTTCTTATATAGAGATCTAAATATCCTAAACTCATCAGGACTTATATACTATTTAGATAACTCCTAAATTATATATTTAACACTCTTATAAGCAAACTAGGCATTAGATAACTTGTCAACCTAGTTATTTATTAAGTGTATCTCCTCTTTAAACTTGATGTTAACTTGAGTGACATCTTGAACTCCCACCAAGTATGTCATCTCTTTGTATTTCAATCTCCTAAGTGCTTTTGTCAAGATGTCTATTCTCCGTTCACTCTCGGGTATACGTTGTACCTCGATCAAATCATACTCATCACTCTGGTATGAGGTGATATAAGGCATGTTTCATGGCTTCCATCCCTGCCATGTTGTCCGCTTCACATGACGATAACTCAACAGTCTTTTGTTTGCTCGAACACCCACGTAATTGGACTTTTATCAACATAATAAATTTTGTCCTGTCGCACTCTCGCCATCATCCGGGTCAACTCTATGGTTACTATCACTATCTCCACCAATTGGTATCCTAGAAGTTGCATGTATTGTAGGTTCTCGAGACTCTTTGGATCTTTCCACATAGAAAGATCTGGTCTGGTCGTATAAAGTAAGTATCTAAGACAGTCAACATTCCTCATGAATCTTGTGACATTGTTGTCTCCTTAAGATAATAAGATAGTTATACATGATTGCAATGATATAATGAAGACTTTTAGTTGTAACTCACAAGAACATGTTTTGGTTAGATCAGTCTGATCCAGGGTTGTGACCGGTGATGGTTTCGGTTATCTTGTTGGCTCCATAGTCTTTGAATTTGTTATAAGCGTAGTTCATTGAAGTAAAAAGTATACGATCTTAAACTTCAAGATCGGATTCATTACTTTCTTATGGGTTGTTTCTTCAACAGTGAGAAATGCTTTTTGCTTATATCTCTGGAACATGTTGCTCTGATACAACATATAGTTTAGAAACCTCAAGAACTCAATCATGAATAACTCTCTTATTATCTTAAGGAAAAATAACTCAAAAACAAGTTATGTTACACATTGAATCTTCTGATATAGAAATCTAAATATCCTAACTTGACAACTCCTAAATAATATATTTAACACTTATAATTAAACTAGGAATTAGATAACTTGTCAACCAAGTTATTATCAAGTTTATCTCCAACATCTACAAGTTGGTTCTTGCGTCTTTCTAAACTGTTTATATTTTCAACAGCAAATGAAAATGCAAATATTTGTCAACCATTCGTTAGCTTGTCACTACCTTCATTTAGCTTTAGCATGCAAACTGCTTAGCAACAGTAATGGTAGATAAATAGAGCCTCTCGCTCATACTCAGCATGAAGGATTAAAGGTAATAATAATATACTGGCTAATGCAAGTTGGAAGTTTGTGACTTTCAATTAGAGTGTCGTTTAATGAAAATCCTACAACGATATTTTGGAGTACGGTTTGTACCCACCTTTTGTTTGTTTAACTGTTAGACCATCCGCAACGGGGGTCCATAACTGTCTCTTAGCATTAATCCTTAGGATAGTTTTTAATATAATAATAGTTATTATGTTAATTTAGGTAAGGATTGGTCCGTCCGGAAGGAGTTTAAGGATCTGATCCTTGTGTACGTGGCAACGTTTGAGTGGGACGGGTTCTGTTTGTGCTGGGCTGGGTTGAAAAAAATTAGGTCATTCTCGACCGAGACAGAAAAAAAAAGAAGCTCTCGACGATTAGGCGGAAAACTGGTACTACCAAACTTGTCGGATCCAGTCGGATCTCCGCCCGATCCAAGACGTTCTCGCCGAATTCAACTCCAAGTTCACCCGCTCTCGTTACTTCCCCGTCTGCTCCTCTCTTCCCATCCTCTTACAGGCACGTGCTCTCGTCCCCCTCCCGTTACCGAGCTCTGTTCTCGATTTCGTGACAGTAGCGAGCTCTGGTGGGCGGATGCAAAGGATTTGATTTTGAATCTAGGGTTTTACTGAGTGTTCGAATTTATAGGCTGCTTGTAATAACGATGTCTATTGCGTTTTGTAGGCTGCTTGTAATGGCAAGCGGAGAAGTATGAGAGAGCTTTCCTTCTCCACCTGTTTCAGTGGAATAGCTACAACAACGCTAAAGAGGTATATGATGTAGCGGTTTCTTGTAGCCTTTTTTTTCCCATGTAAACTCAAAATGTGGGGCTCTTGTTTTTGTTAAGCATGTTATGTACTCGATGAATTCGTGTTTTATAATTGTCCTGTGAACAAACAATGTCCATGCTATTTTAATGTTTTATTGAGAATCTCTCTAAACACTGATTAATTAGAACAATTGATTTCTTAAAGCTGTTATGAAATCACTTTTCTCATACTCTCGTATTTTCTTAATTGTCCCGACCTGTGGATTCTAATTAAGTATTCGTGCTCTCTTGCAGATTCTCAAACTGTCAGCTGCTGATTATATCAAAACGTTTGATCCTTTAACTAATGTAAGAGCGGATGACGCATAGAGACATCTTATATATTCTAATTACATCTCTAATCCATCTTATCTTCCTCGCAACTGTTCCTGTATCATGCCTAACACTACTTGGAGAAACTTTTCTGGTTAGTGATTTAGTATGTTGATGTTCTGTCAGGAATTTTCCCGAGCTAGGAGAGCTGCAACGAGAGTATGGCAATAAAGCTGATGGACCATCTAGTCACGTGTTTGCCGACTATGCTCTCAAAAGCTATTGCATGATCCTGATGTTCCTCGTGGGTGCGATCCTAACTCTCCAGAGTACGAAACCGATGAGTTAGGGGGTTCCGGTTCTTGTTAACCGCTATATAGATTTAACTATGATCATTTTCTCGCAAGCTTCCAGTTTTCCGTGTTTTATTATCAATTGCCAGTTTTTAGTTCTTATCTTCCTCTCTACCAAACTTGTTTCCTCTCTAGCTAGTTATCTCTTTCGGTTTGTTTCGTCTCTATCAGAACTTGTTTCCTTTCTTTCCTTTTGGTACTACTGTAAAATCTTGTTGCTACAACTCGAAGTTGCCACAAGTGTAATCTTGTTTCTTATCTTATATGCTTCTCTTATGTTGTTTTCGGCTAAGGCTAGTATGTTAAACTTGAATTTGGCTTGAATTGGCTGTAAACATTTTTAAACTTGTATCAAACGTAGATATTGTTAAACTTCTATCACACTTATAGAAACCATATTAAATGAAACTTATAGTTTTAAAACTTATACAATTAATAAAATTTCAATTTAATTAAAAAAAAATATTCCTAAGGACTCCATCTTCGGAATCACCATTGGACGAACAATTTTGATTCGAATCCTTAACTATTCAAACAACACCAAAAAGAAAAAAAAATTATTAAAAAAATGCTAAGGATTCATGGGTTGGTCTCACCATTGCACATGCTCTTATGTTCTGTTTATGTTACTGTCTCCAACTTTGTGTGTTTTGACTCTTTCCTTTGGCTTCGTTTTTTTCTGACGATGCAGGAGTATGTAGCTACAAGATGGTACAGAGCACCTGAGCTCAATGGATCATTCTTCACTAAGGTACGTGTTACTATGGACTTGCGTACTTTATGTACCAGGTGTAATTGGTGTCCGTTTTATACCAGTTGTATAACTAATAAATTATGTTTCTTTGTTACAGGTTCGAAATGATATAGCTAGAAAATACTCGACTGAAATGAAAAAAAAAGTTGAAATAGACGTCAGATCATGAACCACCCTAAGATATATCAATTAAGAAACAACCACTGGCCCTTGAGGCTAAGTTGTTACAAGCACAATCACAGTTTGGTCCCGCTGGATCTTCAGCAATTGCCGTAGCAGCACACAGGAGTAGTTACGGCACAGCATCGTAGAGAGTAGACTCATCAAACAACATTTTTAACCATAATCATCCTCCAGATCCAGACAACATGAGACCAGGGGGCTCCCGTCTTTTTGTGTAGAGTATTATTGGCCAGGCTCTGATTTTGAACGACTTTGCAATGATATAATGAAGAATTTTAGTTGTGACTCACAAGAACAGGTTTTGATTAGATCA